>NW_020837981.1:8818934-9269317 GCF_003676395.1 Aethalodelphis obliquidens | reverse complement strand
GTCTTTGACAGACACCTTTTTTACATTTTGTTATCTCCCTCCTTCTCGGAAGGGGGCCGGACATCCTGGAAATTCACCCATTATCTAAGAAGCCCCTATTGTCTGGAGAGTTCTTAATCATTAGCTGGAACAATGTCCCTCGAGCCCCACACTACATTTGAATACCTCTTCTGCCCAAACCTCCCAGCCCTGCTCTGGTCCGGGCCCTTCTCCTTCCCTGTTCTGATGACTTTTGGGGAAAGGATGGAGGCCACTGAGTGTGCGCCCACCCAGGAGCAGAAGGGATTGGGGTTCCAGGAGGCCCTGCTGCCCTGCTTGAGGTCCCTCCCTCTGTGAGGCTCACAGCACTGGCCTGACTTGCAGAGGGCGAGGGGCCTGTTTAGCGCCACTGTTTTTGTAAGCTAATGAAGGCAGAGTGGGAGCCACGGGCAATGATGCTGGGATATTAACTCTGACAGGAAGCTTGATCATAATTATCTTAACGAGGATAGGGTTAATTACAGTGGAAACTTAAAAGTTCTCTCTGTTTGAATCTGCTGGAGTTGAATGCATTGTGATGTTTTGTCATTTGATGTGCCTTTGGAAAAGGCACTAGGACTCTCCCAGCAGCTGCAGCGGCTCCTAGGGGAGCCCAGCCGGAGCCCTGCGAACAAGGTAACCAAGATGGTACCTGTGGGTGACATAATGGGCAGCTTTCCCGCTGGTGGAGCGGAGGCCGGCAGCCTGCAGTGCACTTTGGAGATGCTGATTAGGTTTCCAGAGCAAACCACCTGGCACAGATCGGACCGCACACCGGGTCTCCCTGCCTGCCCTTGACATCTCCTTGCTGGGCCGGGAAGACCTCTCTCCAGCTGGCTGTGCCTTGCCCTCCCTGTCCAGACCCTGTCCGTGGCACTCAGGCCTGCCTGGCCTTCCCAGCCCACCCCTCAGGCGTTTGTAGCCACAGCCAGCCAAGCTGGTGGGTGACCATGGAATGACACTCACCTCCTCCACCAGGGCTCTTGGGTCTGGGATGCATTTTGCTGTCCACACACAAGGTTATAGGGGAGAAATTCCAGTCCTGCCATCTTTTTCTTGTAGCTACCATAGCTGTCCCTTGAACAGCATAGATCTTTGTGGACCCTTACAGCCTTTTTTGCCTTGTCATTTAATAGCACACATCTCTTTGCAGGCATCTTGTATATAGGGGTATGAGCTCAAAGATTGACCCACATAATTTCTTTCCCCATCTCCTTCCAGGAAAGCAGCAACAACAACAATAGCAATAACACAAAAATAAACTTATTTTAAAAGTAAAAACGAAAAGCACGTTCCAAGCATCTGTTTATTGCCTTCCACATGCCAGCCAAGCTCCAGAAATCCTGTCCCCTCCAGTTTTATCCTTCATTACGCTCTCTGCCTCCTGTCCCTCCAATCCCTCAGCTCTGAATTTAGCTGATTAAATCACCAAGTGCACACCCCAGTGATGACATGAAGACAGGGATTTATTAATTAGCAACCCCCCACCCCCCGTAACCTGCCTTTTAACTGAGCAGCTAACAATATGACATGGCAAAAAGGATCTCGAACCAGACAGGTGACAGGGGGTTTGAGCCTGAGCTTCCCAAGTGCTCTCTGAAGTCTCCCTCCTGTTTTGAGCTCTGCCCCAGAGCCCACCCTGGAGGGAAAGGCATCTCTGGGGGCACTCCTTCTAGCCTTCCCGGCTTTGTCCTCACCATGTGGTGTCATTTTGTCTTATGCCTCCCCTGAAGCACTCTTGGAAGGAAGCGTTCTTCTGCTTGCCAGTTGCCAACCCTTTGCTGACTCTCATGATAAAAGTATTACATTTGGATAACATAACTCCGGGACAACGTGTATTTGGATGCCACCTTTGACCAGAGCCCAGCTGATGTTCGTGCACAAAGGACTGATTAGCCATGCGTTAGGTGCCCTGATGGGGAGGTGGCCACGACTCCCCTTGAGGTAAACGGGGGCTATAGTCCTGACACTTTGGGATCAGCACTCAGTAACCCCCAAGGAGGAAGGGGCTTCAAGAAAGCTTGACATTTCCGTGCAGAAGCCACACTTACTACACACCTTTGCACGTCTCCTCCTCTGCCCACCCCCTGCATCCTGAACCACCCCCCACACCCCTGACCAAAGGTCAGGGCTTCCAGAAAAATCAATGAGGAAGGAGAAGAAAGAAACCAGTATTTGCTAATAGGTTGTTAGTCCTCTCCCACGTATTCCCTGTAAGATCCTGTGAGCTGGGTCAGCACAGAAGAAGGGAACTCAAGGGGGTTGTTGAGATGCCCCAATTCAGGCTGCAAGTAAATGATGGCACAGAAGTAAAACCCCAGGCCTTCCTGACTGTACGTGTATAAATTTTGTTTTGCCTTCCTGAAACCTGAGGAAGGAGAGAGAGGAGGAGGAGGAAATGGAACTTGGTGACCCTGTTGACCCTTGACCCCAAGTGTATGCGGTATTGCCCCCCTGCTACGGTGCAAGTAGTGTCAGTTACGGGATTAGACGTGGTCTGGGTGCTGGGCCGTGGCTGGGACCACCTGGAGGTTTGGGGCAGGAGTGGGGCTGCTGGTGGAGCTCTGGGCCCAGTGGAGTCTGGGGGTTGAATTGCTTCTTCACCAGGCATCTTTCACCTCCTCTTGATTTTGGAGTCCTATTGACACAGGTCCCACAAGGGAGAGATGGATGTATTCAGAAAGGTCTGGTGCTCAAGTTCACACTCACACCACACATACAGGCACTGAACAGTCACATCACATGTACCGGCATTGCACACGCAAGCAGGAGCATCTGTGATGGAAGGGCCATCAGTAAATGCATAAATAGCTTAGACAACATCTCCCCGATTCGTTGCATTTTATAGAACAGCCAGGCAACCCTGTGTGAGTCCACCCTCTGGTCAACGTCGTAGCTCAGCTGTCAGCCTGTGCAAGCTCAGCACAGCTCTTGGGTCTGGCAGGTGAACGAGCTGGGAGCATGTGGCCGTGTGAGTCCCTCCACCGGGCAGCTTTCTGTAATTACCATCTGCGTGCACCGGGCAGGCACATGCGCACAGCTGCCCCTCGCTGCCTGCACCCCCAGCAGCCCTGTGCCCCTAACCTTAAGAGTTAACTTTCAGCTACGTCTATTAACAGGGCTGTTTTCCCCGGATACTTTTTTTTCTCTCTGAGCCGGGTACTTAATTCTTTCCGATGCCTGTTTCTTTACTGCCCCGACATCTCCATTTGCTGCATTCGGCACTTTTTTCAAAGAAATGAAGTGAGAAATCCACTTTCCATAAATTAAAACAGTAAACGTCAAGTCAGGAGCCTTGAGGCAGAAATTCCCGCAACCCCTTCCTTACCTCACCTCCCCCCCCCCAAACAAAAACAAAAACAAAAACAAATCATGAAAGAGAAAGAAACAGCCATTCAGACTGGAGTGATTCCGTGCTTCCGAAGATATCTTGCCTTTTGAGGCGGCCACAGGGACACTGGGCAGAAGCAAATTAAGTGATTAGTAAGGAAAAAAAGCAGAGGGGAGAAAAAGTCAAAGGCGGTGAACGCAGAGAAAGGAAACCTTCCTTGCTTTTTCCTAGGACTGTGTAGAGGAGAACCGCTAAGAAATGATACTTGAAGTTATATTTATTATTGTAAGAGGGGTATGATATTTCTGGGCAGGAATGATGGATGACAACTTAAATTTGTGTCCAGGGAATGAAGGTGAACTGTGACAGAGTTATTTATCTTGGGAATGGAGGTTAGGGTCAGCTGAGGCTGGGTGCCTGAAGGCACAAGACATTGACAAATTTATCCTGCAGGCCGTATCTGAAGCCCTTTGTTTTGGATCCTGGCTACTCACTAAGTGACCCTCATCCTTCATGTTGGCAATGCGTGAAGGATGCGGTGAGTGCCAGCGGCCCCTTCTCCCCCGCCGCCCCCGCCCCGGCTCCCGCTACTAATTCTTGTCATTCACTTTGCTGACAGGCACCAAGCCCAAACTATTCCCAATCCTGAAAGGGAAGGTTAAAATATTTATTTCGGCTCATAATGGCCTCCCTGATTTAGTGCAGGATCATTTTTCCTGTTGCCTTTGTCATTGCAGGTCACTGGAAGGACTGAGCGAGTTCGGGAGCCTGGAGGAACTCATCTTGGACAACAATCTGCTCGGGGATGACCTCGTGTTGCCAGGGTTACCCAGGCTCCACACCTTAACCCTCAACAAGAACCAAATATCCTTGGCTCTGCCGCCACCCACACTCTCCTCCCGGCCTCGCAGTGGTCCCCTCCCGCAGGCCATCCCCCCCCCCCGCCCCCAACAAATACCTGCGAAATGTCAAATGAGTTTTATGTGTCAGCTAAATTAAAGCAGGTGAAATACAGTCCGTGGGCAGACAAAGCGTTGTGTCTCCTGGCACTCGGGACACTTCGGAGTAATTTATTACAGGTCATTCATAAATGAAATGCACCATTATATCTTCCTGTTGCTCCATTTTAGTGTAGAGATCTAAGTTATGGCTGTAAAGAAATCTTTTTAATAGATAAAAATAGAGAAAGAAAATAATGTTACTGCTGCCGAGAAGGCAAAGCCGGGTTCTGTTTGCTTAGGCTTGTGTGGGAGGGCGACCTCTGGTGGGAAGCAGGGGGTAGTACCTCCAAGCAACCTTGGCCTTCAGGGAGGTTCCTGGAAGGCTTTGGCTCAGGCTTGGGGAATGCTTTTGGCCAAAGAGAAGGGGGAAGGGGCTCAGGTGGAGGATAAGTGGGAAGCCCTGGCCCAGCTCTGCCCTCTGGGGTGTTTATGGTACTAGGATGATGAGAAGGGCAGAGGAGAGCCATTCTATTGTGTGGTTTCTCCTTAGGGGGAGGATCTAGCACCCTGGGATGAGACTCAAAGGGACTAGTTGCTCTGGATTCTGTAGTGAGGCTAAGAAAGGAATCAGAACCTTTATTCAGTGTAAGCCACACAGCTCCTCCAGGTTAGAGTTGTGGACCTCCATGCCTGCACAGTGCCAGCTCGCTTAGGCGGGGAATTTTTTTGCGGTACGCGGGCCTCTCACTGTTGTGGCCTCTCCCGTTGCGGAGCACAGGCTCCGGACGCGCAGGCTCAGAGGCCATGGCTCACGGACCCAGCCGCTCCGTGGCATGTGGGATCTTCCCAGACCGGGGCACGAACCCGTGTCCCCTGCATCGGCAGGCGGACTCTCAACCACTGCGCCACCAGGGAAGCCCATCATCAGCTGTTCTTTGTTGAGCACTCCTGTGGATCAGACACTATGCTAGGTAACTTTAAGTGTATTATTTTTCATTCTTTCCAAACTCTTTGAGAAGGGTGTGGTTTGTCCATTTACCTAGATGAGGAAAGAGGTGAAATATAGGCCCACAGCCAGACATTTAACAAGATGCTAGGCCCCGGATTCAGTCTCAACTGTGGCCAGATCTAGAGTTCGTTCCATTTTACTGTGTTACTTCAGACTTGAAGTCCAGTCACCTTGTTTTATTGATGGAGTGTTTCAGACCTGGTGTGGTTTAATCACTTGTTCACATGGTAAGTTAGAAATAGAAATGGGATGGGGGCATTTTCCCATAGAGTATGAAATAAAGCCAAATAAATATGTTAAGATTAACATACATGTTTATGTCAGCTTTAAGACTGATTTGCACAATTATTTTTAGCCACTGTTTATATGGTAAGTCATAAGTTAATATTTTCCTTATTCAGTAAAATATGCTATTTGTGTCCATTAATAATAGGTACTTTCTTAGAAGAAGGAGAAGGCCTACAAGTAAATATCAGTCTTTATCATAATGAAATGTTGATGGATTTTTTTTTTTTCTTGTCCTATTCTTTGGTCAACCAAGTTTCCTAGTTGTTGTTTGAAAAATTATTACAGTCAGTGTGTCTTATGGGTTCCTTAGCTGTCTGGGATGATCAGCTGGATGATATTCTCAAATCAGTTAAGAATAAAAGGATAATTAGACTAGAGTTTGGATGATACGGTTCCTCCTATGGACCCCAATGCTCATATCCTGTGTCCCACGTCACTGTAGAGTATTGGAGTTGTTGGACTTGGGTTCATGAGTCAGCTTAATCATGTTTAACTGTGTGGCCATGGTCAAGTAATGTTCTCAGAGCCTGTTTCACATTGTTGTGTGTGTGTGATGTTACAGCTTTCACCTGCCTATCAGAATAACTCATAAAAAGGAATATGTGAAAAACTATTTTGCATGTTGGAATCAAAGTACAGTGATGACATAAGCAAAGCAGGTTTCTGCATAGTTATAAAACCAGCTGCCTCTGCCCTGGGATATTGTCAAGAAGGCAATATAAAAAATGGTACAGTGAGAAGGGCTTCCCTAACAGCCCACAGATGAAGTCACAAGGACTGTACAGCAAATGCTGTACAAATGCTAATCCCAAACTCAATTCCTCTTCTCACTCAGCACACTTCCTGGTCGCTTCTCTGTAGTATTAATTGGTACATACTGAGAAATGCAAGCTCCTTTTAGCACCAGCCTGAGCAAAACAATTAAAAGAAGGGCATACCAGCCGTGAGAGAATGTCATTTCATGCAATCCCAGTCTGCAGATGAATCAGTGGGTGATTTTCCATTTTTTTGATCAACCACTGATTTATGTAATAACCAATTATTGGAAAGTATTTGTTGGATACCGGTGTATCTGAAATACGTAGGTTATAGTATTGCTTTCTTCTATTACCACTGACAATTGAAGAGATACTAAGTATTGATGCCTGGCAGATTACCTGGTTAGTCTAATTAGGTTAGATTCTACTAATATTCATGCTTCATGTGAACTTACTAAGCATTACTGTCTCCCACTTTAGAGGATTCATTTTCATAACCTGGCATAGAATATACTGAAAATGCACAGGGATCCACTTTAGGATTAATTAGTTAACTTTTTCAGTTTATTTAAACTAAAAACAATAGCAACAAAAAAGCGGTTAACCATTTCTCCTACTCCCATCACCCCCTCCCTCTTCTGGCAACCACCAGTCTTTTCTCTCTATCTATGAGCTTGGTCTTGATGTCGTTATTGTTGTTTTAGATTCCACATATAAGGGAGATCATACAGTGTTTGTCTTTCTCTGTCTGACTTATTTCACTTAGCATCATGCTCTTGAGGTCTATCCATGTTGTCACAAATGGCAAGATTTCATTGTTTTTTATGGCTGAATGGTATTTCATTGAGTGTGTGTGTATCACAGTTTCTTTATCCATTCATAGTCGATAGACACTTCAGTTGTTTCCATATCTTGGCTATTGTAAATAATGCTGCAGTGAGCAAGGGGGAAATCCATCTTTTCGAGTTAGTGTTTTTGTTTTCTTTGGATAAATACCAAGGAGTGGAATCCTGGATCATATGGTAGTCTTAATTTTTTGAGGAACTGTCATACTGTTTTCTGTAGTGGCTGCACTAATTTACATTCCCACCAACTGTGCACAAGGGTTCCCTTTTCTTCACATCCTCACCAACACTCATTATTTCTTGTCTTTTTGATAGTAGCCATTCTAACAGGTGTGAGGCGAAATCTCATGGTGGTTCTGATGATTAACGATGTTGAGCATCTTTTCATGTACCTGTTGGCCATCTGTATGTCTTCTTTGGAAAAATGTCTATTCAGATCTTCCGTCCATTTTATAATTGGATTGGTTTTCTTTCTGCTTTTGCTACTGAGTTGTGTGGGTTCTTTGTATATTTTAGATATTAGCCCCTTATGAAATATTATTTACAATTATTTTCTCCCATTCAGTGGGTTACCTTTTTGTTTTGTTGGTGGATTCCTTTGCTGTGCAGAATGTTTCTCATTTTTAAAGGAATAAGGTGGACTGAATAACAGTTTTGTTTTCAGTGTTGCTATCATCAGATATTAACAGGCTTCTTGTTTTTCCTTGGTTCAGTCCTTTTTTCCAGTCTGGAGCAGTAATGCTCAGGGAGCAATGATGGTGATGTGAAAGGGACTGCAGCAGAAGGCAATGTGTAGCTGTAGATCTGGCCAGTTATATCGCTACACTGTTGTAAGTACTTTATTGCCAGTAGATACAAAAGATAACTAGTTAGCTTTTTCATGATGCAGCATGATGTCTTTCTCCCCTGATCTACCAGTGTGATCATGAAGATTGGTTTACTTTCCCCATGCACTTGACCAAGAAGTTGTAGGATGAAAGGCAGGTAAAAGCAGCAGTAACACTACATGCCATTCTCTTATCCTATACTCCTGACTTGACCTTTTTAGCCAACTGACTCTCCTCCCTACTTATGGAAATACTCCAGGCTCTACAACAGTCATGAGGTTCCATATTGCTATTGTTACTCCATGAAATGCCTTAGACTAGGGCTTTGTCAGTTAGCTTTGCTGTATAATAATCCAGCCCAAAAATTAGTGGCTTAAAATAACAAATATTTTTGGTTTACAATTCTGTGCATCAGCTACTTGGGCAGGGCTCAGCTGGATGGTTCTTCTGCTAGTCTTGCTTGGGTCACTCATGCAATCACAGTTATTTGGAGGCTTGGCTGGATGATCTGAGATGGCCTTGCTTATATATCTGGAGGTTGGTACTGGTTGTTGGCTGGACTACATGTCTCCAACAGGCTAGCACAGGCCTTTCCATGTGGGAGGGATGCTCCAAGAGCAAAGCTTGATGTACAAGTACTTTTAAAGCCCTATTTGCATCATGGATGTTGCTGTCCCATGGCCAAAGCAAGTCACGTGCCAAATGTAGAACAAATATGAGAGGGATTCCAGAACCCAAACCAAGCATCTGGCACATTTCTTCTCAATTCACCTTCCCAGCTGCACACTTCCTCCTTGATCTCCCAGCCCTTTGTTCCACTTCTGTTCAGCCCTCAGCTTTGGGGTCCTGTTCTGGTAGACCTAAGAGCTTGGTTGTCCCAGTCTACCTCTTCATCTCATATTTATAGGTTATCTCTCTCTCCTTCCTTTGGCTTCTTTGGACTAGTCCCGTGGTCACTGGCCATGGAGTGGACTTCCTCTCCTCAACACTCATATTCTCACACTCTCTCCTTCTTGCTCACCCATGAGTATGGACAGTCTCAGCCATATCATGTCTGAATACTCAACCCTAAATAAGGGAACAACAGAAATGTCAGGAAAATATAGATAGTTAACCTTTGCACAATCAAATTATTCTCTCCCACTTGCCTTTTGGGGGTGGGTAGGGGAAAGGTGATAAGCTGACTTCATTTTAAATCACACTTCATTTCTTTATTTTCTGTTTCTCTTTGCTTAAGCACATGTATGAAGAGACAGTATGAATTATAGTGCCAACAGGAAGAAAGAATAGTGCTATATGTTACACACCTGGGCTGTGGTAAGGAGACCAGTGCGTGGAGTTAGAAGGCCAGACTTGAGTTCCCATAGCAACTTACCATGTTGTCTTGGGGAAGGGTCTGTACCTGTAAACTGGGTATTACACATTTGGAAGTATTGTTGAGAGATTGTAGTGGCATTTTATATAGATATATGAAATCACTTAAACACCCCCAAAACTTTACAGGTTCTTTGAACACTTAACTGTTAGCCAAAGCCTTGATGCCTTAAATGAATAAGCCCAAATTGAAAAGCAACTGAGGTACAGAGCACAGCTGGATGACAGAACCTTATGATATCCCACAAAAGCATATGACCCCTCATTTTTCAGTGTTTTAAATTCTCCTTTTTGTGTTAGGAAATGACGAGAAGTATCATTTTATAGGGCCTAGGTTTGAATATAGACTTGGCCATTTAGAGACTGTGTGATCTTTGACCATAGTTTTCTTTTTTCTTTTTAGAAGTATCTTTTTAAAAAAAATTAATTAATTAATTTTTGGCTGCATTGGGTCTTCGTTGCTGTGCGCAGGCTTTCTCTAGTTGCAGTGAGCGGGGGCTACTCTTCGTTGCAGTGCGCAGGCTTCTCACTGCAGTGGCTTCTGTTGTGGCGGAGCACAGGCTCTAGGCATGCGGGCTTTGGTAGTTGTGGCACGTGGGCTCTACAGAGCAGGCTCAGTAGTTGTGGTGCATGGGCTTAGTTGCTCTGTGGCATGTGGGATCTTCCCGGACCAGGGCTCGAACCCGTGTCCCCTGCGTTGGCAGGCGGATTTGTAACCACTGTACCACCACGGAAGTCCTGACCATAGTTTTCTTAATTGTTATCTGGATGTGATAATATTTCTGACACGTGTGGGTGTGAATCTAATATGCCGTGTAGACTGTTTAGCATTTGAAAATCTTCTATCAGGATAAGCTCTGGTTGAAATACCCGCAGTGGTCACAGGTGCTGCCCTTTGACCTGGAGCTGAGCACAGAGAGATGTACGTACCCATTCTCACCTGGGAAGCAGCTTCAGACCTGTGCAACTGGACGTGACACCATGAGATTCCCCTCCTCCCTTGGGCTCCAAACTTTCAAGGCAAGATGTGGCTTTGATCTTGGGCCCTCTGCAGAAAATCTCCGTTGGCAAGCCTAGCCATGACAGCTGGGCTCTGCAGTGGCAACTTTCTGTAGACAACACTGAAAAAAGTCTAAATGGCAAGTACTCTGGAGAAGACTTGATGAGGGTAACCAGGTGTGTGCTGAGAACGCAGCTGGAGAGAGTTGAAACTGTGCCACATAGCTTCACATTTTAAAAAGGAGAAAAAATGAAACCACCCTTCGGAGAATCTCTGGAAGTGGCTCCACTGAGGTAGTCTTGGTTAACCAGGGACACCAAGTTCCCTCCACTGATTGCCTCTGGTTAATTTTCTCTGCGACTTGACAGAAAGGAATGTGACAAGTTCTGTCTCTGAGCTCGCAATCATGCAAGACAGGGCTGTGCTTGTCCTTACTGACCCAGGAGACGAAGAAACCAATTAAAACTTCTTCTTGTGTGTCATCCTCCAGTGGTGGTATCAACATAATGATGCTGTTCTGGTCCAGAGCGCCCGCGGAGTAGGTGCTAGTGATTTCTCACAGTGTGGATTTGGGGGGACCACCTGGCCCGGCCCAAATGATCATTTAGCGGGTAGTTGGAAGGCTTAGGAAGGAGGACTCGCTTCTGCCTCACAAAATATCCTAAAGGAGGCAGGCTCTGCGGCTCCAAGGAATGCAGCACTTCTTGGATTCATTGGCGTAGGGTACCTGAAGCTTCTTGAAGCCTGCAGACCCTTTGCCCAAGAAATTCCCATGATCAAGACATTTGAATGAGTCTGCCTCTCCATGGCCTCCTGTTCAGGGGTGGATCCAGATTTTGTGGAGTATGAAGCTTGCATAATTTGAGGAGGCCCTCTTAAAGGCAAAGACTATAATTACAAATGCAAAATTAGGTATGAAGATGAATGTTTATTTGGAATAAAAAATACATCAAAGCAAATTAAAAATTTTTTAGGTTGACGGATACTGCACATTAAAATATTTAGAAAACAATCTCCTTGATACTAAATGTATCTGTATAAGAACTTTTTTCTATTTCTTTTCTGCAGATTCCCTTATAAGTTCATTATGTAATTAAATTTTGTAGTGTTTTCTATAGAGAGTAGATAATTCCATCTAATTGAAAATTGATTTTTATTTTTAATATTTAGGGATGTTTCTTTCAGTTTCACCATTCATTATTGGTAATTTCACCACTGAATTATTGGTAAAAGTTTTAGAATTACTAAATTTTGGGAAAACTCTTACACATTTCTCTCGTCTATGAGCTAAAAGATTTCAAGACATTTCAAGTTAGTTGTGTTTGAGTACGTGTGTGTATACATACTCAGCAACTTAAATATTCTCTGAATTGATAAGTTCATTAACTGTTTTATCGTCGTTTTTACGTTGGTCCCCACATGTGTGTGTCAGCATGGTGGGTTTTAGAAATATTACTGCAAGCCATTCCTACTGGTGCTGTTGTAGTAACAGACACAGAAATGACTACAAACCACAGAAACAGCCCCACTGAATCCTAATTCAATGCCACTCCTTCACCATTTCCTCTTAGGTCCCCAGAGTTACTACTCCAGCTACTCCAGCTACTCCAGCATCATCCTACTCAAGCAGAAGTGTGACAGAAGAAGTCCTACCAGAGAAAGACAATGCTCTTAACTGATTGCGGTTCAAGTAACCTACGTTTGCAGGTTTTATGAAAATGTGTGACCATGTGACTCTATTACCAGGGCCTCCCCGGGACCCTGGAAAGGGCCTATGTAAGCGTGCAGCCCTCACGCACAAGCTCTGTTAGCTCTGTGGCACGTTTATGTACGAAGATTTACTCACATTAGACTGGGCCTACTTCCCTGGATGGTGGAATGCACGGCTTCCCATCACTAGTCACCAAATGTTGAGGCATGACTGGGACTTCAAGCCAACTCCGTTGCCCAGTGTTTCCCTAACTTGAAGATCTTGCCAGTTTTGAGTTCCATTCCTTCATGTTCTCACCTTCATGAAGGAGATGAAGAAAAGGTGAAGCTTTAAGGAATTTGTCTCTAAGAGGGTAATAGGTTTGGCCTGGACTTTGCCGTCCATAGCAGAAAGGGCTTCCCCTGGGTTCTCTAGGGCCATTGTCCACATAAATACTTCTAATCACCTCACGTCAACACATCAGCACCGTTTTGGCAGGCTACTCTCTTGCAGTCTCACAAAAGAAATACTGCGCCAGCAAGCAAGAGTGATCAGCTGTCTGGCTGCCCCCCTAGAACTAGCACCTGGCTTGAGGCTTCTGGACGACCTGATGGGCATGAGACCTAGTGCTCCTTGCAGCATCCAGTGGGTCCCCTGTGTGGGGCAGAGGATTGGAGAGAACCTTGAAGGGGAGAAACCAGGACTGGGGCTGAGGCCCATGCAGGTCCAAGTGAAGGCCTGGGGTATCCTACCTGAATGATGCTGTTGGCCCCCAGGCAGTCCTGGTACTGAACTGCGACTGAAAAATTTTTGAGGAAGACACTCCAAAGCACGGGGGCCCCTGAGGTGCCTCTGCCTGGGTCAAAGGGCAGCACTTGTAGAGTACTGGCAAGATTCCTTTTCTTTTTTTTTTTTTTCCTTTTTTAATGTATTGGTAATGACTGTGAAGGATCCAAAGATAGAACCTGCTGGAAAAGGCAAGTTTTCCCTGAACTTGTTCACTGTCATTTTAATTGGTTTTATTTAAATGATTTTCTTAAAGAGTGTGGTGACTGAACTTTAAGAAGTAGTAAGTGTGTTTTGTCTTGGGTGATGAAATACATTAATGTTTTGAATCCTGACCACTTAAACCTGCTGTATTTCAAGCTTACCTCCTTGGTGGGACCTCCTTTCTCATCTTTTCCATGTGTTCCTTTTCCCATCATCCTCATTCCGGTGATCCTTTGTGGTCATTCCTGGATGTCACTGGTTGAAGATTTGAAAGATCGATAACTTTGTTGTCCATTGTCCTGTCTTTATTTAGGAAATGGGGCGTGATGTTGGCAGATGGAAGCCCACACTGGATGAGGATGCTCAGATCCTCTTTAACTCACACCCCCTTGGGCTTGTGAGCTTTGCCTTTTCACTGTCTTGGTCTTGCTCCCTCCCAGGGTCCGGTGCTTGTTCTTGTATATGATGTTGACATAGCTTGTGTATGAACAGTGCTTGAAGGAACTTAGTTTGGAAAATGTAAGGTTGAAGGAAGATATGTGAGCTTCAACCATCTGAAGGGCCATCACATGGAAGACAAGAATGACTTATTCTTTGTGACTCCCAAGTAGCTAAATGGAGACAGTGGGGTGGGAATTCGAGGAAGATTCAGTCCCCGGGGAAAGAAAAACTCTCTTCTTATGGTTGTTAGAGGTAGAATGAGCTTTCTTGTGGTGACCCTTTGGCAGATATGTGAGGGACTGGATTCAGACATTGGTTGGATTTGGAGTTCAGCTGACAAGCTGAAGTATGAGAAAATTGGGATGACATCCCACGGTTAGAGAGCATCATCACAGAGTAAGGGCAGCCCTTTTATTTCATTTTTATTTTCTCCTGGAAATGGTATCCTGAGTCTGACTCTTGTGTGCTGCATCCACCATCGTGTGTTTGCCCCTGTATGCTCTGCTGGCATGCATCGCTGGCAAGGACCCCGTTCTCTCTGCTGCTACTGGCTACCTCTTCTCATTGATAGGCCCCTGGTAGTCATGCCTCTGTTCACAACCTGCTGAATCAGCTTGCCTAGGGCTCAGCTCTCTGTATGTGGCTTGGGAGCTGATATGCGGACTAGTCCTTCCCAATGCCTGTAATTCCCTGAATGTATGACTCTTGCCTTATTTGGTTTAGGGTCTCAGTGTTTATCTTGACCGAACAGTGGGTCCCGCTGAGGGGATGGATCATGGAACACTCTTACCACTATGCCCCACCTTTTCTTTTTCATTCTGTCCTTCGTAGAATATTGATTTCACAACAGATTCTCAGGAAATGCTTTCTGACCTCCCTGGCTGCACTAACACTGTCCTGTTTGTCTTCTCCTCCTAGCTTTGTTCTCCTTTTCACCCAATCCAATGTCTCATTGCCACCAGTGAGGCCACTGAGTAATGCTTAGCTCCACGAGAGGCTGTCAGATCGTAAAGGATGCTGCTAATCCCTGTTTGCGTCCGTGCCGTTCCCACGTTTTAATGATGAATTTCTCCCTAAAGGAGAACCAGTATATTTCTCATGAGGGCTTTGGAAGTAATTTCTTGCTTTCATTACTAGAAAAAATAAAGTTTTATGGAGCTGCATATTGTAAACTGTTTTACTACGTGGAATCTACCCTTCATCATTTAAAACAAAAATAGAACTATATAGGAAAGAAAAGTACAGTGAAACAGTTAAGCTCATTCATTCTTTCTTAAGTGATCTGGACTTAACCTCACCTGCCCAGAGAAAAGCTGGGCTGTGTCCCAAACAGTAGGAGGGAAAAACTAGCCATGCCAGACACCCACAGCAAGCTGATTTCAACCCTCACCCACTGCTCCTCCTGGGAGCAGACAGGACTCAATCAGCTGCTAGGCTGTGCCTGTCAGGTATGGTCTGTGCTCCTTGCTAAGCCTTTTGTCTTTCTGGACCAAGATCCTTAACCTTTGTCACATCACTGACTTGGAGTGCCTGCTTGATCACCTGGCAGAAGTGACACCAGCTCTGGAGTACCTCAGCCTGCTGGGAAATGTGGCATGTCCCAATGAGCTAGTCAGCCTGGAAAAGGATGAGGAAGACTACAAGAGATACAGGTGAGTATCTAGGGGTTTGAGCATCGTGTGAGAAGGGAAAAATGGCATCTTTGGGGAGATAATATTATATTCTGGGGTGCATAGATGTCTGGTAAGTATCAGTGACCCCTTCATGCTGTATTAAACTTTCCCCCTTGGGTACCCTATAGCCAGGGTCTCCCTTCATTGAGGGTAAACAAGAGTCAAGAAACATGAAAAGATGTTGAGTGGTATAGGACAGGCATTGACAAACTTTTTTGTAAAGGGCTGGATATTAAATATTTTATGCTTTGAAGGTCATATGTTCTCTGTCGCAACTATTCAACTCTTCCATTGTAGTGCGTAAGTAGCAGTGAACAGTTGGTAAATGAATGGGCAATGCTATGTTCCAATAAAACTTTATTTACAAAAACATGGAGCAGGCCAGTTTAGACCCATGAGCTATTTTTTGCTGGCCCCTGCTCCTTGTGGTAAGATCTTCCTGTCTGCTTCTGAGTCACTATTTAGAGAGAGGGTACTTCCCACAAAGGTTTAGGGAGCTTATGTACAATCCCAAGAGGAAATCCTATGAGGCATATGGCTTTGTTCTATAAAGCTATGCCTCCGTGTCCACCAACAATGGGATTTGATGGACTCCAGGTAGAAATGCTTTTTTTTCTTCTCTCAACTTCTGAACCATCTGCTTTGAAATACCTGATCCAAACTCACTTCTCTTTAGGGAGTCTTTTTGATCTAACCCATTTTACTAAACTCATTTTTCCTCTACACTTGCAATTTTGTATGCTCTTGTTCTTGATTATTTTGTAAATGTTTTGAATGATCTTTTCATATGTGTAGTGTAGCTTTTCTCTCCATTATGATGTGAGCTCTCATTAACACCCCACCTGAATCAATGTGGGAGGGAGGGAGGGAGGAAGGAAGGAAAATGTAAGGCAGGTAGGACTACTGGAAAATAAGTTTGGGAGGATTGGGGAGAAAGGATAATGGTTCAAGAGGAACTGGTTCTATTGGGGTTCAGATTTTTAAATCTGTGGTGACCCACGAAGGAATGTAGTTGAGGGCATACATTTTCTATAAAGGCAAAGCTGTAAGAAATAGTGAAGGTTATTGAACACTGTATGTTAAAAAAACATACATATACATATACATGTTAGCAAGAGTACAGCAGAAATTCAGCTGTACTTCTTTACTGGGAAGAATTTTGTAGGAATCTTAGACTATTTTTAAGCCGTCTTAGAATAAAGCTCTATCCCTACTTCAAAAGAAATGCACTAAATCTTTTTTCCTCATGAAGATTTTTATTTGGGATGTGATACTGTCGATTTGAATATGATTTCTATTAGGAGAAATATGGTTAATATCCAGCGAGTGAATAATTAAAATTTCTAAATCAACCTGTTAAGTTAATCACTTAGAACTTAATTTTCTTCTTTAACGTTACTCTTATCAACTTTGAGTAATTTAACAGCTTGATTTCAGCTACAAAGGGGTCATTTAAAACATTTTATCTTCTGGCAGCAACTTATTATAAGATATCTCTTGGAAGGGTCAGGAGGTACAAGAAAGTTCTCTCAGTTAACATTTTTAGTAAACCAGTAATCGTTTGGGAAATTCTCGTCTGTTTTTCGACTTTTTTCTTTAGATTTCTGGTTTTAATGCTTTAAAATTGCCCAATAAATTTTATATATGTACATATACATGCATGTGTGTATGCACACATTCACACACATTCATTCTTTCATTCACTTATTCATGGAGTTATATGTGAAATGAACTGTAGGTGCATTTTTTTTTAGAATGAGAGTAATAGAGTGAGGAAAATCTCCCACTCCACCTTACTCTGTTCAGTCTCAAAGAAAAGGTTGTAAAGGAAAAAGAAAAGCTAATACTATTTTTGTTGTTATTGTAACTAGTCGCATTGGAAAAAATACTTAGATCCATGGTGTAAGGGGTCAGATCAAAAGATCTGATGTGGAGTCCAGCTTTGCCAGTGGGACCTTTAAAATGGGGAGGGCAGTTTAGATCAGCGACCCTTAACCAAGGCTATACTTGTGAATTATCCAAGGCGTTTTGATTCATTTAGTGCCAAATGCAACAAAATAGTCAACAGGTGACTTTGATGCTCAGTCAAGAACTGCTGGACTGAGGGACACTTAAAGTCCCTGTCGGCTCTGGTGTTCTGAGATACGGTCCTCCCAAGCAGTTACAGTTCCCCCTTGACCATCTCATACCATTTTATATATTCCATCATGTATATTTCTCTGACTACTTCATTTATGTCGACATCCAGAGAATGGCTTCCAGAAAGTCAGGACTGCGTCTTCTTGCCCTTTGAAGCCTTATCAGTACGGAAAGTAGCGCTGGCTGTGTAATGGGGACTTGGTAACTGTTAACAGGAGGTGGCTTGAAATTACTGTTCCATCTGAGAAGCTGAGTACTTGTAGAGAAATGCAGGGCCCTTTGGGCACCTTGGCTGCCCACTGCCTATTTAGAATTAGATCCACTTGGATGTCAACAAATGCACTTAACAAGCAAGGAACTATCCTGCAGAATCTACCTAAGTGTTGGTCCTTGGGTCATGATTCTTTAGGGAGGGCTTGATTGTAGAACAGTGATCGTTCTCCTGGGCTGGCCTGGGTACCCTCCAAGCACACCTTCCCCACTCCAGGTCTGTTAACCCCTGGAAGCCGTGGAGGGCTGGGGCTGGGGAGGCTGTGTGTTAGTGCACATATGTCAAGGTTGCCATGAGGAGCTGGATTCTAGAGGCCACACACAGCCGAAATCACATCTGGTCAGAACTACCTTAGGAAATCTGTAAGTCACCCACAACACCGGCAAAATGCTCACCCTCTGAGAGAAACAGGAACTAAGAACAGTGTAGGGAACATTCAATGTGGGCCCATCCAGTTATACATCGACTGCACGGCCTCTGATGCTTGAGTGGAGCGGCAGGCCTGTTCTCTAGCAATTCTAGATTTTTTATTTCTTTTACTTATTTTTTATTTCTGCTTTAACGAGCACTGTCACCCGTGCATTTGTGTGAGATGCATGGGTGGATGAGGGAGTTCTGTTCAGTGGTCTGTCAGCAGCCCTGCTTTGTTCATCCTGGAGTCTGTGTTTCATTTGTCCCTGAGAAATTTTAGAGTTTCACAGTAAGACTTCTGAATCCTGAGTTCCTGTGGCATTTGGGTTTCTACAAAACAGTGTAGCCACCATTTGTTTCCTTTTGGTAAAATATTTTCCTGGCCCTTCATCCCCAAAGCGTGAGGTCAGCCTTCCTTCTAGCTGTTACCCAGAGCCTAATAGTAGGGCCTCTATGTAAATTTATGGGACATTTTCACTTGAAAATGGCTTAAAAAATGAATGATATTTCTACAGTTTACTGTTTTTCACTTTAAGTACATTTTCTGACAATATGTCTTCTATTAATCATTTAAGCAGTAGTAGGAGCCTTAAAGGAGTATATTCAGAAGCAAGAACCCATGGTTCATTTAGTGCTGTCTAAAAAAATTTCACATTGATTGGCATCCTCTGTGGTTATGTGATGTAATATTTATAATATGTCACCCAGCCATACATCAAAACAAGTACGTCTCTTGTTTCATATCCGTGAGATATGTTGATTTCAGAGAGGTCAGTCCAGTTTCAGGTCACATGGTGGACAACCACTGGACCAGAAATGGGAAGTGACCAGATTTATGGAGCTATTGGAAATGGACCCACAGTTGCTTCAGTTTCTACTGATGCTTTCCTCCCCTCCCCCCCACATCACCCCTTTTCCTTCCTCACTTACCCCTGTGCACCCAGTTGGATTTTCTTGGCACACGTCCCAACAGTAGAATGGGCCCCTTAAATCCGTGAGTGAGCGTGAACATGCTCCCAAGTTGCTGAGCGGTGCCCTGGTCCTGCTGGGGCAGGAACTGAACTGGGCCTGGGGTTTCTCTGTGCCGTTCATCACAGCTCATAGCTGTTAACGTGGTGAGCTGTTATAGCTCACCATGTTATTACAGGCGCTGAAACCTGCCCTTGCTTTGCCACGTATACACAGTGGGCTGCTATTTTGGAATGAATGTTGAATGGAGGTGCATGTTGAATGGTGGTGCTGGACCTGAAGATCCAGCAGCCTTCAGGACTGGGGCAGGAAAGGATGGGGAAGCCGAGATGAGCCAGGGGGCCACCATTGTACGAAGGTTCCCCTTGGGGCCTCCGGTGGACTTGAATACTGGCCAGACAGTAAATCAAGTATGGGGAACTTGGATGCCCAGGACGGTCTATTTCTTGTCTTCCTTTGTCATTCTTTTCTTTCCTCTTACTGCAGGAGAGACAGTAGAGTGGAAGTCAATGGTGCACAAGTGCTAGACCTCAGGCATCAAATAAGGGAGTTGGTCTCATGGTCTCTTAGTGCCCCTTCCTCCACTAAATCCTTCTGTCACTAAATCCTTCATTCTCTCCTGCCACTCCAATCTCTGGTTGGCTTCTCCTTCCTCCCTCCTCCTCAGTAGGCCCGTCTGTATTCCTTACAACTTGAAATTATTTAAAACGTGACACCCTTTCTTTGTTGCCTCCCAGGGAGCAGCCCTGGGGCCTGCCCAGTGTCTGTCTCACTCAGCCAAGGGGAGGGAGGGAGGGACCTGCCATCGTCTGCTGGCCGTCTTGGGCTACCAGCATTTCCCAGCCATAGAGGAGCTGTAAAACTCGTGGCTTACATAACCCAGTGAGCATTTTCCAGCTAATCTGCAATCTGGGCTTTGAAGATCACAAGAAAGCAAAGGTCACGGCCCAGAGATCAAAGTGACAGAAGCCCACAGCGTAATTGCTGGTGACCCTCTGTCGAGGGCCTTGGTCTGTCCTGTGGGTGTATTGTTTGCACTGAGACTTCAAACGTGCTGCCGGTGAACGGTGAGGGAAGTCAGCTGGCCTTGGCCGGTTGTCAGGCATTCATTAATGCTGTAGGTGAGCTCACCTCAACTCATTAGACAGCATTGTCATCTCTCCACGCACGGTGTTTGTTCATCCCTTTGTGGTCTTTATTGACTTTTCCTCACGGTTTCCTTCACCTGGAGATGTGAAGGGGTGGTTAGACAAGGAAATTGGAGTAATAAGAAAGGAGGATATGGATGCATTTATTGTAAATTAACTTGGAGGCACATGGAATTCAAGCCAGCTAAAGCTTAAAAGAGGCGGGGGCAGCATGTAGCCCTTTCCCTTCAGGGCACA
This sequence comes from Aethalodelphis obliquidens, assembly GCF_003676395.1. NCBI lineage: Eukaryota > Metazoa > Chordata > Mammalia > Artiodactyla > Delphinidae > Aethalodelphis > Aethalodelphis obliquidens. Next base: position 9,248,957 of record NW_020837981.1, on the reverse strand, counting down.
GATGGAGAAATGGAGGCTCAGGAAGGTGGCAGAGGCTGAGCCAGGATCACACAGCAAGCGAAGCCCAGAGCCTGGGCTCTTCCCTCTGCCCCGTTAGTCCCCACGCTTTTTGTTGGGAAGACCTCCCTCTTGTCGTTTTGTCCACTGCCCCCCCCGCCCCGCCCCCCAACACTTGAAAACTTTGGTCTCTTCCATAAGCCGCATTTAAGCCGCTGCTGACTTTTCAAAATTCGTCAGAGACGTTTAGCTGTTGATCAGTGCTTTTGATCAGCATGAGGTAAGCAGTGTTAACCAAACTGGGTTGATATCATCCAGTCCAGAGCAAAGAAGCTTGATGTTTTGTTGGCGCGTCCACGCTTTTCTGTTAAGCTTTGTGAAAGTTTGAGAGCAGTTCATGGATCACCCTTGCTGCCCTCGGGGCCCCCGGGTGGGGCACCAGTCACCAGGTCTCCCCCCTTCCCGTGCATGGGAGCAGGAAGGCAGCAAGAAGCAATAGGAAGAAGCATTGAGTGCTGTAAAAGGAAGGAAGTGGGGAAAATCCCAGTGACGCCACATCCAGTTCCCTCAGGATCTGGAAATGTGGTGTTTCTTGAGTAGAGTCTCCTCAGAGGATGAAACATGCCAGCCAGCCCCAGGAGCAGACACTGGAGATCTGTCTTGGTGTTCCTGTGGCTGTGCAGAGGGCCTGGGGAACAGCCGGATCCCCCGGGGAAGCAGATGTGGGCAGAAGACAAGAGCATCCTCCCTTCCCTTTGAAGTCTAGATGAAAAATGCCAGAGCTTCGGGATTTCGGTAGAGAAAATTGATTTGGGAGCAAACAAATAAACAAACAAAAAAGCCTTTCTGCTGTTCCTTTTGTCCCCCCTACCAGTTGTAGGTAACCGGTTACTTCCTAAGAGAAGTTCTTTCAGGAAGTGGAGTATCCTCTATGAAAAGAGAGAGAACCCGAAAAGCTCTGTGTGGGGCTCTCACTTTTGGAGAATCTGTTAGCAGACAGAGACAGATGGGTCTTTGAACAACTTCCCAGGGTCCCTGGTCTCCTCTTGATAACCTCACCTTCCGTATCACAGCCAGGAGGGCCCCTGATTTCACTCCCTACCCCTCCCAGCCCTGCGGCTTTCTCCCAGCCACCTTGGGAAGGTCAGGAAAGTTGGCATTGCCCTCTGGAGCAGGGGACCTGAGCCTTAGAACTTAGACAGATCTCTTTTCATTAAGCAGTGCCCTGGCTTAACAAGCAGTTTTATAAATCTGAAGCTGTCTCCGGGTGCTGCAGGATTTATAGACGGGGGTTTCTGCCATAAAGTGGTTTATGATGGCTGCCTTCTGTGTTATTAGTAGCTGTCTCTTCCTTCAACCATTGCTGTTTGATAATAGCTTTAAAACACCCAGAATTACTTACCTGCAAGCCCCATTCCCAATAGCCCCTGTTGACAGTCTGAATAAGTTTACTGCCCTTTTGTTGTACTTTACCTTCAAAACAAACTGATTGAACCATCAATAGCTCGTGGAAGCTGACAGAGGCATGTCATCTGGACTAGCCCTGGTGATTGCAGGTTATCTGGGGGAGTTAACCTTACCGCATTGTTAACTGAAATGTTTTATGTACTGTGCAACTTTAGGATATGGCTGTGATAACCCCAGTAACTAAGTAATACATCACAGTAAAGAGATTTTGGTGCAACAAATAACCCTGGATTAAATTTACAAGGGTTGAATTGATATTGTAAAAGCCTTCATTCTGTGGCTTCGGGAATCCTCTCTTGTATTTTTATGGCAAACTTGTATTATACTCAGGATTGAAACTGCAGCTTTTGACACCCTGACATGACCTAGAACAAAGGGAAATAGATCTCCCAAGACCAGAATGGGACAGGCAGGCAGAAAGCCCACTGGACTTACCTCTTGGCAGTAATGTTTGGAGCCAGTTCCAAACCACCAAGGGGCAGGAAGGTCTGGTAGATGTGGCTGCTGTCTGGGCGCTGGGTACCACAGACATTGGAGCAGGACAGACCATTAGCAGAACTGGAAAGGAGACCCTTGGTGGCCTTACCAACCTCATAATTCCAAAACTGTTATTCCTCGTGATGTTATTTTCACTTGCACAGTGGTTCGCAGCAGGCCTAGTAGCATCAGCCTCACCTGGGAACTTACTAGGATGTGAATTTGAGACTTCCTTCCAGATGTAGTGAATCACAAACTCTAGGGGTGGGGCCCTGCGATGTGTGTTTCAACAAGGCATCTGGGGGATGCTGATGCCCCTCAACTTTGAGAACAACTGTGCTGGAATATAAGCTCGTTGAGAGTAGAGACCTTGTCTGTTTTGTGCATCACCTCATTCTCAGTACCTAGTGCAGTTCCTGGCAGGTGGTAGCTTCTTAATAATTATTTGTTGGGTGAGTGAATTTGTAAGTAAATGAAAGAAGACATCTCTTAAGAGACGAACTTTGGGCCCTGAGCTGAGTTTCCGACTGAACTATCTGGGACAGGCCTTCCTAGTGCCTCTCAAACATCTTTAAGCATCGACCACCTGGAAACCCCAGGCTGGCCAACAGGATGGGAGTCAAGTCACCTCTAGTTTCAGGGGTGACTGGCAGCCTATTCCATGGGTGTTTCTTTGGTTCTAAAAGAAGAGTGCTCTGAAAACAGCAGCTCTTTGTCATCTAAAATTTTTAACTAGCTTAAAAGCCAGCACTTCTCTCTCTCTCCTTTGATTTCAGGGCTGTGATCCAAAGTGGGGCAAAATGACAACGTGCTGTCTGTTGTCACCGTGGTTCCTGCCAGCCCTGTGAAGACATCTTTCATTCCATCATTAAACACTGGCTGATTTTCTAATACTGATGTTTTCTTCCCCTGAATATTCATCTTTTCCCACCCTACACTTAGTGGGTGTCTTTACTCCTTTGAGCGTCACTCCTGACATATTGTTTCCATCTGTACATGTCTTTATTTGAAAGAATCTGTTGTCATCAAGACTTTGCTGCTACAAGCAGAAGGTGGAAGTTTTTTCTGACACTGACTGAGGCCAGTGGGAGTTCTCCTGGAGGATAGAAAGGTCATTTGGGCCTTTGTAGAGCTTTTCTAATTTAGGGTAAGCTTAGGCTGCATTTGGAGAGGGAAACGCTCAGGGAGAAGCAGGAAAGAAGGTAGTGCATAGTTTGAGGCCAGGAAGGAAGCAGGAAGTAGATCGTCAAATTTCCAGGACCTCAGATGTTGGTGTGGAAGTTTCAGGGGAGGAAAAGGATACACAAGAGAATTTAGAGTATTTTGACTTTAAAAAAGAGTAATATGAAGGCTGTGATCAGAGCCCTCTAAGCTGTTGTCTCTGGCACCTGAGTGATCAGCTAAATCTTTTACCTGGGCAAGCATATGCGAGGCCATGGGGTGATGTGAGACCACCTGATGAATGGGGAAGCTGGCCTTGGGAACCCAAGGCTTTGCTGAGGAGGGAGGCCTGCTACACACCTCAAGTAACATGTGTACTGAGAAAAAGCTCAGGGCTTGGGCTGCTTTAGGGCTTGGATCTTTGAAGCCTTCTTGAGATTTCCTGTTCCTCTTTCTTTGTGCTCCCAAAGCTACTTTGTGTATAACCTCAAACTTGGCACTTACCTACGCTGATTTCTAATTTCTTTGGGTGAGTCTTTCTTCCTCGTTACACTAAGACCCTCTTTTAAGAGCAGGAACCATGTTGTAATCAGCTCTGTATACCTAGGGTCTGGCACGTAGTAGGTGCTTAAGAACTATTTGTGCAACTGAAATGAACTGGTATTTTATGGAGTCCGTTCCAATGCTACTTTCCTAAATGGTGTGAGGGTGAGGGAAAAAAAAAAAAAAACCTGGTCCCTGCCTTCAAAAAGCTTATAGTTTAGGTGAGGACATTAACTGAACACCAGCAAAGCAATTAAAAAACAATAAAGTGGGGGCTTCCCTGGTGGCGCAGTGGTTGAGAGTCCGCCTGCCGATGCAGGGGACACGGGTTCGTGCCCCAGTCCGGGAAGATCCCACACGCCGTGGAGCGGCTGGGCCCGTGAGCCATGGCCGCTGAGCCTGTGCGTCTGGAGCCTGTGCTCCGCAACGGGAGAGGCCACAACAGTGAGAGGCCCACGTACCGCAAGAATAAATAAATAAAATGTTAAATTGCAGGGTGCTGAAAATGCCTCCTGGGAGTGTTGAGAAAGGAGAAAGCAATGCGGGCTGCGGGTGCAGGAGAAAACTTCCTGCAGGTTGGGATTTGGAAGATGAGTGGGTACGGAGGAGGTTGGGTACAGGGAGAAAAAGTCAGATTCCCATGGAAGTGATTTATTGCTCTTGACGTTGGGTCCTCAACTCTTCTTCCTAAGCAGGACAGGGTCTAAACAATTGCTCCTTTGATTGATGGAGTATGGGGGCTTGATGGAGAGCATCTGGATTGGTGACTACCATTGAGGAAGGAGACGTATAGGCAGGTGTCTGTATCTTTGATATATCCATTTATATGTTTATGTACCTGTCTCCTGGCCAGGCAAGTCTTCTTGTCAACTCCATACACCTGCTTGATAGTTCATCACACATGAGGTCAGTCATTGGGTTATCCTTGGAGGCCGTAATGGATCCCAAAGACACTTCCCAGGGGGATGGAGACCATATAGCATTTTGGGGGCTATTCATATCCCCTAGAAACCAACTCTCCTTGTTTCTCCTTGATGGAGATAATCTTCATAGTGCCAGTGTAGAAGTAACTCAGTGATGATGAGACAAAAGTCCTCAAGACCCGTGTTTGATTCCTCAAGGAGCATTTCTCAGCTATACGTGTTTCTTACTGCTATCCCAAAGTTGTCCAGGTTATTATTATTATCTTGATGGCAAATTAAAGTTTCTTGTCTCAGCTTCAAAATGAAGATTTGCTGTTATCTCAGAGATGAGAATGATCCAGATGACATTAATGGTATGATCAGGTTGTAGGTTATTTTCACTGAGAACTTCTTGTGTAGCAAAGATGTTGGGTCCATTTTTCAGAATGGTAGAAGGTAAGCACGTTGATAGGATCTTACTGGCTAATCCAGGTGTGTGTGTGTGTGTGTGTGTGTGTGTGTGTGTGTGTGTGTGTGTATCTACCTTTGAGTCAAGAGCAACCATTGGTGTATATTTTGAAAGTTTAGTTGTATATCTGTGTAAAATAGAACCATTTGGATTTCCCCAAAGAGTGGTTATTCATTCTTTGTGAAAGAAGAGAGGAGAGGCAGGAACCAAGGTCTAAACTTCTGAAGACCTAATGGTGTAGTTTCCTGCTCATCAGACAAATTGCATGAAAGTTTGAGGCTGTCACCCCAGTCTTTCTGAGTTACCTCTGACTGTTCTCTTCCAGATGCTTTGTTCTGCACAAGCTGCCCAATTTGAAGTTTCTGGATGCTCGTAAAGTAACCAAACAAGAACGAGAGGAAGCTTTGGTCAGAGGGGCGTTCATGAAGGTGGTGAAGCCCAAGGTAAGCCCTCTACTGACTGTTCTTTGCAAGGATTTATGCCTCACCTGTTGGGTACTCTTTGACCCTGGAGGAAGTCCTCCTATGTGTTCAGAATGCAGGAGGAATCTCACACCAGGATTTCATCCATGGATATACTGTTGGCCAAACAAGAAGTAGAACTGGGTATAAACTGGGTCTTCCTGTGACCCAGCCTAGGGGACCTTATTGGAAAGGTGATTTCAGGCAGATGGCTCTTGTACCAATAAAGCAGCATCATACACAGCCCAATGGTGACGTTCCTGGGGAGGATTTCGGGCCTCCTGGAAGATGTTTTATTTACAAGGTGGGGCCTCTGCAGGTCTGTAGCTAAAAAAGGAGAAACAGGAAAGCATTGGGCATTTACTGTTTCTCAGGGGGGTAGTATTCCTCTAGTGCCTCAGAGGGGGCCCTTCTTTCTTGGGACCAAAGGGTAGCTGGGGGAGAGTGATTTTCTCTTGTCCACAGGTGAGGGCTCAGTAGCTCTTGGAAATATTGTTGGCAGGGAAGGCGATTTTTTTGACAATGTGATCTGGGACTGGTGTGTGCTTCCGTCGTGTAGCTCATGGGAATGCTGTTTACTGACCTTTGCTTCGCCAGCTGAGTCTGCTTCGAGGCTATGGGATTGAACGTGGCGTTATCTTAATGACAGCGTTGATGAGGCAGGGGAGATTTGGCTTGGGGTCCTGGATTCAGACACAAGGAGATTATTAAGGACATGGGCTTGGGAGGAGCTGGGGTCCTTCAGTGAAGCCTGAGGCTGGGGAATGGACTTGATGACCCCTTTGGAGGTCCCTCACTGCCCTGGAGCTCTGTGGCGCTACGGTCACTTCCTGTGGGATCCTAGCTCGTGTGTTGAAAACACTAGCCCAGAAATCCTTGAGGTCTCGTTTGTCCTCACTGATTGACTTTGAGCACTCTGCACACGCATTGGAAGTGATTAAGAGGGAAAGAGGAGAAAACAAACAGAACCAAAACAGAAAAATGAAGCCTCTTCCGTCAAGTCGCTCAGCTGGCAGCAGACCTCAGGCCACTTTCTTTCCCTGAATCCACGAGGTGCAACTTATTTCCCGTTATGCTGAATAAAATTGCTAACAGTTGTGGAAATATATGATATGGAGAGTATAATACTGGCAGATAAATGTATTGTTACCTGTTTCAGCATGTGGGAAGTTGAGTGATTCGCTTCGTAGCTATTAAAGTGTTAACAGTTTTACTAATGGAGGCACTGATTTGATGTATTGCTCATGACTGCCTTTAGTTATTCCAGCTTTTTTGTCCAAAAGAAATAATTTATTTCTTGGCCTCCTTTTTTTTTTTTTTTTTGGTTAAAAGATTCCAGAGACAGCCCGTGTCACCAAACCAAAGTACGACAAATAGACTGTTTATAGTATCTTGGGTTCCTGACCATCCTGAATTTCTCACCGTCGTGTATACATGCATTTTATAGAATAGATGCTGTTTCTCCTGCTCTCATTGTCTTTGACATGGAAGCTCTGGAAATCCGGAGGGTTCATAAAGATATACCCATCAGATTGGGGTGGGGTGTCAGTGTCATCCAGTACTGTTCTAAGGTGTCCAGGTATGTGAGTCCTCACATAATCTTCTAACGTGGAAGGAAGGGAACGTTGGCTTACTGTACAGATGAGATAACTCAGGCCTTGAGACGCTATTTGGGCTGCTCAAGTCACCAGTTCATCATTGCTAGAGCCCGCGCTTTACCTGTGTGTCTGACTGCAGAGCCTACATTCTTCCACTCCGACCTCTTACCCCTGGAGCACTCATCTCACCATTCTCCCCATGCATCTCTCCGTCCAGACAGAACCTCCGAGGAAGGCCTAAGTGGAGAAAACAGGAAACAGCAGGACTGTTCTGTTGGAGTAGAGATGGGGGAACTGAAGTCCTCCCCTGCCTCTGAAAGCAGGGAACGACTCCTTAGCATCCAGCAGTAGCTGGTTCCCCGAGTCGTTAGCACCATCATCAGAAATGCTCTTCAAAGCTCCACAGCAGTTTCTGATCAGTTACAGAATGAGCTCACGTTTGTGTGGTGGATGCTACCATCTTTACTAACTGTGTTAAGCTTTGAAAGAGCCATTAATTATTTGGAGAGAGACGTAACTACTCTGACAAAGCATGAGGACATTTGGTGGTTATCCTTTTGTAGAGTTCCATGATTTCCAAGCTGGAGAGGGCTTCAGAACTCACCTGGTCTGTGCTCTTATTTTATGGGTGAAGGAACTGGGAGAGGACGTAGTTCCCTAAGGCCCCACAGTCCCTTGGAGGCAGAACTGGGACCAGAACCCAGACCATCTGGGCTCCCAGTGAAGTGCTCTCTTTACACTGTGATCCTTTAAGTGCACTGGAGGATTTCTCTGTGTTCTGGTTTCATATCAAGCTGTATGCCTCTCATGAATGGCAGGCAGTTCCCTTCTGTCTGCTGTTTGCTGGGCAATGTGCTGGTACTTCTCTTGCAGATAGAAAGAGGCCACATGAGCTCCTTGCTGAATTATTAAATTGGGATTAAAAAGGCTGGTTCTCGCCTGCTCACAGTATGTACAGACATATGTTTGTTCCTTGCAGGTGTGTATATATGCTTTCCATCTCTATGTGTGTGTGTGTATACATATATATATACACACATATATATATATATATATGTATATATATGTACTAGGAGGTATGTGTACACCCGGAGTCGGCTTCTAAGCGGAGAGCAATTTCCTCTCCGTGAATTGCCGATGCTGTGCTGAGCACACTTGGTGAAGACGTATTTTTCATCAACGGACGCGGAATCTCAAGTTGGCTTCTGTCCTTTCTGAGGCAGTGGCGTCCTGTTTTGCTTACTTGGCAGAATGCGCTGATGGATGATCAAGGGGGCCGTGATTTGGGGAGCTGTTCTCATCTTATTCCTGACATAAAGTATTTGGGAGAATGGAAAATGCCTCTCCAATCACAGCCCTTGCCTTGGAGGTGGAGAACGGGCAGTCTGGGTGTTCACGGCTGACGCAAATGCAGAATCATCCAGTAACTCATAAACCCCCTAAGTCACAAGGGTTTGATCTGGTACCTGGCAGGCCCCAGCGCTTGAAGTGTGGAGTTGGCTCTCGCTCCCTCTCACGATGACACATTTCTCCTTCGTGGCTGCCTTTTGGCTTTTGTTGTTTAAAAGCTGCCTTCTGTCTGAGCTCTGATTGTACAGAACGATGCTGTCATTCATTAGGAAGTGACAGCTAATGTTGCAGTGGCTCTTCTAGACTCTGTGTGTGTGTGTTTAGTGAATGGACCTACAACAGCCAGGCTTCGTTCATGTCCCAAAATTTTAAAGAAAATATATATCTCTGTCAAATATTGGCCATCGTATCATGCCACTGTCAATGCAGAGAGCACCAAGCTGGACGCCTAGGAGGTGGTAGACCGCAAAGAACGGATTCTGTAGTGACCAGACCGTGACCCCCGCTCGCTGCTCCAGGAAACGTAGATCAAATCAGTGCAGAGACCTGTCCAGGAAGGTGTGTGTGGCGGGCACGCCGGCCCTGCACGTCAGAGAGACAGTGCAAGAATCCAACAGTTAGAATTGCTTATTATGTCCTGGCTTTGTAATTATTCATCCCTGTTCTGGCAAAGAGCACAGTTGTCATTTCTGTGACATAATTATTTAAAGCTGAGCCCTCTTGTTTTACAGGCACTTATAGGAAGTTGGCTACCAACAGTTTAATCTTTGTAATCTTATAGAAGCGATGGGAGGCACAGCTACCAGGGCAGCTGGACCAAGAACCTCAGCTTCTATTAGAAAGTGTTTAGACATGTGTGTTTTTGCTTGTAATCATGACCCTTCTCTTATAGGTCATAGGTTTGTTTGTGAGTGTCTGTGTGTCCTTGAAAATATGACATCTGTGTCTTTATGTGGGCACACCTGAGTTTCCTATCCTGTGTAGCTTGTGCATTTGTGTAGTTTTGCATAGTTTTGCATATTTGTGTATGTGTCTTTGGGTATTTTTCTCGGAGGGGGTGCACTATAGAATGTGCGTGTGTGTGTGTGTGTGTGTGTGTGTGTGGGAGAGAGAGAGAGAGAGAGAGAGAGAGAGAGAGAAAGGGGAAGGGAGGAAAGGAGGCATAGGGAGACGTGATGTGTTAAAGGAATAAACGTGTACCTTTGGAAATCTTTTTTATTCTTGTCCTTTAACTGCAAGTTGAAAGCTATTTGGGTCCAAGGACCACCTGCTTCCCTGACTATACTACATAGTCCTGCTCTTGACACTTGGAGTTGGGCCCAAACTTTCCTGGGTACCTTTAGTTTCTTCCATCTGTGTCTGTGTTTTTGGAGTTCCAGGCAAAAGGCAAACTAGGATAAAGACAGGGAGTGGAAGCATCTGGAAGCCCACTCTTTGTCAGGACAAAGCTGCTGCGCACCTACTGGGGTGTCAGCTCCATGAGGATAGGAACTTGCTTTTGTTCGCTCCTCTATCTCCAGGGCTTGGTCAGTCACAGAGGCTCAGCCAATACTCGTCAAAGCGATGAACTATGAACAGAGCATTTTGGAGGATCCATCCAAAAAGGTGGTCCATTTTTTTTATTGCCTCAATATGGTCCTCTGCAAAAGCAGGAAAGGGACTTTTACCAGAAGAAAATGTAATAACTTGGACCTGTGTGTTGGCAGAAAAGAGGGATTCTGGGTCTCATATTTGTTTTTCTAAAGGATTTACCCTGGGATTACTTATGATGGCAAAACCTACGGCCATTGTGATCCCCAGGGCCATGGCTTCTCCATGGGCAGCTTTGCTGGGGTGGGCAGCAGGGGTGCAGTCCGAGCTCCCTGTCACTGCTAATGTATTCTCTGAGTCCTTCTCTCGGAATCCTTCTGCTCATGTTAGGGATTTTAGGGGGAAAAAGTAGCTTTTCTTGGAAAACATGTTGGGGTACTCCACAAGTCTGTGGGTTGTTAAAATGAGATTTTCCCTGTCTTAGCTGCTCTTATGCTTTCTCTGTGCCATAAAGGAGCACTGCCTCATGGCTTGTTTGGCTTACTTATTGTTTTTTATGCCTAGCCTAGTTCTTCACTAAGTGCTACCTTGTTCTAAAGCACAGTGTGTATGTCTTTCATATATTCTCTTACCCCATGGGGCCAATTGCAAACATGTGAAAGGTTATCTGAAATTACCTCTAGATAGGTTGCAATTACTAACGTTTACTCTATACTCAATATTTTTAAAAATACATATTTTACATAAAGCCTGGGTATGCCTGTAAATAAATATTGTAAACCACATGAACACGCAGTTTAAGTAGGCAATAAGCCGGTAGATGTTGAAAGTTCTCTACTGTGCCCAACTGTCAGAAGAAAACTAAAAATGTCAGTTGATTTTCTAGATATTTCTAACTACCTGAATACGTTAGTGTTTTACGGTTCTTTTCTGTTTTCACACAGATGTTTCTCGTCTAGAGACATATTCAGATTCTATTTCCAGTTACTTTATAGTAAGTTTTGAAGGGAGGAAAAATTTTTAATTCTTTTTTGGAAGATGCTTAGGCATTGTGTTTAGAAACAACTTCAGAAGCCAAAAATTTGCAGTTTGTTTGTTTTTCCTTCTTCTTTCTGATTTCACAGTTTGCCACATTCATTTGATGGGGGAATCACTTGTATTTCTTCATTTTTAGCACCATGGCCTCCTGTGTCTCAAATAAATGCTTTCAGAGTGTTGCTTTTTGGAGACCATGTTGGTAGCTTTTTATGGCCTTGCTTTTTGATAGCAACCCTCTGAAATCATAGATAGACTGTTGCAGAGAAGTTGTGTCTCCAGCACCCTAGAGATAAAGCACCCTAGCAAAGCCCTGTAGATAGGAAATTGAAACCACAATAGAAGGAAAGTGAATAGAACTGTAGTTGATGGTAGCAGCCTCTGAGAGCCATGCCCAGATGTTCTGGGGGCTTGTGCAGGTGCTACACATATAGTACACATCATTCTCCATTAAGCCCAGTATCTGGTGAGATATCATTGTGTCTCTGTTGGAGTCATTGGCTTTCACTGCACCCCGTTGGCCCAGCTCCACATTCATCCTCTTTGTGGCCTCTAACATGCTGGCTTTTTTTCCAAAGATGTTTGGACAGACACATGCCTAGAGGATCATGGAAGTAAGTGGCATTTTTGGGGGAATGAGGTGTGTCCCTAGCATCATTTGTACAGCCTCTGGAACCCACCCATTGGGAGAACTGTGGTAGATTTCATTATTTGTCTAAAATCGTTCCACTCCTTCTGCCCTTGCCATGGCTTCCCCTTGAAGAGAGAAGCATACCTCTGCATCCCATTGACTTTGGATGTGCGTGGAAGTGACAGCATGCCAACTCTAGGCCAAGGCCTCACGAGGTACTATGTGTTTCCACTCACCCTTCTTGCACGCCCGCCATTTGCTGTGGAAACCACATGAGATGCAGGTTGAGCAGACACACGCTGAGATTAAAGCCTGAATCAGAACTACCCCAGCCACCCTCGGACCTCTGCACAAGAAAGATGTGCTGGTCATAAGCCACTGAGGCTTTGAGGAGCACTGTTGCTGCAGAAACCTGACGAACACGTAGGCTGTCCGTGCTCACATTTTGTCCTCTGGCCTTCCCCGGCCACTTGAACCAGGGCTCTTAACTGAGACACAACTTGGGGTGTAGTGAAGTTCATGGCAGTTCTGGGTGTCACAGCACCAACTTCGGTAGGCTTTCTGGTTGCCTCACTAATTAGGATCGAAGGCCAGCCTCAGGGTCGACTGGCTGCTTAGCAGTGGATTATTAGTTGTGATGAAACTTTCCCGGTACGTGAGTCAAAGCAACACCTAGCGTATATTAGGTGTCCACTGTGTATTAGATATTGTACTAGCGACTTAATATTATCTCTCAATTTCTCTTTGAACTCGAATCTGCCAGTGATGATCAGAGAACTTGCATACATCACTTAAAATTACAGAGCAGTGTGGAATCCAGTTCTTCCCCAGGCCCACTTAGGCCCCTAAGCTCATGCCCTTTTTCCTGTATACCTTAAATTTCATCATCCAGACGTGGAGATAGGATGAGAGGCAGGAGAAGAAGAGCAGGACGACCAGGACATGGAAGGGAGCCCGAGGCAACTTTATAATTTTCAGTTTTGACCTTGTGACTACTCCCTCCAACCCATTTTGGTGAAAATTTGTGGGCTAGGCCGAGAACGGCAGGAGCCAGGCGGTGGAGGGCTCTGTTGATTAGGCAAAGCTTGCAGCTTAATTTGAAGATGAAGAGGAACCTTGGGAGGGTTCAGAGTGGGAGGGAAGTGTGGGCAGGTCTGTGTTTGGATCCCTGGGCGTCTGGTGGGCGGGGGTTCGGGGGGTACTAGCGCTCTGTGTATACAGCAGGTGTTTTGGAAATCTGTACAGAGGCAGCTGCCGGCCCGAGGCCACCCAGAAGGCGGAGCACCCAGGCCAGTGTTGGTGCTCACGTGGCCACGCAGGTCAAAGAGCTGGGGCCCAGAGGCCTCCCCTGACCGCAGGGAGGGGTCTGGCTGGTAGCGAGCAGCTCAGATGCTGGGATGAGGGGAAAGCCGATGGCTGTCGGAGACCCAGTAGTAACTCGCCTGGCAGAGGGTCTCTGACATTCTAAAAAGTTCTTTGACACGTTCTTACCCAAAAGACCCTGTCCCCTATGGTATCAGCTGCCTTAATTTTAAGGAATGAATTTAAGCCTTCTTAACTGAGCCATGAGAAATCCTCATTTGTGTGATCTCTGGTAATGATTAAGATGGAGCCTTACTAGCCGACTATGTCTGTAACTGTACATTTCCAGCCTGACATTTTCTTGATCCACTTTAGAAGACTGTTTTTGGTATTTTCCATTTGCAATTTAGTTTTTTTTAAATTATTTTTTAAAATTAAGCTTGACGGGAAAGAGAAGAGGGGAAGAGGAAAATAAAGATGCTTCCTTAAGAAAGTGGGTTCTCAGAGCATAAAGTTGGGGTGCTGATTTCAAGTTACCCATGTTTAAAGCTCACATCACCCTGTATTCCGTGTGCAGCTCAGGGCTTGGCAGGGAGCTGTCCTCCTGAGCAGGTGCATTGGTAACCTGGGACAACACCTTATCCTTAACACGCTTTACTCTCCTTGATCTCCCCCCACCCCCGCCAACGCGCGCGCGCGCACGCGCGCGCGCACACACACACACACACACACACACACACACACACACACACATCCTTTGCTTTGAGCCTTTGAGCCTGATGATTCCAGGCCAGTGATGAGGAAGACTGGGTTGGAAGTACAGGACCACCTTGTCTAGAACAGAGGAAGAAGGCCAATGACTGAGGTCTGAGCGAGGGGAGGATCGTGATGGCGGCAGCGTTCTCACCCTCCGCCGGTTCCCTGGGCCTTGCTCTCTGCCCTTCTGACCTCTGTGGCTTCATGAGTCTCTGCCTTGCTTAGAAAGTCCCTTCTGGACCCATGGCAACATCAGATCGTAGGGACTAAACCCTCAGGCGTATAGGGTTCCTGTAAGGCAGGGAAGCCTGCAGGATGGATGGCTCACTAGGGAAAAATCATGAACATTGTTCTGAAGCTAACTTTGATTCTGTGTTAATATTACTTGCAGTTCCATGGCTAAGAGAGGAAGAGAAAACAAAGATGGTGTAGTCTCAATTTCTGCTCTTGAGTTCTGGTTATTTCCAAACTGCCTGCAACTAATAGCAGATGTACTGGTTTGCTGCCATAACAAAATAGCACGGACTGGGTGGCTTTAACAACAGAAATTCCTTTTCTCACAGCTTGGAGGCTCCAATTCCAAGATTAAGGTGTTGGTGGGATTGGTTTCTTTTGAGGTCTCTCTCCTTGGATTGCAGGCGACTGCCTTCTTGCTGTGTCTGCACATGGTCACCTTGATGTGCACACACAACCCTGCTATCTGTTTGTGTGTCCAGACGTCCTCCTCTTACAAGGACAGGTCATATTGGATTAGGGCCCACACACTGGCCTCTTTTTAGCTCAGTCACCTCTTTAAAGGTCCTGTCTCCAAACATAGTCACATTCTGAGGCACTGGGGGGTTAGACTTCAACATAGAAATTTGGGGGGGGACACAATTCAGCCCCTAATAGCAGACGAGAAGAGTGAACTTTAAGAAGAATATATTTAAGAAAACTCATGTAGGCTTAGTGATAAAAGGGATGTCTGTGATACTTAACATTTACTTGTTCTTTTCATTGTCCCCAAAAGCCTGAGAAGCAAAATCAGTGGATAGAATAAAGTAGTAGGATAATCTTAGGTTTCCAACTTCATGGCAGTTAAAAGTCTTCACAGAGTTTGATTGAAACAGAAATTTGACCTGTTTGCCTGAGTGCGGCTGATAAATACTTTTCAGGATCTCATCCAGGTGAGTGCCAAGCAAGTATGCACAGGTAATTGCCAGGATTAGTGGGAGCTCCAGTAATGACATCTCCCCGACACAGTAGGCTGAGTGAGGAGCCCGATGCTCAGAGGGGAGCTTCTTCTCATTAAAAAAAAAATTACCCCTAGAGGTACCCTTTGCCCCAAATTGTTCCTTGAGGAGTGAAAAGAAGCTGTTTCTTGTTATAAGGGAGAAGTGTCCTGACACATGTCCACTGGTCTCTGCCTGTTTCTCCAGAGCTTATTTCTCCCTGTCAAGACGTCCAGGAACATCCCGTTCCCCGGTAGCTGTTGGATCCGGCTTGTGAGTTGGTTCCAAGACTCTAGGAAGTGTGTGTTTGCCTCTTCATTGTTTTGTCTACCTGTGGTCACCGTGGCTGGCTTCTGGGGCCCGTGTCTACACTCTGACTCTAGATGCAGCCTCACTGTCCCTGTGAGCAGGCGAAGTGATGTTTCACAAGCATGATGGGGCAGGTCTGCCCTTGGGGTCCTTGAAGGCTGATGGTACAATTAGCTCTTTTATTTGCTTTTCTGCTCCTTACAGTAGAGTGTCTTAGATTAACAGACAGGGCGCCAGCAATAATGCACAGATGCTCTGTAATTGGGGCTTCCTTTGATGTTAATTTAGCGAAGTTCAGTGCTATTGTCAGTGATAGCAATTATGCTCAGCCTTTTCACCAAGGACATTTTAGGATAATTTTATTTTTCATGTGCATTTTAAAATACGGCAGTAAATTTTGAGCTACACTACCTGAATTAGAACTCATTATTTCTTTGCAACAGCCAACCACTGCTCTCTGTCTAGGCCCCAAAGCTGTATCTTTATTTTGCTTTTCTGGAGTGGGGAATTTTAAAGTGGGGCTTCTACCTCACGAAGCTTTTTAACTCATGAGTGAAATTTAGAAGTGAGTCTTTTGGTTTTTTGTTGGCGTTTTGTACTGTCACAGAGACTGTCTGGCTTAGTGACCTCTCCCATGTTTTATCTGGACCATTTTTATTCATTCCTTCCCATCGCCTGACCTTTATTCTTGTTCTTGACATGATTCAAGAAGTTGCCTCCAGCTGTTCTTTTGGGGAGGTTTAAAATCTGCATTTATCATGGCTCTTGTATTCCATGGCAAACCTCTGATTCTTACTTTGTTCATGGGCTGTTGTCAGATTTGCTCTTCCATTTGGGGGCCAGTCTCACTCCAGGTTTCAGGATTATATTTAGGTTTGGATTAAAGGCCACACTTCTGCCATCTGTTTCTCCATTGTTACTACGGGGCATGTCATACCTCCTTTCACATTTGTTGTGAGGATTAACTGAGATCATGTGTATAAGCAGCTCACACAGTCTCTCTGGTAGGTAGCTAGTGTTCTTAGGTGTGGCATTTCAAAACAGCTCTGTTTTGGGGCCATTGCTGTGTCTTCCAGTTGTGTGAGTGAACACGACGAAGATGATTTTGGCTTGAGTTGGGGGGTGTATTAGTTGCCCGGGGGCTGCCTTAACAAAACACCATAAACTGGGTAGCTTAAACAACAGAACTTTATTTTCTCACAGTTCTGGAGGCTGGAAGGTCCACATCAGGGTGCCACATGGTTAGGTTCTGGTGAGAGCCCTCTGCACAGCTTGCAGACAGCCATCTCTCACTGCTGTGTCCTTACGTGGCAGGAAGAGGGAGAGGGAGAGCAATGTTGATTGATTGATTGATACGTCTTCCTCTTTTTATAAGGCTGCAGTCCTATTGGGTCAGGGCCCCACCTGTATGTCCTCATTTAACCTTAATTACCTCCCAAAGACTACCTCCAGAAACAGTTACATTGGGGGTTAGGGCTTCAGCATATGAATTTGGGGGAGCATAATTCAGTTCATAGAAGGGGGTATTGCCCCTATAGTCCTGGTGACTTAACTGAGTTTTCTAGGATTTATACTTAAGCGTTTCTAAGGTTTTACTAAGTGTTACTTCCTGATGAGAGTAAAACACCTAAAAGAAAGGAATATGGGAGGAGAAAGAGGGTCTCCTGTTGATCCTGGGGAGGCTGGGCCCCTAAGTTTGGGGGTCTTCCCAGGCACTACACAGGCCTTTTTGTTCTCGTGGTTATGGTGAGGGGAGGGAACCAGGGCAATAAGAGGTGCAAGAAAAGTACGTGCAGTATTAAGACATAGGAAGTCCCACAGTCACTGATGCAAACAGGAGACAGTGCTGCACCGTCCCCAAGCGGACGGCAGTAGGGCAGTCCCCCCATAGGGTCCAAACTGAGCAAGGGATGCCTGGTGCAAAAATAAGCCCTTAAGCCCTTTCGTTTGGGTGACCTTGGACTCAACTCTCATAATCCTCCTCCAACTCCCTTGGCGAATCAGGAAATCAAGGCTGATGTTTCGATTCTAGAATTTGTCACTGGAGTCAGTCCCCTTCTGCCCCATAGTAAAATGGAGAAAACCAGGGAGTGAAATCTGGGGGCTTGTTACACATGTCCAAAGAATATTATCTCATCATTAGAGGGGGCTTTGAAAACCCAAGGTTGAGATACTGGATCTCTGGATAATTAGAAAACAACCAAGAGCTGTATTACACCAAGCCACATTTTTTTTTCCCTCTGAAAAATCTGTTTCAGTTCAGTATGTTAAAAAAAAAAAAAAAAAAAAAAAAGTCTGATTTCTGCACTCATTCTAATTTTTAGTCATGGGATATTTTGGAAAAGATTAAATTACAAATTATTTTTGTTCCTTGTATTCAGAAAAGCCTCAATACCAGTTTGTGCCTCTGGACTTTGGGATTACAGAGGCCGAATCTGAACTCTGTGCATCGCGTTTGCTTAGGTGAAAATGGGTAGAAATAAAACAGATGAAGGAATGAAAAGCTGTGCCGTCTTTGCTTCCCCTCCCCTCTTCTTTTCCACATTATATGACTAAATGTGCAACTGTGTTCACATAACTGCTACAAACAGTTCACTGTGTAGGCCAAACGCTCTCTAATGCAGTAAAATTAAGAAATAATATGCTTTGAAAGTGATTTATGAGTGTGGTTAAACTGCCAGATTTACAAAGAAATAGTTCAGATCTTGGGAAGCCTCAGGAGTCACGTCAAAAATGAATTTGACCATGATTTAAACTGCTACTTTTCTTACATGACATTTAATATGTGTACTTTGGAGGCCCATATGTCTTTAATAAAATAGCATTAAGTTTTAAATATGATATGAATGCAGCCAGTTTCTAAATTCATAACCTTTTCCACAACTCCAAAATGCTAACCAGTAAGGGAGTCATACACACAATAAAACATAAACCTTAGAAAATAGCTTTTTATTAAAATGGTTAGACACTTGGCAGCTGGGTTGCAATGTAATAAATACTTACAGCATTGTGGGTTTATCAGACGTTGTTTACCCTACAAGCAACTGGGACCAGACAACTAATTACAACCCCTGCACAAAAGCAGTTCAGGCTGAGTACCCCTGAGCGTATCAGAGAGGCAAAGTAGTTTTGCTGAGAGTCCTGGACTTGGGTTCTCGGAGAGCTGGGTTCTGATCCCTCTCCACCACTTAAAGGAGTGTGACCTTAGCCAGGTTGCACCATTGCGATAATTTTCCCTAGCCTGTGTCACGGAGACAGTACCACCTGCCACGCAGGTTGGTTGTGACGATGAGAAACAGATGCATCAAGGCATCTGGCACAGGGCCTGGTGCATAGTAGGCGCACAGCAAAGAGAATCAATTCTTTTGAAAATATTCTTTAATGAAAAAGTAGTTTAGGCGAGATCGTCAGGTCCCTTGTAGCAGTTCTGTGACAACTATAGGATGGCGCTTAGAAAAGGGAAGCCACTTAGCCAGAGGTCAGTTTAAGTCTCTCAGAGAATGAATAAGGAAGCGCCTTGCTTCACTCCCTTCTGAAAGGCACAAGCAGGTCGGAACTGACAGCAAGACATACCTGGTTCAGGGAGCGCAGGAGTGTGTTGGGGCCACCATCACTTAGCTGTTCCTGGAGATGGAGGTAAGGTGTGCAGTGTGGCCTCTTCCTGCCTTCTGGGTTTCCAGGTCATAGAAAATGAGGGTTACTCTTGTAAGCTGTATTGCATCACAGCAAAAGGTCTTTCATTGCTGCTGCTGCTTCGTGTGTGTGTGTGTGTGTGTGTGTGTGTGTGTGTGTGTGTGTGTGTGTGTGTGTGTGTATGTATGAGAGAGAGAGAGAGAGAATGTGTAAACAGATCTCTCTGTGGAATAGTTTTGAAGTGAGGCTTTCCTGATTTCCGTGTTTATAGTTGCTTGTGTGCAACTTGCTTTTCTGTATCTCAGAGGAAACAGCCAGTCTGGCCATGGTCTGATTTTGTCTGTCCATGCAACTAAACGTTACTACCCTCCACAAACTTCCTTAGGAAGGAATTCCTGAATTTCCTAAAAGGGGAATTGTAAGTGATGTTTGAACTCAGCCTTTGAATCTCAGGGCTCAGACTTATGTGTGGTAATCAGAGATTAAAAGGCCCTGGGACCATTTCATTTTGTTTTATTTTATTTTTAGATGTTTTTTAAAAACAATGTTATGATCCCATTAAGGGAAATTAATAAAGGAAATCTTTCAACTGTATTCCCTACATGGTAACTCCGTGCCTTTTCATTTTGCCCTGTTCCATTTTAAACCTTATCCCTTTCGATAGGTATTTGTGTGTGTTTAATGCTCTACTTTTTTACCTAACATTTTTATTGTGGTACTTTGTAGTCTTCAAATTTATTCTTTTTATGGAGTCTACAGTTCTTCATCAAATTGATATAAGTACAGTCGGTTACCAAACCATTTTCCCACTGTTGCTAGATTTTAACCTTATACATAAAATACTGCTAGTTGTGTGTGTATGTGTGTATGTGTTTCCTTTAAATTATTTCCATAGGATAA
Organism: Aethalodelphis obliquidens; assembly: GCF_003676395.1. Taxonomy (NCBI): domain Eukaryota; kingdom Metazoa; phylum Chordata; class Mammalia; order Artiodactyla; family Delphinidae; genus Aethalodelphis; species Aethalodelphis obliquidens. The sequence continues at coordinate 9,229,225 of NW_020837981.1, read as the reverse complement.
TTTTCCAGGGATGGGTTTATCGGATTTCAGGATATGGGCAGAACGGCCGTTTGAGGCTGTGTGTAAGAATGCCTAGGGACTTCCCTGGTGGTCCAGTGGGTAGGACTCTGTGCCCCTAGTGCAGGGGACCCAGGTTCAATCCCTGGTTGGAGACCTGGATCCCGCATGCATGCCGCAACTGGAAGTTCGTGTGCCACAACTGAGAAGCCCGCATGCCACAGCTAAGAGGTCCACATGCCGCAAATAAAGATCCCGCATGCCGCAACTGGGACCTGGCGCGGCCTAAATAAATAAATATTTAAAAAAAGAATGCCTAGGTACCATCTTCAAGTTGGCGGTCTGTCGTGGATGAGTCACTCCACCTGTGAGACTGGAGGCAGAATGTAGGTCAAAAGGGACACCTAACACTTCCAAGGCTCTCTTTGGGAATGGGCTTCCCAAGGTCTTATTGGTTGGTATAGTTCAGAGTCTGTGGGAGCTCCCACCAAGCATGCATTGACCTGCTGAGTTATAGTCCTAGGGAATTACAGGTTCCCTCAGCATCCTGAAAATTATTAACAGCATGCAACCCTGATCAGTGTGAATGTGCCTTTAGACTGTTAGCCAAATCTTTGCATAATACCAATCATTCTACCTATAAAAGCACAAATATGTTATTGTTCTCAATAGGCTATTTAATGCAGCTTTGGGGAGGCAAAAAGAGAAAAGAAGATTACAAGCTGGCTGATCTTGCTTTTATTTCTCTTAAATCTATCCACACTTCTCAGGGGTTGTACTCGTTTAAAGATTGTATGCAACTGTGCAGTCTGTGTGATTTGGAAAGCAAATCAAACTAAATATGAAGTTTTCAGCATGTGTTGTTTTTAAAAGATATCATACATTTATTTCAAATATACATTTCTTCCCGAGTAGTGCTAAACCTATAATCTTTTTCTTGTTACATTTCTGTTTTTGGGAAGGAGGCCGAGAGGGTGACTTAGTTTTGGAGTGGAAGGTTCCTATTAACATTTACCTCCTTCTTGTGCGGCATTATTCACAGCAGAGCTATTAAGGCTAATTATTTTCAGGTTTCTATCAAAGGGGAATATTTGAGCTGACAAAGAAAAAGAAGCATTTATTGGGAAGAAAAATGGCCTGTTTAAATAAGAAAGGGATCATTATCATGTGCATCCTACCTCCACCTCCCAGTTATTAGTCTGTGAGGGGAGGAGGGGCCAGGAGACCCCAGGGGAGTCTGTGAGAGGAGGTTCTAGGGGGCTGTGCTCACTGAGAAGCTTGGTACCCCAAGAAGAGGCAGTGCTTTTCCCCCCTCATTTGTCTGCAGCCCATCTGGGTTGCTCATTGACCTTGGAGCTATTGTCAGTCTGTTATTTTCCTTCTCTTCTTGGGTAAAATTCACTGATCCTTGGTATGTAGTGGGAAGAATATTGGTTGGGGAGCTGGATGTATCAGTCAGGAAAGGCTAACTGCTGTGACAAGTAGCCCCCGAGTCTGTGGCTTCATCACTCTCAGTCCACTGAGGGTTTCTGGATGGGGAGTGCGGAGCATCCTGTCCATCAGGGACCTAGATTCCTTCTATCCAATGGCTCTGTGGTTTTCTTGGGCCTTGGGGTTCTTCACTGGCTTCAGCCCATGGATGGAGCAAGAGCAAGAGTGTGGAGAATTGTGCACATGATTGATGGGCCTGGTTTTGAGGTGACGTACATCACTGATTGGCCAGAACTCAGGCAAATGGACACTCATAACTGGAAGAGAGTCTGGGAAATGCAGCTGTTGTGCACTGAATTGTGTCCCTGCCCTCAAGTTCATATCAATACATTGAAGCCCTAATTCCCCGCACCTCAGAATGTAACCGTATTTGGATACTGTGCCTTTAAAGAGGTGACTTAAAATGAGGCTGTCTGGGTGGGCCCTAATCCAGTATGGCTGGTCCTTATAAGAAGAGGAGATTAGACACACAGAGAGACACCAGGGTGTGTGTGTGTGTGGAGGGAAGACCATGTAGGGAGGCAGCAAGAGGGCAGCTGTTTGCAAGCCAAGGAGAGAGGCCACAGGAGAAACCAACCCCACTGACACCTTGATCTTGTACTTCCAGACTCAAGAACTGAGAGAATGAATTTCCTTTGCTTAAACCACCCAGTATGGTATTTTGTTATGGCAGCCCGAGCATACTAATACTGCAGCTTGGCTGAGGGCCCGAAAAGAAAAGTGGATATGTTTAGTGAGCACCGAGCCCATCTCTGGCACCCTGAGTACTCAGATGTGAGTTCCACTCCAGCAGTCAGCTTGCTGGGTGCTCTTGGGCAATCTCTCCCTCCAGAGCTCAAGTCCTCATCTACAAAATGGGTGAAGAGACTTAGATGACCTCTGAGGGTCTCCCTGTAGCTCTGTGATCTGACCATGTGTGCAGATCTCCAGCCTGACATCTGGGCTGGGGATGAGTTCACCAGAGGCACCCGAGGCCGCCGGCCTCTGCGGTTGCAGGGAGACGCCACAGCGGCATGCTGAAGAGCCCAGGTTTAGGGGTCAACAACCTGGATTCAAGCCCTGGCTCTCTCATTTGCTATGTGACTTTGGACGAGTTAGTGCCTCAGTTACCTCATCTTTAAAATGGAGTTAATAAAATAAGAGTTGTTTGGATTAAAGGGTTAAAGAAAATGATGAATAGAAAGCACTTAGCCCAGGGCGTGGTACAAAATAAAGGCTCAAAACGATTTAGTCTCACCCTCCCTGTCTATTCCCCTTTCTATCTTTTCCTTTTTCAGTTTTTATCTTCTTTCTGATTATTCTCAATTCAAAGTTTTGAATGTGAAGATGGAGAAATAGTTAGTTTTGGAAGCATTTTCACATACATGATCTCATTCGATCCTCACAATACTAATAAGAGAAAGGCAGAATAGGTGCTCCCTTGTTTTACAAATATGGAGTAGTAAGATAGGTTGTGGGATCCCCTGAGTATTCCAGAGAGAAATGAAAATCAGATTAGCACCCAAGTCTTCTCTTGGCCCAGTACTTTGCTATTATAGAATACGCAAACTCGGCTGTTCTAAGGCTTCCCGACTTAGGGTGAGAAGACTCGTCTCAGGAAAGGAGGGCCTGAGTAATCAGAACACCCTGTCACTGTCCATAAAGTTCCCTCAATGGGCACAAAATGGCAATGGCAGCTCTTCCAGAGGGGGCTACCATGGAACTCAGGCCAGTCCACACCTCCCAGAGGGGTCTTTTTTCTTTTTCATTTTCATGTCATTTTCTTCAAGGGCCAGTCAGAGCAGCTTTCTGATGTACTGTGCAGAAAAAAAAAAAGTGTCTACTCCCAGAAGTAGAAAGAAAAGCAGGCTATGTGGTTAGCTTCCAAATGGTCCCAAATCTGCCTGACGGGTACTATATTGACCTAGTTTTAGGAGCACACTTTTCTTTATACTCCACATCACCTCTACTTCCTCAACACTTCCAGGAGGCAGGGACGTGGCCTTGCAATCATGTTTGCACTTGTGTGTCCAGCTCACAGCAGCTCCCATCTTCAAGCCATCAGGCTTTGCTTTTGTAACTGCAGAAGAGGAGCCCAGGGTCACACGTTCCCACCCAAACCATAGATGGAGGAAGAAGAACCAGAGAGGCAGAGTGGGTCAGAGATGAGCTTGGTAGGGTCCTGGTTCCACATGCTGCAGCTTCAAGGCCAGGCCACTATCCTCATACCTGGAACTCGTGATGACTGGAAGCTGTTTTAAGTGGAAAATTATATTTCCCTTCTCTTTTATTCCAAAGAAGCACTCTAGCGGGGCGAAATGCTGAGATGCACCACAGGCAGCTGGAGATCTTCAAGTTACGGGAAAATGACATTGCATTCGGGCTTCCTGCTCTCTGTCCTGTAGGGAAGGTTATCTGTCTTTGTCACGGCTAGTGGCGATTTATGCTGTCCATGACCACTGGGAAGGGAAAATATTCATACTTTAAAAATGCACCGAGACAGAGCTCTTCTTAATCAGGGACGTGATCATGCTAGAAGGAAGGAAGTTGAGTTTGCAAGGTCATGGTTTCTCCTCCTTTGCTAGGATGTCACCATTTATTTATGATCTTGTCATTTGAGTTTCAAGGAATCTTTTAAAAAGGAGTTTGGAGTGATGAGGGCAAAAGAAGCTGATCAAGATCTTCTGCTTTTCAGGAAATATGGTACTTTTTAGCTTTTGCCAGGCAGAGATTGCATTGCCACCCAGAGGTTTAGATGGAAAGAGACATGGATGAAGTCTCAAGATTGGAAGCATTTTCAGGCCAGGTATGAAAATTAAATCTCCCAAACCCAAGACTGGTGTTATCAAGCTATAAAATAAGATGTCTTAGGTTATTTCTCAGAGCATAAACTCTAGTATTCTTGGCCCAGGTGTATAGAACTTGTACTCCCACTCTGATAGTGGGAGTGGGGCACCAGAAATTCCCAGCTCTTGAGAATCTTACTGGGGCTGTTCATTCATTGGAAGGAGGAAAACAGCACTAGGTGATGAAGACATTTGTCAAGGATGTGAGAGAGTTAGTACATAGAGGTACCTCCCTTTCTTCTCATTCCATCAAACAGGCAGAAAGGGATCTCAGGTTCGTCCTTGTTGGAGAACTTTCTTTGTCACCCATTTTCTAAAGTTTATACCCACTTACCTACACGACTCAGTTTTTCAGTTCTTTCTCCCACCTGTGCCTCCATCCATCCCTCCATCCCTCCGTCCACCCATGTTATATTTACTAAATGTATAATAAAAGCAAGTGAAACAGAGTCTGAACCTTCACAGGCGGTGCTTTTTAGGGAAGATGGACTTGAGCTTTTCTTCCATCTTACTACAATACATTGACCTCTTCTACGGGACTTAGGTTCCTAAACATTGTTTCTTCTGAGTGACTAATAAAGTATATGGATGTTATAGATTGAGTAATTTAAGTAAGTTGGCCTATATACCTTATACTCTTCTCTTATTCCCTCTTTGTTAACCACACTCTGACTATTAGAGTCAGATGGACAGAAGTTCTCAAAGGAATTTTTAGATTGGTTTTCTATTTTGGATTTGACTCTGGGAGGAAGAATCAGAAAGAGTTAGAGTTGTAGTTATGTGCACTTCTGGAAGGATGGGCATGATTCCTTTCTCCTGCCTCTCCCTGGACTGCCCATGTGGACTCTGCAGGGAAAGAATACAATCCAGCCCAGAGGAGTGGGTCTTTTCAGGTGTACGGTGGTCCTTGTGTGAAGAGCCATAAGTGGCTTTCAACAGTGAAGTCTCCAATGAGTTTGGGGCAGTTTGGAAAAAGGTTTGGAACTTCAATTAGATGGAGACCATAGGAACAACATTTCATTAGAAAAAAAATTCTTGATGTCAAAATAAACCAAAGGGGAGAGCCTGAGAACTATGGAAAGGATATAAAAAATAAACAAGTAAATAAAAATATTTTCTCCCAGGACATCAGAGCACCTGGAGACCAGGCTGTGACTCAAATCTAGAATCATCTGGTAATAATGGAGCTGGTTCTCTTAAAAACTGCTGTGCGTAGGTCATCTTGTTTCAGCTTTTATAATGGTGGGATAAGGAAAAGGACCTGATTTCATCCTGCTTATCTCTTGGGTTGGGCCTTACCTGGTAGGACTTTTGTGAACTTAATTGCACAGAACCTTCTGTCTGGGGCACCTGTGGTTATTTGATGCCAACCACGAGCTGTTGTTGTTGTTGTTTTTAATTTATTCATTTTATTTATTTATTTTTGGCTGCATTGGGTCTTCGTTGCTGAGCGTGGGCTTTCTCTAGTTGTGGCGAGCAGGGGCTACTCTTCGTGGCCGTGCACAGGCTTCTCATTGCGGTGGCTTCTCTTTCTGCGGAGCACGGACTCTAGGTGCATGGGCTTCAAGTAGCTGTAGCGCACAGGCTTAGTTACTCTGCGGCATGTGGGGTCTTCCTGGACCAGGGATCGAACCCGAGTCCCCTGCATTGGCAGGCAGATTCTTAACCACTGAGCCACCAGGGAAGTCCCCAGCCATGAGTTTTTGCATTGTGATTTCTGACCTCATTTCCTACTGTTCTTCAGTATGATTTTTTTCCTAGCTCCGTCTATGTCTCAAGTTTTTCATTTTCTTCTTCTTCTTATTTCGTTATTATTATTGCTGACCCAGTATCTTCATGCACTCATTCTCCTTCTCGGGACCATGATTCCTTATCTCTCTCTCTGATTAATTCCTCTCATCCTCCGTGGCCCAACTCAGACCCTGTTCTTCATGAAACCCTCTCATGGAATTGGCCTCGGTAATTCCCATACCCCAGACCTTCCCTTTAAATAGCCCCTTACAAACCATATTATATTTTCTAATATTTGCATGTATCCATCTTGCTTTCTCAACTGGGGGTGTGGGAAGTGAATCTAATATATCTTCTGTTATACCTCAGGGGGCCAGACATAGGGATGGTCCTAAACTATCCTTGGTATTTATCACCTTGTACTGCATTGAGCTACATGGAGCTGATTACCTTCTTCCTCATGGCCAATCACCAGTGGAGAGCCGGCATGCACCAGCACTCTCCTATCAAGCAGTGCTCTGAACATATGTTTATGAAACAGGGGCCAGCCTTGGGCCAGAGGGACATTCTGCAATTTATTTGGATGCTTGCTAGAGGTCACACTACAAGGCCACTGTCCACATATCAGCTTTGTCTCAGGAGCTGACTCATGTTTTTCATATAAATCATGGTGAGTTGCCCATTATAAACACCTTGTAAAACTTGAAAGGCTTTATGGCTGTTATTAGCTACTGCATTGTGATTTACTAGCTAATTCAGGCCGATGTGTGGATGGGTGTACCCAGGGCATCGTTTGTCCCATCTGCATAAGGTAGAGAGTAGAATAGGCTGTGCACTGAGAAGCCAATGCCTCTTCTAAAAGCCTATGGCAAGTCAGAGTATGCTTATGTTTTTTTTAGTTAAAAAAATTTTTATTGAAGTATAGTGGATTTACAATATTATACTAGGTTCAGGCATATAGCTTAGTGATTCAGTACTTTTACAGATTATACTCTGTTGAAAGTAATTACAAGATAATGGTGTATAAATCCCAGTGCTATACAACATATCCTTCTTGCTTATCTATTTTATACATAGTACTTTGTATCTCTTAATCCCATACCCCCAACTTGTTCCTACCCCCTTCCCACTCCCCTCTGGTAACCACTAGTTGGTTTTCTCTGTCTGTGAGTCTGTTTCTGTTTTGCTATACGTTCATTTGTATTATTTTTTAGATCCACGTATAAGTGATATTATATGGTGTTTGTCTTTCTCTGACTTATTTAACTGAGCATATCTTTGAGGTCCATCCACATTACTGTAAATGGCAGAATTTCATTCTTTTCTATGGCTGAGTAATATTCCATTGTATATATATGTACCACATCTTCTTTAGCCATCCATCTGTTGATAGACATTTGGGTTGCTTCCATATTTTGGCTATTGTAAATAGTGCCATTATAAACACTGGGGCGCACAACTCTTTTTGCATCCGTGTTTTCAGTTTTTCCAGATATATATCCAGGAGTGGGATTGCTGGATCACGTGGTAGTTCTATTTTTAGTTTTTTGAGGAACCTCCATTACTATTTTCCATAGTGGCTGCACCAATTTACATTCCCACCAACAGTATGGTGGGAGGGTTCCTTTTCCTCCACCCCCTGTCCAACATTTGTTGTTTGTGGACTTTTTGATGATAACCATTCTGACAGGTGTGAGGTGATATCTCATTGTGGTTTTGCTTTGCATTCTCTAATAATTAGGGACATTGAGCATCTTTTCACGTGCCTGTTAGCCATCTGTATGTCTTCTTTGGAAGTGTGCTTATGTTTTAAATGAGCAGATTAGCCATCACCCGTCTTGAGGTGGTCTGTGTCTCCATGACACCTCCATCCAAGAACCCTTGGCGGGAACCAGGACTGCCGCAGCCAGCTTACTTTAAGCAGCTCCCCTAAAGACTTCCTTATTGAGGGCAGAGAAGAAAATAAAGTTGAGAGAGAAATATCTGGAATGGCCCTGCTGACACTTTTATGTTTCCCAGTATGTACAGCATCAAATGTTTTATCAGCCTCCAGTTAGTATATTCACATTTAACACTTGTCCACTTTTTAAATAAAAGTATCACTATTAGATTGCCTATGGTGTATTTTATATAAAATCACATATAGCCAGGGATTGTGTATAGAACGTTATATGTTTTTTATATATATATATATATATATATATATATAATTTATTAATGTGTTATGTTTTCATTTTCTTTTTAACCCTACTAATTGCCGAAGATGGGACCAAAGAAATCCATCTATGTATGTGGATTTGAGAATAGGGACTAAACTGGGTACAGCTTAGACATTGGGTTTGTAGTTTATTTAGAGAGGAGAAAAATCATCTACAGAAACACACTGATATATGAATATGAAACATGGATGTATAACGATAATTGCTTACAAGACGAGCATGTTTATATGTTCATATGTATTTATTTACATTTATAGTTATAAATGCATGTTATCTAATATGGATATTAAATCCCATCTCTTACTCTATGGTGTAGATTTCTGCTTTGATTAGCTCATATTTAATGAAGTATATCTCCTCTTATGTAAAGATTTCAGTGATGTCATGCCATAGAACCCAGTAGCATGGAAATGAGATAGCTCTTTGCAATTGCAAATCTTAGTCCTTCAGCCTCCAGCTATAAACTTGACCTAGCAGGGCTTTCCCTTGTACCCCTTCCTCAGCCTGGGCATCCCTCTCTGTCATTTTGAGGCAAGGTGTTCAAAATGAGGAGGTTTGTCTCCTAAATGGTTGCGTCAGCCTCTGGTCTCATTCATAAAAGCCCCAAACAAAGATTTATTTATTTCAGTTATAGCTAGTGCCTTTGCCCATGAATTTCTGGCATGATGAGCCAGAGCTAGGCAGCCTTTGCACCAGTGGCTCTAGCATTTTCCATTAGTTGTTCAGTGCTCACCTAGAATTGATTTAGCAAACATATATGGAGTTGTTACAGGGAACAAAGCTAAATGAAATCAAGTGTATTAGAAATAAGAAAAATGCAAGATAATATAGGAATAAATTATAACCTATTAGACTAGAACAATTAAAAAGCCAGATAATGGTAAATGTTGGTGGTATAATGGTAGATATTGGTGCACTACTGGTAGGAGTACAGGCTGGCCCTATTGAGTTGAATTAATACATTCATACCCTGTGACCTAGCAATTCCATTCTAAGATATACATCCCAATAAAATTCTTACATAGGACCGTAGGAGGTGTGTATGAGGATTTTCATTACCGTATTATTTGTGTTGGTGGAGAGGTGAAGACAACTTTGAGTTGAAGGCAGTACTGGGAGATTGTGGGGATGCCTGCCTTGGAGAACTGTGCAACCATTAGACGCAAAGATTCAGTGGATGCCGAGCGGCATGGGCTAGATTGCGTTAATTACATTCTCTTATTTTCTGTATTCTTGATGCCTTGGCGTCTGGGGCCTGGCTGACTCCGGAGAGACTCCCCTTCCCAGGGTTCACCAGTCTTAGAGATGGCAAATAACTCACCGGGGATCCCTCACCAATCCAGAGCCCATACTCTGACTCACCTCCTCTATCTTGCTCTTACACCCCAGGAGGCAATATTCCTCTGTTCTCATCATGCCAGAGCCAGGTACCAGTCAACTCAGGACAGAGTCTACACCCCAGAGGCTACTGAGATCACTCAAACTAGCCATTCCTAAGCCTGCTTACCTTACCTTACCCTTACTTCCTGCAAAAAAACACAGTGAAGCCTCTGGCCCATGCTTTTGCCTCACTCCCTCTGCCTCCTGACTGGCCCTGGTGTTTCCCCGTGTGACCCTGTATGGTATGACATTCCCCCTTCTCTTGGGAGCTGTGAGTAACTATCTTCTCAATGGCGATCATCTCCTGATTGGCCTCACCATACCTGAATAATAATAAAATTACATTTTAAAACAATGATGTTTAAAAAACAGTGCTGGGCTTCCCTGGTGGCGCAGTGGTTGAGAGTCCGCCTGCTGATGCAGGGAACACGGGTTCGTGCCCCGGTCCGGGAAGATCCCACATGCTGCAGTGCGGCTGGGCCCGATAGTCATGGCCGCTGAGCCTGTGCGTCCGGAGCCTGTGCTCCGCAGCGGGAGAGGCCACAACGGTGAGAGGTCTGCGTACTGCAAAAAAAAAGAAAAGAAAAGAAAAAACACAGTGCTTAATTTTAAAACTAGGAAACAAAATAAAATATATGCATAGTACTACTTAAATATTTTAAAACATATGGAAACAAAACCACAAACATACTTTGCAAGGACTCATTTTAACATTAGAGTGGGTATGTATAATGGGAAAGGGAATTAAAATGGGATATATAGGGGGAAAAAAGAAATGAATAAATAAAAGAGAAGCGTTGAGGTTAGGGAGGATGGATTAAATACCTTCTCTGACTTCTGTGAGCTTTCAGTTGTGGCCATAAACAGGGAAAGTTATCTAGTAACACTAGACAATGTAGTCCATGTGTGCCAGGCCTCCTCTAGACGGTCTGTGCTAGGGGAGTCCAGAGGTAGACAAGAGCTAGCTGAAGGCTTAGTGCTTGGGAAGACACCTGTCCCCTTCAGGTCCATTACTGCAGCATGTTTACAAGTCTGTTCCAGGGAAGACTGGTTTTTTTTAGATGCTGCACCTAAAAGGTTACTGCAATTAAATAGGGTGGGAAGTGCTATATCCCTCTGCCCCCTTTGGGAGCCATCTAACTTACATTGGGATATCATCAAAGGCTCTAGGGAGTGCTGTAGGGAAGCAGTTGGTTGATCCTTGCTTAACCGTGAAATCCTACCCAGTGACAACTGTTTATCTGGATACTATGGTAAAGATGAGGTTCAAGGGTGAACCTCTGAGAACCTTGAATCGTTCATGGCTGAAGACTTTTTGTCTAGCAGAAGGCTTGGTGTATGGCACTCTCCCAAGCAAATTTCATGAACTGAGGAAGAGATGTTTGTTATGATCTGGACAAACGGCTAGGGACAGGAGAAGCTTGGTGGAAGAGGAGCCCTTGACTTCAACACCTCTTCTTTCTTAACATCCAGAGGGCTCAACAAGAATATTGTTTTTTTTGTTGTTGTTTTGTTGTTTGTTTTTTTTTTGCGGTACGTGGGCCTCTCACTGTTGTGGCCTCTCCCGTTGCGGAGCACAGGCTCCAGACGCACAGGCTCAGCGGCCATGGCTCACGGGCCCAGCTGCTCTGCGGCATGTGGGATCTTCCTGGACCAGGGCACGAACCCGCGTCCCCTGCATCGGCAGGCGGACTCTCAACCACTGCGCCACCGGGGAAGCCCAAGAATATTATGTTTTTTAAATAAGAAAGATGTCAGTTCAAGTCACACCTTTTAACCATTTTGACCTTCAGCTAGTCCAGTAAACTCAATTCGGCTTTCTCATCTGCACAGTGCAGGTTACAACACTTAATTTCACAGGTGCATGGTGAAATGATGGTTAGAAATAATGTATGTAAGGTATCTGGCACACTGTAGGAGCTTGATAAAAATTAGCTATTGTTAGCCAAGATATGGAAGTAACCTAAGTGTCCATCAGCAGAAGAATTGTTAAAGAAGGTGTGGCGTGTATACACACACACACGCACACACACACACAAATGGAATATTGCTCAGCCATATAAAAAGAATGAAATATCGCCATTTGCAGCAACATGGATGGACCTAGAGAATATCATATTAAGTGAAGTAAGTCAGGCAGAGAACGACAAATATTATATGATATCACTTATATGTGGAATCTAAAAAATAATGCAAATGAATTTACTGACAAAACAGAAACAGACTCACAGATATAGGAAACAAACTTGTGGTTACCAAAGGAGAAAGGGCAGGGGGAGGGATAAATTAGGAGGATGGGAATAGCAGATACAAACTACTGTATATAAAATAGAGAAACAACAAGGATTTACTGTATAGCACAGAGAATTATATTCAATACCTTGAAATTACCAATAATGAAGAGAATCTGAAAAAAAATGTATATAACTGAATCACTTTGCTGTACACCTGAAACTAACACAATATTATAAATCAACTATACTTCAATAAAAATTTCTTTAAGTACACATGTAAAAAAATTAGCTGTTGTTAGCATTGTTATTATCAGAATTATTCTTTCTTAAATGTTTTATGAAGACTAATAACAAATATATTCACTACTAACTAAATGAACACAGAAGGGACATATTCAAGGTCATATAGCTCATAGCTATCAGCAGAGCTGCGACTGGAATCTACTTCTCCTAGGTCCTGGTTCAATGTAATTTTCATTACCCTGGCCTAAGGATCCTTTTGCCTATTTCATGATTAAAGGAACCCAGCAAAACTCTTGTGGTGTGCTGAATGGACCACTTCATTGTGGCGTTGGAGAGAGACAAGTAATGTGATTCAGAGGCTATGGGGTGCCACAGGGATTGTTGTGTCAGTTGTGTTCTGCATCCTTCTGTATAACTTAGAAAAAGTTATAAAGTATATGCTAATTAAATCTGTATATTGCCCTAAATGGAGAGGTATTACAAGCCCCACCAATGACAGAGACATGACATAAAGGGACCTGGAGCTGTCAGGCATATGGACAGGAAATCACTAGATGAGATTCAGCTGCGGTAAATGCATCCTAATACATCTGGGGACAAATAATCTGAAACACATATTCAATGGGAGGAAGATATTTGGAAAGCAGTAAATGCTGAAGGGGACCTGGGGGATAGTGGACAGCAAATTAGATATGGGTTTTCATTGTGTTAGGCCAACAGAAATTGGTAATGCAATCTTGCACTGTATTTTCTACAGTCCCCTGGAGCAGCTGGGAGGAGAAAGCATCTTTCGCTAGCCAAGAACAAGTCTGCTCACCCCACGCATGCACTTCTGAAGAATGGCCTTGCTGGGGCAGGGCCGGGGGTGAGCAGGGGCTGCTTTACGGCCCCATATGACTCCCACCCCCTAGAGGTGGTGACATTTTCCTTTCTCTTAGTTCCACCCTCACCCTGGGTCCTTGGAGACCAGCTCTCTGTCCTGTCCCCAACCATCTTGAGGTGCTTTCTGGGGATAGTCAAGGGAGGACAGTCCTGCAGAGGAAGTCCCTCTGATCCGCAGGTGAGACTTGCCTCCAGGCATTCATTTGTATGTAACCCAAACATGTGCCCTTTTCCTTAGTGATCCTGGCACTCTCTCTTGCCCTGCCAGGATTTCACCAGAAAATAGCCCGTCTGCAGACGGAGGAATGTTTGACGAAGCACAGGCAGCTGCCCGCAGCCGCTGTCCCCACTCATGGGAGTCAATAACTGGTTTTTTCCACTCCTTACACCTCCTCCTTCTCTGCTCTGCCCACCCCCCATTTTTAGTCTTCTCAAAGACCCTTGACCTGTGCTAAGCCAAACACCCCTACTGGGGGTCAACAAGCATGTGTTCCAGTGTTCCTGTAGCCCACACCCCCTGCCCCGTTCTCTCAAGAAAGCCCAGCCCTGCCTGAGCTGAGAGCACTTCATTGCTGGCGGGGCCTGCTCAGCTGGGTATATGTAACCAGTGTGTCTTTCCAAACCTGCGTAAAAATGTTCTGCTCTTGGCAATCCACACTTTCTACCTTTCCCTCTCTGGGAGATCCTCACCTTCCAGAAGATCCTTCAGGGGCTGCTTGGCAGTAGCGAGGTCAATGGGGCTGGTAGAAAGCAGCAAAAATCTGAAGCTATTTGCAAGGCTGGGAAACTTTTTACTGCTTGTTTCTTCAATAAGCCCTGGCTTCCTCCACTCAGAATGTACTTCATCTTACTCATCATCTGGGTTTGCATCAGGGTCCTTTAGCTGCGGCCTGCCATTGTCACTCAACACTCCTATATAAGTGCCCAAGTTTGAAGTTACCCCCTAAATATTTTTAAGCGTTCCATTCTGTAAGTGTTCACTAAGTGCCTTTTCTGGGCCTACTGCTCTGCTGGGTACTTCTTGTGGGGGGTCGAGGGGGTGGGGTTCTACTCTCATGGAGGGTCTTGAACGAAAAAGGCATCGCTGTGAAAGAACTTGAACTTTTAGTCCTGGTGGGTCATGGATATTAATGGATGGCAGCTGCCCCACAGAGATTTATGAGTGATGCTCCCAGCCAAAGGAAGTCAGGCACACTTTGGAACTACAGACCGCTGTGTACAGGGCATCTTAGTATATTTAGCAAATGAGATTGCAAACCACAGAAAAAAAAAGGCTGAGTGGGCGGAGAGGAAGAACATTCTCTGGCCAGAAACTTGCTGAACTCTGAAGGCCAGGGACCAGAGGCTTTGCAGAGGTGGGGAGGGATGTTCTTTGGCTTGTCCTAGACACATAAATCACCACCGAGAAGATATACCAAAGGCCAATTATGTGGAGTGTTTTCTTGGAAAATCATCTCCCAGGCCTTGTAAATCATCCCCAGCATTGGCAGGCATTCAGATCCGCCTGGGGGTGGGGTGGGGGTGGGTGGTGTGCCAGTGCACCCCAGTGTCAGGTGGAGGAATTACACAGGGATACTCATGTGATCCCTAGTACCTGATGTGTTCTCTCCTGTTATCTTCATCCAAGGGAGCAGTGTAGAGCAGAATTATTTGTTGTGCCTTAGAATTTTAGGGCCAGGACTCACAACTAGGTTTTTCCACTTAACTTGCTCTGTGACCTTCTCTACAAAGTAGAATGAGTACTGGATTATTTCTAAGGTTCCTAGAGGCTCTGACGCGAATTTTATGCCCTCCTGTTCTTTATAACTTCCATATAGGATGAGCACATGCATCTCACACCCCATCCTGGAGATTGTCCCGAGAGAGGTAAAAATTCTCATCTACCATGAAAAGTCAGTCATATAGGATTGTTTTAGGGGGATAAATGGTGACTCTCAAAGCTCTATCATCAGAACAACTGTAGAAGGAGCTGGAGACTTTCAGCTTGGAAAAGAAAGAACTTAGGGGCATGCCAGAAGGAATGGTTTCAGGATCTGAAGGGTTTCAAGGGGAAGAGGGCATCAGTATCTGCTGTCCTCCTTCAGAGGCCAGAAGCAGGACCAGCGAGCCCGGGGTACACGGGCTCAGGCCAAAACCCAAAAGGAGAGAGATCAACCAGCAACCATCATGCCGTAGCTCAGTGACACAGACTTCGATTTGCCTGGTGTTGGAGAGTATAGAAAGAACTCTTGAACCGTGTGAGCTGTCCAAAAGTGGCATTGATGGAGAAGAGACTGACCCGTCGCTGCTTTAATCTAGCCGAGGCTGGTGACAGGGTTACAGCAGAGAGGACGCTCCGTTCTGCTCCTTCCATGGCCGTCTTCTCTCTCTCTGGGATAGGATGTAGCTGGATGTCCAGAGGGAGGAGAAGCTCCTTCCCCACAGTACCTTCCCCTTTTCTGCAAAGCTTTGTTCCTCTGATTCAGGGTAGATTCATTTCTCTCTAGGAGGCTTCTATTAAAATGTGTCTAGTCTTTGGAGCTATTGTGTCTTGAGACTTCGGCGGTAGGGATGAGATTGGTTTCCAGCATGTAGGAAGGCCCCAAGGGGATGGAACGTGAATTAAGAAGTAACAATTTCTGAATGAGGAACCAGGCAGGAGGGAAGGCAGGCCCTCAGAGGGGGAGTCTGGTGGGCACCCAATTTATTTCCTAAGTACTTATTTTGTTAACGGCCAAGTAATTCCTTACGGGTCTATGTTGGTTGGTGAGTTCACATAATCCTTTTTTGGACTACATCAGTCTTTCAGCCTGTACCAACTCAGGAGGCAGTGAGTTTACAAGGTCAGTAAAATAATTGTTCTGTCATCTTAAAAGTTACTTCCTCACTCAAGCTTCAAGATTCCCTTCCCCCTTCCCGTATTCTAGGGTAAAATGAACCAGTATTTTTATTTATCCACATTGTGATTCTGTTGATTCTGATGGGATCCTTTCTCAGTCTTTGACTTTCTTTCTAGACAAAAGGCTTCCTAATTCTCCTCATTAGTTAGATGTGATGATTCTTCTGTCCGTGTGATTAATTGCAGCAAGCACCAAACCTTTATTAAGTTTCTAGTCTCCAGAAGTCATCGCGTGGGACTCTGTGGGTAGAGGTGAAAAAGACACTTCCCTTGCCATTCTTTATACAGGACTGGAGTAGAACCGAATGAGATGTAATGTGTAGAGTGCTATGCCCTGGTCCAGAAAACGTGCACCACAGTCACTGGCCATTGCTCATGAGGTAGCTTTTATCTTCCTCCTGTTAGGGATGAAATCACCGAGACTCAGAATTTCGGTGACTCACCCACGTTCCTACAGCTGGTCAGTGGCAGACCTGGGATCCGAACCCATGTCTGTCCGACCCCAAAGCCTGCATCCCTTCCACTGGGCAGCAATTCCTGCCTTTATTCAACTGTCAGTGGAAATACAGAGTAACATTTCTGATTTAAGGATGAGTTGGAGAAGTTAAATGCGCTGGTCAAAAATGAAGAACATTTTATAGTAAAACAAATAGGAAGATGAAGCAGGAAGTTTACTGGTGTCCTGGGATCCTCTACAGCCGCTCTGGGTGGGAATCTGAGCTCTTGGTATGTATGCACGGTCAGAGTCGTGGCTCTGTCTGGCCCCGAACATAAAACGGTAGAGTTGACGCAAGGCTCCTGCTCAGTCATCCTTGTCTGTTTTGTATGGAGGCAACAGCCCTGCGTGAACCCATTAACTTGGAGATTTCGGCCAGAGCCTTTTCCTTCCCCAACCACTGGGCAAGCGTGCTCCACTCTGCCTTGAGATGATCGGCTTTCCAGATGCACGGAACCACAGCAGCTTGCCTCCCCATCTTTCATCACCTAAATGAGGGCAGTTAATGTTTAAGAGCAGAAAATAGGGAACATAGTGATGAATAAATTATAAGTTTGGGGATATGAAAAGTCAAACTGTGTAAATATGTATTTTAAACCACAAACAGAATGTTAATGCATCTTTCCCATTAACTCACTAACTGAAATTACAGAGTGTAACGTGAGCCACCACCCACGGGTGGGTTATGATGTTTTCAGATTCAGAACAGCAAATGATAAATGTCCTTGCCTCAGACAAAGAAGCAATTGACACAGCTTTTCACCGTAGTCACTGACAATGTAGGCAATGGAAAAGAAACTGAACGTTGGGGGAGGAGGGAGGTCACGAGACACCTGGGGAAGTGTAGCATGGGCTCCTTTTAGGCGCTTCCTGGGTACCGAGGAAGTGTCTCTGAGCTCAGGGCAGCCCCTTCAAGTGACGGGGACCCAGGCGTGGTGGCCTGGCATGCCTTCCTGCATTAGAGGATGAGCTTGTTTCTTAAGCAATAACTCTGTCTTGCTATGGGTGGGTGGCTGGCAGCTGACGTGAAGCCAGTCTTGCTTTGGCTGGGTTTGGTTTGAGGATGTATGGTTAATTTAGCCGCCATTTCACTGTGAGGTTGCTTTTGGGCAGCAGTATAAAAGAGAGCTTAAGAGGATGTGGAGAAATTGGCATCTTTTTGCACTCTGGATGGGAATGCAAAATGCTATGGGGAAAGCAGCAGGATGATTCCTCAAAAAATTAAAAATAGAATTGTAATATGATCCAGTGATTCCACTTCTGGGTACATATGCAAAAGAATCAAAAGCAGGGTCTCAGAAAGATATGTGTATACCCATGTTCATAGCAGCATTATTCACAGTAGCCAAAAGGGTGGAGCAATCCAGCTGTCCACTGATGGATGAATGAATAAATACAATGTGGTATATGCATACCATGGAATATTACTCAGCCTTAAAAAGGAAGGAAGTTATGACCCAGGCTATAACTGGGATGATCTTTGAGAACTTTATGCTAAGTGGAATAAGCCAGCCACAAAATGACAAATGCTGTTTGATTCTACTTACATGAGGTACCTAGAGCAGTCATACTTATGGGAACAGAAGGAATGGTGGTTGCCGGCAGCTTGGAGGAATAGGCAGTGATTGGTTGTATAACAATGTAAATGTACTTAATACTACTGAACTGTACTCTGGCTAAAATGATGATGTACGGTACGTGTATTTTACCACAGATGAAAATAAAAAAGAGGTGGGGGAGAGGTTAAAAACATGGCCTTGGGAGAGAGAGATCTGTGCTTTATTCCTGGTGCTACCATTTAACAAGCTGGGGACCCATAGGCAATTCACTTAAACTAATCTCTGAGCCTCCAGATAGTAGCGATAATAATAGTGCCTCCTTCTTAGGGCTGTTGTGAGCATTAAATGAAGTGTTTGGTATGGATTCATTATGTACCTGGTATGCAGCAAAGACCTGTAAGAGGTGTAAGCTGTTGTCACTACTGCTTCTACTCGATGCCTGGGAGAGGGGGCTTTGTTGGTGTCAGTCCAGATGGTGGTGGTCCATCTTGGAGATGTTCAGAAGCCCTGCTCCCCTGACTCCAGCTACCCAGATTCTGTACCTCCTGCTCGTTCAGCAGTGCCCCATCCCTTTATGAAATTTGCTATCACTGTTCCAACCCGTGTTTATTCAGTGGCTCAAACAACTCTACAGCTCTTCCTGTGTCCATGTAACAAGTCTTCACTGAGGGCCTACTGTGGGCCGAAGTGTTGGGAACACAGTGGGAACAGAACCCAGTTCTTGCTTTCAAGCAGATTGTAGTCTGGTTGTTTTCTACACGGTTTCTCTGACAGCCATCCTCAATCCTGTTGTGAGCATGAAGGCCCTTTTTTCACCACAATATTGTGAGTTCTTTGAAGGTGAGAATCTTGTCTTACTGTTTTTTGTCTCCACTGAAGTGCTTAGCCTGACCTTAGATAGGAAGAAAAACAGTCAGTCTGAGTTCTTTGAGTTAGGTGGTCCCAGAGAGGAAACCAGTTCACATATGGGCTTAGAATCCCATAGTGTCAGGAAGGATCTGGATAGAAAACCTGGCCCATTACCACTCCCAGCCTTCTTGCCATCGTCATCAAGTGGTGGTTGTGAGTTTTCTCCCTAAAGAAATACAGATTAGCTGGGGAAAGACAAAATAACACAGTGGTGAAATACCACTTCATACCCATCAGTCTGGAAAAAACTAATACCACCGTCAGGTTGGGGCAAGGATGTACAGAGAGGGGAACACATCCATTGCTGGTGGGACTGTGACTTGGCATCACATTGATAAAGTAAAACCTGCACTCCAGCAGTCTTACTTCTGGATGTCAGCCCTAGGACAGCCCTCATTCAGTGCCTGTAGAGACGTGAGAGATGTGTAAGGCTGTTCACTGCAGCATATGGATAATAGCAAAAAAAAAAAAAAAAAAACAGGACAGGTGAGGGTGGGTTGAATAACATCCTCCCAAATATCCATGTCCACTCGGAAACTTAGAATGTGACTTTATTTGGAATGCAAGTCCTTGAAGATGTAATTGAGTTAAGAATGGAGATGAGATCATCGCAGATTAGGGTGAACCCTAATCCAATTACAGTGTCTTTATAAGAGAAAGGAGGAGAGGGAGATTTGGATACAGAAACATAGAAAAGAAGACCATGTGAAGTTGGAGGCAGGGATTGGAGTGATGCAGCCACAAGCCAAGGAATGCCCAAGGCTGCCAGAAGCTGAAAGAGGCGAGAGAGGATTCTCCCCTAGAGTCTTTGGAAGGAGCATGGCCCTGCCAGCTCTTTGATTTCAGACTTCTAGCCTCTAGAACTGGGAGAAAATAAGTTTCTGTTGTTGAAGCCATCAAGTTTCTGGTACTTCGTTGTGATAGCCCTAGATTACTAATACACAGGTTGGCTGCCCCTCAGTAGGGGAACAGGAAAAAAAAATGGGTATTGATATGATGGCATACCGTGAAACAGTTAAAATAAGTTAACAAGTTCTCAATCTCAAAACATAATATTAAGTTAAACAAGTTGCAGAAATATACTTTGAGTATGATGCCATGTATGTAAATGTGCTTAATAGTATATATTATTTATGGATACATACTAATGAAGTAAAATTATTCAAACAAATGTGGGATGTTACATACTCGCCCCAGGATAGTGGGTAACTGTGAAGAGAGAGAACGATCGATGCAATAGGGCATAGCTTTAGCTATACTGGACATGTTTTACAGAGAGATGGAATATCTGAAGCAAATCTGGTAAAATACTAACATTTGTTTGATAGCAGAGGGTACACAGACATCTGCTGTGTTCTTTTTTGGTATCTTAGAATTGTTTTCTATTTTAAATTTTTGAATGAATTACAAGAGTTAGGAGCTATATATATAATAGATGCTTCAGATACACTGTTGACTAAGTACAAGACACCAAGAAACATTAGCCCTCTTAAACTGTAAGAACACCACCTTCTGAGGCCTCAGGGGTCTCTTGTGAATTTTAATCTGGTGATGGGGAGTTGGGTGGGTGGTATAAGTGAGTTAAGAAGAGGTTTGGATTCAGGGCCACCGTTTACTTGCTGTGCGACTTTGAACAAATTAGTAATCTCTATGAGCTCACTTTCCTCAACTGTGAAATAATATCCACGCTAAGGTTGTAAAATCGTGAGTACTCCATAAATGTGAACAGCTTTTCCCTTTGCTATTATGCCCACCCCAAACTGTCCCTGTTTTAGTGTGTACTGTGTCCCCTGAAGGAAATGTGCTCTGTGTGTGTGTGTGTGTGTGTGTGTGTGTGTGTGTGAGAAATCTTTGAATATATGGTAAGTTACCCATGGCTGCCTTTCTGGGGAAAACTTGGACTCTATTAATCTTTCTTCAGAAAGATTAATTCACTTGCCTTTAACCTCTTCTCTGCACTTTGTCCAGTTCCCCTCCATACCTTTAATTAAAGGAATGGAAAGTAGGGGACACTCCAGGGGGTGTCCTGTAGAAGGTGAAGTCTGAGTCAAGTGGGAGGTTGGTGTCTGGGCATGTGTCCCTCACTCCTTGTTAATCCGCTGGCCTTGGGCAGCTGACTCACTAGCTCCGAGGGGAGCTCACCCTGCCTTTCGCACCCCGGGGGCTGCCTTCCTGGTGCTCCCTCCTTGCCATGCACCAACCCCCACTTCCCCCCACCCCACCAACCCTTCCCCCTTTCACTGGCTCCTAACACTTCAGTGGCCTCTCTAGGCCCAGAGCCAAGCAGGCCTCCAACATATTTCAAGAGCGGGGTGTTGGCATTTCCGGGGCCTGTGGCACATTTTGGCTGTATGCAGGTGGTCAAGGGTCATTTTTTCCTGAAGGTTAAACAGTGACCTTGGTCAGTATGTAGCCACTGTTCACTTAAATGACTTCCCCTGGTTAATGAGTCATGTGGCAAATTAGCTGAGGACTTTCACACCCTGCAGGTAAGCTGGGGTGGTAAGAACTGGTCATCCTGAAACTGCATTAGGTTATATTGGCTGTACAGGGAGGAATCTGCCTACCCCACCTTTCTGCCTCTTAGATCCTCATTTCAAAAGTAAATTAGTGGAATAAAGGCTGCTACGCTGGAGAACCACTGGGTGATGGCCTGGATGCCTGCTTTCTTGACCCTCCTCAGTACCCCTTCTCTCCACCTTAGGAAGCCCTGTGTCCCTCCTCCATTCATTTGTGCATTTATTCATTCTCATTCTCTCTTTCTCCCTATCCCCCCTATAGCCCTGTCATTCCCAAACTGTGTGCTGAGGCTCCCCAGAGTGCCACAGCACAGTCACAGGGACGCTACAGGATTTTTTTTTTTTTTTTTTTTTTTGCGGTACGCGGGCCTCTCACCGCTGTGGCCTCTCCTGTTGTGGAGCACAGGCTCCGGACGCGCAGGCTCAGAGGCCATGGCTCACGGGCCCAGCTGCTCCACGGCATGTGGGATCTTCCCGGACCGGGGCACGAACCTGTGTCCCCTGCATCGGCAGGTGGACTCTCAACCACTGCGCCACCAGGGAAGCCCTGCTACAGGATATTTTAAGTGTTTGAAGGTAACACAGCTATATGCAGTGTTGGTCAGACACTGTGTAAACTGCCCATTGAGGTAATTCACAGTTTCTGCATTAGATCATACTACATTGTTTTTCGATAATATCTTACTTTTGCCAAGGTGCGTTTTGGTGGCCATTGCTCTGGTAAAAAGTGAGTACGGTGTGAAATCGACATAGAACAGGAAACGCAAGTGGTAGTGATTCCAAGGTTTGGAAAGTAGTGCAGTGTCCGACAAGCAGGCGCACACACCCCCTTAGTAAAGAAGAATGGAATAAAAATGTTCTCTTTCCACTGATGTGTATTATTTTTGTCAAATGGCTATTAAGTTGTTAGGACATAAGTACTTATCAAGTTGCTCCATAAAATGGAACTGCTAGGTATTTCTTTGGGTCTCTGAGCTTTCCATAAAAAAAATTACTGAGATACTAAGGGCACCATGAGCTGAGAAAGTTTGAGAACCTTTGTTTCAGCCAAAGATGAGCTATCTACTCCCTCATCTCCATCAGACCTCTTGCCAGCAAGCATCTTCCTCAGGGACATAATCACTCCAGCCCTTATAGCCTTTTGCTCTTACTGCTAGCTCTTTCTCCTACCTGAAAGATGAAGTTTCATGGATTCTTGAAAAAAAAAAGAAAGCTTTGCCTAGCTTTGCTACCACCCCTGCTCCAAGCTACCTCCTTCCCCTCCTCCGTCCTCCCCCTCTTCCTCGATTTCTCTCTTGCCCTCAGTGCCTTACTTACAAAACAGCCTCACCCCGATTACTCTACCGTTCACATCATGCCCAGGGCCCTAAAACTTGTCTGGCTTCTTCGCCTGGCACTGTATAGACACGGCTCTCCCCAGGGTCACACCCAAGTTCCCAAGAGCCACATATGGTCTCTCCTTGTCCCTGATTTATTTGCCCACCACCTTCTGAAGCTTTCTTCTGCTTACCTGTCCTTGCATGGTCCGCATGACCTCGCCACCCCTCCGAACACCGCTCAGCCTCTCTGTTGGGTCCTGTCTTCCTTTCACTCATTCATACAAGCGTCCGAGAGCCTCCCTTGCTTCCCTGCCTCTGCTGTACTCCTCATCCCAGCCCTGGCCTCACTTTGTTGTCTCCGTTGGGGAGTGCATCTTCTCTTTCAACATAAACTGTGCAGATGACCCGCTTCCCAACCAGCAAACCCCCGTCACTCCCCGTATCCATTCAGATCTTGCCATGGGCCTGTAATACCGAGTACAGATGTCTCACTCCCGAGATACGCCTTTTAAGACTCCCTTCCGATAGCCTCTGTTTGAAGAAACTTCTCTGGGTGTCCCCAGAAAGCCATCTCTGTTTTCTGTCACCAGCAGAGCTCTGTCTCTGATGCCATTCTTCCCACTTCACTAGTCACTTATTAGGTTCCCTGAACCTATTATTATTCTCCATATCCCCCCTGGATGTCTCATCTGTATCTCAAACTTTGAGTCATCTTTTTCCTCTCCTTCCTTTCTCATCCTTTATATATACTCAGTTGTGATATTTGAACAGCTGATACCTTCCAGGACCTCCCTTGTGTTCTCCTCTTTCCATGTATCCTGCCCTGGTTAAAATCCTAATTACCCTCCCCTCCAGTAACTGGTCCGATCACCTCTAGATTCTCCCTGGACCAGCCTCACTACACTACCCAGTGCTACTTACACAGCCAACCAAGGTACAACTTCACGTGGCTCTAGTGGGTCTGTCTTCCCTGTATAAGTCTTCAGTGTCTTCCCAGTGTCAACAAGCCCAAAGTCCTCATCTGGGCCCTTACTGGTCATTGTGATACGGCCTCCACTGACCTTTCCAACCCAGCTCCAATGAGGCACCTACATCATAGTCACAACAGCAGTGAGGTCTCACCCCTGTCCCCCCACCTGATGCTTTGGCTTCCACTGGTCCCTGTTCTTGAACAGCTTCACGTCTCCCATTCTCTCATTAATTTTAGCAATGATGATGGCTCATCTTGAGTTTCTTTCGTCCATAGAGCCTTTGGGGAGCTCAGCCCCCCTCCCCACATCACCCCTAAAATGCTCAGAGGTCTTTGAAGGCACACACTGTCTCATACATTTTTTCATCCTCTATAGCAGCTGGTATAATAGTTCACACGTAGTAGCAATGTAGTAAACAAGGGTATGAAAGAAGTGGTGCTTCCCAGAAGAGGTGGTCCCAGAATTTGGCCTCTTAGGAACTCCTACTGACATGCTGTGAAAGGACCTATAGGTCTTTGCTGAGCTTGGGCTCTGAAATGGGAAGATGTGCTCCAAATACCTTGCTCCCCTGTGTTAGGAAGTAGAGACCTACTTTTTCTTCCCTGTTGTATAACTGTAATAAATTAGAGAATAAATATCAAGGAAAGAAATAAAATTTAAATATAATAAGCCCACCTAGAAATAATAGCTAGTCATATTTTGATATTTTAACTGCCAGAATATTTTTCAGTAAATACATATGAAAGATAATATATTTATGAAACAAAAATAGGAGTATATTTTACATATTTATTTACAATGTCCTTTTATTAGGAACACTGTGTACTGAAAGGGAATAGGCTAATAAAGTACATATTATTATATATTACATATTATAATACTGCTCATTCATAACTGTTTAATTTTTAAAATATATGTTACATCTTTGTTCCAGGAAATTATCTGTACTTATCTATACAAGTTGTCCATGGACTGGTGCCAGTCCGAAAATTACTACATGTCCATGAGACAAGTACCAAGATTTTAAGTGAGTGTTCAGAAAATTTTAAAGGAATGTAACATTTCCATATCTAGCAATTCATTTTAGAAGCTATTTTTAATGCAAAAATAGTACATATTAAATATTCATCTTAACAGAAGTAACTACTATTAACATCAATCAAAATTTTATACCTACATGCTAATTCACCACACAGTTTTTCACGTGAATGGGAAGACACAATCCATACTACTTTTCCAGTGATTTTTTTCACTTAGTGCATGTCTTTCCAAGATACAGACATAAAGTAGATATTTATTTAAAAGTCAGACCTACTGAGGAATAATTTACACACAGTAAAATTCACCCTTTCTAGTGTAGAGTTCCGTGAGTCTGGGCAAACATATACAACATACAACATAGTAATTGCCACCACAGTCAAGGTAAAAAGTTGCATCTTCTGACAAATTACCTCCTGCCTCTTTGCAGTCAATCAGTCCTACTATCCCTAATTCTTGGCAGCAATGATTGGATTTCTGTTCCTAAAATTTTGCCCTTTTGAGAAATAAATGGAATCATACAAATGGAATATGTAGGTTAAAGCCTGGCTTCTTTTATTTATTATAGTGTAAGTAAGATTTATCTGTGTGTTGCACATAACAGTCCATTCCTTTTCATTGCTACGTAGTATTCCATTGTATGGATATACCACCATTTGTTCATCCATTTGTAAGTCGGGGGATGTTTGGGTTGTCTCCAAATTTTGGTTATTATGAATAAAGCTGCTGATAACATTTATGTTCAGTTTTTTTGTGACTATTAAACTTGTGCCTTAATATACATTTCATTTCTTTTGGGCAGATACCTGGGTGTATGATGGCTGGTTCTTATGGGTAGTATATGTTTAACTCAGTAAGAAACTGTCCAACTGATTTCCAGAGTTGCTGGCTGTACTTCTTTGCATGGTAGTCAGCAATGTGTGAAAGTTACAGTTGTTCTATATACTTGCCAGGATGAGTTTTGTTGTTTTTGTTTTAATTTTTGCTATTCCAATAGGTGTGTAGTGATATTTCATTGTGACCTTAGTTTACATTTCCCTAATGACTAATGGTCTTGACAACCTTTTCATATGCTTATTGGAATTCATACATCTTCTTTGGTGAAGTGTCTATTCAAATCTTTTGCCCATTTTTAGTTGGGTTATTTTATTTATATTTATTGAGTTTCAGAGTTCTTTACAAAATCTAGATATAAGTTGTTTATCACAAATGTGTTTTGTATTTTATCCCAGTCTGTAGCTTACCTTTTCATTTTATTAAGAGTATCTTTTGAAGAACAAAATTTTTCAATTTCAATGGAGTCCTATTTATCAAATTTTTCTTTTATAGATCATACTTTCGGTATCATATATAGATATCTTTGCTTAACGTAAGATCTTTTCTCCTGTGTTTTCGTCCAGAAGTTTTATAATGGTAGGTTTTACGTTTAGGTCTATGATCCATTTTTAGTTATTATTTGTACATAGTACATGCTACAGGTCAGGGTTTGTTTTTTGCATATAGGTATCCAGTTGTTCCAGCTTCATTTGTCGATAGGTTATTATTTCTCCAATTAATTACCTTTGTACTTTTGTCAGGATTAATTGGCCATATATACGTAGATGTATCCCCAGGATCTTAATTCTGTCTCATTGATTTATGGGTCTATCCTTTTACAAATACCACACTGTCATGATTATTGTAGCTTTATAGTATGTCTTGAAATCAGGTAGTGTAAGTCCCCTAGCATTGTTCTTTTTCAAAAATATTTTTGGCTATTTTAGCCCTTTTGCCTTTCCCTAAAATTTCAGTATCGGCTTGTTGATACTGGGGCTTTGACTGGAGTTGTTTTGAATATAAAGAACATTTAGGGGACAATGGACATCTTAACAATATGGACTGCAAGTTCACGGACATGACATCTCTGTTGATTCATTTAAATCTTTGATTTTTTTCATTAGTGTTTTTGTAGTTTTCAGGCTATAGCTCTTGCTCATATTTTGTTAGGTCTATACATAAGTATCTTATGTGGTTTTTGTTATTTTAAATCATACTGTTCTTTACATTTCAAATTCTAGTTGTTCACTGCTAGTTTATAAAAGTACGATTTATTTTTGTGACTTTGCTAAAAACTCACTATTTCTAGGAATATTTTTGTGAATCATTTGAGATTTTCTATGTAGACAATCATGTTATCTATGAACAGATACAGTTGAATTTCCTCCTTTCAATTTGTATGTTCTTTATTTCTATTTATTGCTGTATTCCACAGCTTAGAACTGCAGTACTTAGAAGGACAATATCTTAGTAGCACGATTCCACAGTACTATGTAGAATAGGGAATACAGTAGTTCCTCTTTATCCACAGTTTTGCTTTCTGTGTTTGTTATCCTTGGTCAATTGTGGTCTGAAAATTTTAAATGGAAAATTCCAGAAGTAAACAATTCATGAGTTTTAAATGGCATGTTGTTCTGAGTAGCATGATGAAATCTCACACTGTCCCACACAAGATGTAAATCATCCCCTTTGTGTAGTGTATCCCGTCGATTAATCAGTTAGCAACTGCCTTGGTTATCAGATCAACTCTTTTGGTATTGCAGTACTTGTGTTTAAGTAACCCTTATTTTACTTAATAATGTCACCAAAACACAAGAGTAGTGATGCTGATATACCAACTCAGATATACCAAAGAGAAGCCATAAAGTTTTCCTTTAAGTGAAAAGGTGAAAGTTCTCAAATTAATAAGGGAAGAAAATATTGCATGCTGATGTTGCTAAGCTCTATGGTATGAATGAATCTTCTCTCCATGAAATTGCGAAGAAGGAAAAAACAGTTGTGCTAGTTTTGCTGTCGCAGCTCAGACTGCAAAAGTTACAGCCACAGTGCATGATAAGTGCTTAGTTAAAATGAAAAAGGCATTAAGTTTGTACAATAAGCTATTTTGAGAGAGAGAGAGAACGAGAGCGCAAGCATATTCACATAGGCTTTATTACAGTGCATTGTTGTAATTGTTCTATTTTATTATTAGTTATTGTTGTTAGTCCCTTACCCTGCATAATTTATAAATTAAAATTACCATAGGTATGTATAGGAAGAAAAAACATGGTATATATAAGGTCCAGTAATATCTGTGGTTTCAGACATCCACTGGGGGTGTTGGAACATATCCCCCTGCAGATCATGGGGGATTACTGTAGTGAGAACAGATATCTTTGTTTTGTTCTCAATCTTAATGGGAAAGCATTTAGTCTCTCACAACTAAGAATGAAGTTAGCTATAGATTTTTGGTAAATCCCTTTATCAGGTTGAGGAGGTGCCCTCTCTCTAATTTGCTGAGTGTTTTTTTTCTTTTAATCATAAAAAATGACTGATGATGTATTTTGTCAAATGTTTTTCTATTTATTGAGGTGACTATACAATTTATCTTCTTTAGTTTGTGTATATTAGAAATTATATTGTTTTTTCAATGTTGAACCAGCCTTGCATTCCCCCAGATATACACTGTTTGATCATGATATATTATATTTTTAATATATCACCAGATTTGATTTGCTAATATTTGTTGAGAAGTTTTCAATTTGTGTTCATGGTGGATATTGGTCTATAGTTTTCTTTTAATATTTTCATCTGGTTTTGATGTTGAGGTTATGCCTTATGAGTTGAGAAATATTACCTCCTATTTTTTGGATGGGTTTCTATCTAATTGGTATTATTCTCTATCTACATGTTTGGTAAAATTTACTGGTAAAGTTACCTGAGACTGTAGTGTTATTTTTGTTTTTTTTGCGGTAAGCAGGCCTCTCTCTGTTGTGGCCTCTCCCACCGCAGAGCACAGGCTCCAGACGCGCAGGCTCAGCGGCCATGGCTCACGGGCCCAGCCGCTCCGCTGCATGTGGGATCTTCCCGGACCAGGGCACGAACCTGCGTCCCTTGCATCAGCAGGCGGACTCTCAACCATTGTGCCACCAGGGAAGCCCGAGACTGTAGTTTTTGATTGGCTGTCTTGTCCTAGTTATTGTCAGAAAATTTCTAACTACACATTCAGTTTCTTTGATTAATATAGGCCTATTCAGGTTATCTATTTTTTTTTTTTTTTGTATGAGCTTTGGTAATTTTTGTCTTTAAAAAGATGTCAATTTCATCTAAGTTGAATTTTGTGCCTTAGTTTAGAATATTATTTCATTATCTTTTTAATGTCTTTAATATCTATGTCATTAATATCCCTCTTTAATTCCTGATATGAATAATTTGTATCTTGTCTTTTTTTATCTGGCTCTGCCTAGAGGTTTATCAATTGTATTGATCTTTTCAAGGAGCAGGTTTTTGGTACTACTGACCTTTTTCATAATTAAAAAAAAAATTCTGCTTTACTCTTTATTAACCTTTTTTTTCCCTACAGACTTTGCATTTAATTTGCTCTTATTTTTCTTGTCTCTTGAGGTTATTAATAACCAACTTAGATTATTGATTTGATACCTTTCTTTGTTTCTAATATAATAAGCATTTAGTCCTATAAATTTCTCTGATCATTATTTTAGCTGAAGTCCACAAATTTTATACTTTTCATTTTCATTCAATTAAAAAATATCTATATTTCATTATGACTTCCTGTTTGAGTCGTGTGTTCTCTAGACGTATGTTGCTTAATTTCCATATATTTAGCAATATTCCAGACCTCTTTTTGTATTCATTATTAGTTTAATTTTGTATGGTCATATAACAGTTTGTATGCCTTAAATTCTTTTAAATTCGTTGAGGTTTGTTTATATCTCAGAATGTGGTTATTTTAGTAAATGTTCCATGTGCATTGAGAAAGTGTGTATTTTTGGTCGTTTCATATAGAGCTTCATAATATCAGTTAGGCCAGGGTGGTTAGTGGTGGTGTTCAAGTCTTCTACATCCGCACTGATTTTGTCTGCTTATTTTATCGATTACTGAGAGGAGAGTGATGAAATCTCCACCTGTAATTGTGAATTTGTCTGTTTTTCCTTTCAGTTCTGTCACTTTTTGCTTCATGTATTTTGAAGCTCTGTTGGAACTCTAATGTTGTAAGATGGTTACGTCATCTTGGTGAATTGACCTCTTTAATACTATGGAGTATTTCTCTTTATCTAGGTAATAGTCTTTGCTCTGCAAGGGGTGGGACTTACTCAATGATGACCTCTCCCGCAACCTTAGAAGACCTTTAATAGTCAGGATCCAGCATTGTCTCCTATCTCCCCCACAGGGTAGAGGGTCTTTATTCTTTTTTTTTTTTTTTTTTTGTGGTATGCGGGCCTCTCACTGTTGTGGCCTCTCCCGTTGCGGGGCACAGGCTCCGGACGCGCAGGCTCAGCGGCCATGGCTCACGGGCCCAGGCGCTCCGCGGCATGTGGGATCCTCCCGGACTGGGGCACGAACCCGCGTCCCCTGCATTGGCAGGTGGACTCTCAACCACTGCGCCCCAAGGGAAGCCCGAGGTTCTTTATTCTTTTACTCTCTCCCCAAGTGCAGTGGGTCTTTATCTGTGCTCCCACATGGTAGAATTTGCTGCATAACCCCAGTAATTTAAAGCCTTTGTTCCTTTAGGGGAGGAGTTATTGTAAAGAGCTCTGTGTTTTTCCAGTAGCAGCATCATTCCCCTTCTCCAGGCCTGTATGCTTGAGGACAGCTGCCCTGGACTCCAGTCCTGCCCCCTGAGTCTATCTCTGCGAGCACACAGTAAGCTCCTTGGAGAAGAGCAGGTGTAAACTCTCCTAGGTCTGCAGCTCCCAGGAGTTTGTCTCTTCTGTCCTGCTAGCCAACACTTGGATTTTAGCAGTCCTCTGAAAATGCGAACTTATTTTTACCCACTTTTATGGAGACCTTATCTTCCTCAGTTTCCTAATAGGATGAAGACAATGATTTTGCAAATTATCCAGCTTTTTTTTGTTGGTGGTGCATGAGTAATATTCTTTCCAGCTTTCTATATTCTAGGTGGAAGCTGTAAGTCCTAGTAATTCATTTTTATTTTATGATAGTATTGACCTGTAACAGATTGGAAATTTAATTCAAAATAACAGCAACAATAAAATTTTTCCTTCACTACAGATTGTTTAAAAAGTACTGATCTATACCTTTCTGAACCAATTTATTTTTTCATCTGGTGTACTTTTTGGTGTAATTAGGTTCTTGGATTTGTTACCTGGTAGTAAACCTAGCTTTACCAAAAATTCTAATATGGTAGAATTTGATGACCACATCTGTACTCATCCTGCTTTCTGACTCTTTAAAAATAATTTATTGAGGTGAAATCCATATAACATAAAATTAACCATTTTAAAGTGAACAATTTAGTGGCATTTACTACATTCAAGGTGGTGTGTGGCCACCACTTCTATCTAGTTCCAAATATTTCCATCATTCCAAAGTTAACTCCCTTATACATTAAGCAGTTTCTCCCCATTCCCCTCCTTTCCCCAGTTCCCGCAATCAGCAGTCTCCATTCTGGCTTTGTAGATTTATCTCTTCTGGATATGTCCTGTAAATTGAGTCTCACAATTTGTGACCTTTCTTGACTAGTTTCTTTCACTTAGCATAATATTTTTGAGGTTCATCTACATTATTGTATGCATCAGTACTGTATTCCTTTTTGTGGCTGTATAATATTTCACTGTATAGACAGTCATCCCTTGGTATGTATCTATGGGAGATTGGTTCCAAGATCCATGGATACTCAAATCTCTTAAATAAAATGGTGTCGTATTTGCATATAACCTATGAATGTCTTATGCATGTCTTCCTGTATACCTTAAATTATCTCTAGATTACTTATAATACCTAACAAAATGTAAATACTATATAAATAATTGTAAATATGTAAATGCTATGTAAATTGTAACCTTCATGGGACAAATACAAGTTTTGCTTTTTGGAACTTTCTAGAAAAAGTTTTCTTTTGCCAGATATTTTCTACCTGCAGTTGGTTGTATCCACAGATGCAGAACCTGCAGATACAGAGGACTGATTGTGTTGATATATACCAAAATTTATCAGTTCATTTGATAATGGACATTTGGACTGTTTCCATCTTTTGGCTGGTGTGAATAGCGCTGCTATGAACATGCATGTACATGTACTAGTACTTTCTGGAGTACCATTTCCATTCTTTTGACTCTAAGGAGCAGAGTTGCAGGGTTATATGGTAATTCTATGTTTAACTTTTTGAGGAATCCACTGTCCCCTTTTGACTCTGTGAATTTTAATCATATCACTTTTTGAGTTTCAGTCTTCCCCGGGGCCCTGACTTTTCATTTATTGAAACAAGAAAGGCATGGAGGTCATCTTAACTATTCTCACATAGTAGCCTTCCCAGGTGCTCCTAGCATGGTTGTTCCTGTCTCCTTTAGACCTTCCCTAGCAATTTCATAACCTTCCTGCCTGGAAGATACAACGTGACACAGTGCAGTTCAGCATAAAGAAGTTCCTTTTAACAATCAGAGCTCCCTCCAAAGGTGATGAGTTTCCCCATTACGAGGAGTGCTTCGGGGTGCTCATGGGAGAGATTCCCCATCCTGCAAGTGTTGGACTACCTGACCTTTACCGATCTTCTGAGGTCCGGGAGCCTTTGTTCTCTCACTGTGTTGTGGCATATGGAACCTCTGAAGCCTTTCTGGCCATGGGCTTGTGTGTGCAGGTTTTAAACAAAGGCAGCTTCATGGAGTTGGTCTTATTCTCACATACTTCCTGAGGCCGATGAACGTGTTTTCAGCCCTCTTGGTTGTGGTAGCATATTTCACTGATGTGAGAATAAGTCCAGGCCCTTTTCCCAAATTGTAGTGGATAGTTGTATCCATCTTCTGACTGTTCAAGCCAAAATGACTTTGCATTTTCTATCCGAGCCTTAGTGGCCTGAAGAGGATGCAGACTGGTATCTTCCCTTAGGCTAAAAGCGCCCCACTATCTGCTTCTTCTGGGTGGGGGCGGAATTTCTTCTAGGATCTGCCTGCTTTCTTTCTTTTTTTTAAAATTTTATTTGCTTCATGTCTGTTCATCACCGGAACACAAGAACCATGAAGGCAGGGACCACAGCTCTTTTATCCTCCACAGAATCTCCAGGGATGGCACTAGACTGTGTCACCTATTTCCCATTTGCCGTCCCAGGCAGACGTTTCCTGCTTGCCCTTCTTTACTTGTCCTGGTGGGTGGGCTCTGCCCTGACTGCCAGGTTCCACTGCTTCCTGGCTTCTGGTTGGATTTGGACAATGAGAAGCACCACGAGATCAGAAAGCGGGAGGAGAGAGAAGTAGGGCTATTTCCTTTCCTGCTCCTGCCCTGTAGTTTGTGGCTCTGGCTGTGCCTACACAGGACTCGAGTTTAGGTCACACGATCACTTGCATGTGTCCACGCGTGTTAGTACTGGATTTCTACCGTTGCTAGCCCTGGGCCCTCAGCATCCCCGTTAGTTTCCTTTCTCTTGCCCACATTCCTGTAATTAAAAATCTTCCTCCTTTTCAAAATCCCGGGTGATTGTGCCTTCTGTTTTTTGGCCAGGTCCCTGCTAGGGTCACACAATGGGCTGAAGTTTTGGGTAGATGAGTGGATGGTTGGAAAGATGCCAGGCTGAGTTTCTGGGTCCCTCCTCCATGTGACTCCTGAACTGGATTCCCATGTCCCTGGAAGGCCCTCCCTAACCTGGCCTCTCTGGCTCTCCTCCCCTACACTCCCCCCTTCTCAGTCTGTTCCAACCACATTGGCTTCCTTGCTGCTTCTGTCATATGCCAAGCAAGCTCCGGCCCTCACAGCTTTGTTCGAGCCATTTCCTCTGCCTGGAAGGCTCTTCTCTCTGCTACTCTTATGGTGAAATTCCCTTCCTTTCTCCAGGCCTTTCCTGATCTTACCTTTTCAGTGAGGCTTACCTGAACCACTCTACTTAATACTGTAAACTGCCCCCCATCAATATCACCCCAGCAGTCAGGGACCCTTTCTACCCTGCTGTACATTTTATTTCCAGAACACTTACCACTTTTTAAGAAAATACATTGAACGTATTTATTATGCTTAGTAGTTGCCATTTGTCTCCCCTGCTAGAATTTGAGCTCCACAAAGGCAAGAATTTTGTTACATTTTTTGCACGGATGTATCCTGACCCCATAGAACAATGCCAAGTTCATAGTAAGTGCCTGCAATAGGTTGAATAGTGGCCTCCCCAAAGATATGTCCACCTAGGACCTGTGAATGTGACCTTATTTGGAAAAAGAGTCTTTGTGGATGTAATTAAAGATTCCCAAGATGAAATTATCCTGAAGTAGAATGGGCCTTAAATTCAGCCGTAGGTTCTTACAAGATAGGAAAAGGGGAAACAGACATAGAGACATGGAAGAAGCCATGGGAAGATGGAGGCAGAGGCTGGAGTGATGTAGCCCCAAGCCAAGGAATACCTGCAGCCACCAGAAACTGGAAGGAAGAGGCAGGGAAGGATTCTCCCATAGAGCTATCAGAGTGTGGCCCTGTTGACACCTTGATTTCAGGTTTCTGGCTTCCAGTACACTGAGAGAATAAATTTCTATTGTTTTAAGCGACCAGATTTGCAGTGAGATTTTATAGCAGCCTTAGGAAACTAATACAGTGCCCAATAAGCATTCATTGAATGAAAAACATGAGTGGGTGAATGCAAGCCTTGTTGACATTGCTGTTACCTCCATTTGAAATAATTCTTCTGTTTTCAATAACTATCAGTGCCTGTGTATAAATGTGAACGCGTCTGACATTTGAGAGGTATTCCAATTTTGTTTATGGTACACTTTTGCAATACAAACCTAAGCTCCTGAACATTTTCACCCACTGTACTTAAAAGCTTAAGGTCTTACTTAGTCCCTAAATAATTGCTTTCCTTCTCAGCCTGTCAATAGTGTACTGAGAACGAATTCACAAACTCTTTGTTCTTCAGGCAGTGGATGGGAACCCTTATTGGTGTCTAGCCATAAAACATCCCTGTGTCGTTTCCCCATTTCCATCCTGAGACCCTCCTGCTTTCCTTAAGCTAATTCTCGGTTATTGTGTATGTGGAGGAGCCCGTCACAAGCCTCTGTGTGATCACCCCTCGTAACTTGACAAGGGTTATTCAGTCTCTCCCAGGCCCACTCCTGGTGTGTGCTGGGCTCGTGATGTAGTGTGGTACTAACTATTGGTTCCTTGTAGGAGGTGGAAGGTAAATCAAATTGAAAACACCCTTCCTGTGTCGTGCATCTTCCAAATGTCCTCGGGTCTCTATTACATCTTCTAGAGGCTGCCAGATTCTCTGCGGGACGAGAGAAAGCTGGAGCAGCTTCTCTGTAGCGACAGAAGGTACCATTAGCAGAAATACATCATCTCCCAGTGGTGTTAGCAATAGCAGAGTCCTGGTCATGTCCATCCTTTTGCCAGAGTGAGAGAGTCCTCAGAGGCAGAGGCTGCTGGTAACAGAGTCTCCATCATTCTAAAATATCCCCCCTGGAGCCCCAGAGCAGCTATTTCTGCTCAGACACAGCCTGAACTTCAGAGAGCTTATTTCAAGCATTGTTTGTTCACAAGAACTCATTGCTTCCCAGATCCTGGGCCTTTTCTAATTTGGGGGGGGTAGGGGGAGGATGGGTGTGGGCGGAGGATGGGGTAGAGGCACACACGTGGCTAGTCAGTTGCCTTGGCTGGGCTGGATCAGCCCTTCCAGGTGTTTCTCATTAGACCTCTTCAAAGGCACCCTCTTAGCTTAGAGTAGGGGTTCTCAAACTGCAGCTTGAAGGGCCTGTTAAAACAGTTTCCTGAGCCCCACTCCCAGAGTTTCTAATTCAGTAGGCCTGGAATGGGCCCAAGAATTTGCATTCCTGACAAGTGCCCAGGTGTTGCTGAGATTGCTGACCCAGGGACTATAGTGTGAGAGCCACAGCCTTAGATGCGGTGAGATGATGTTCTTGTGCTCTGTGCCTCCTGGTCATGGCCTTGGTCATCCCATCAGGCAGTGTGGGCCTTTGGGGGTTGGACCAGGACCTCACTCTCACCCTGTTTCTAGAATGCAGTGAAAGCACCTCTTGATTCCTTGTACCTCATCCGTGCTGGTCACCTCCATCTCCCCTGATGAGTGGAGACCTTCCTCCATGACCTTGGTTCTCCCTGGTGTCTTTCAACACTGTTTTCTCCCTTGGGCCCTTCAGCCCTGGGTGGTAGCAGCTCCCCTCTTGCTAGTCTCTGGGTACCTCCACATGCTGGCGTTTCCTCTCATTCTGCCTTTTAATGTGGCCTTTCTTTAATGTTTCTTCATTTGAACTGCTTGTATTGAATTCTGGTTCCTGCAAGGACCCAGTCCTGGAATATTTCTTCCCTCAGGGGAAAAGTCTTTTCTAGGCAGAGACTTAGCCAGAATCATTAAGTCTTCATCTCAAGAGCAGTATTGTCATCCACAGTATAAGGTAGAATTACTATTGAGCCTAAAAGAAATTGAAGAAGTGAGAAATTTATACCAAATGGAAATATGGCACCTTTATCTCTGCTTATTTCAAGCTTGGGGAAATACCAGCCTCTAAATGTCTCATCACCAGAGCCAGGGAAGGGAGAGGGCTTGCTTGCTGCCTGCACAGGTGTTTTTCAGTAATGGGGTCTCTGATCCAGCTGATGGGTCAACAAATGTGTCATCAGTGAGTCTCATTGGGGCCCCTAGCCTGGGCCCAACCCACGGTGCCTCCATGGCTGGACCAGGTGTGTCTCTAGAGGTAGGACTGTGGGGGGATCTCATTTCTGCCTTATGCATGTCTGTAATGTAAAACGCCCATCCGTCTTCCTAGCAAAAAACCAGAACGCTGTCTAGAAAACCAGAGACTTGTGTAAACAGATCCACATTACATCTAGGTGTTCATGCGATACATGTGTATACAGGCATGCATACACACCCACACATACAGAATTAGAGAAAAGAGTGGAAGGAAAATTATCCAGATGTTCATCACGTTTATCTCTGGGTACTGGAGTTGCAGGTGAAACCAAAACTGGAGTTTTGGTTTCTTTATAGTTTTCGGTGTTTATTTTTTCTTCCGTTAATTTTTTTTTATTATTAGGAAGAAATGTTGAGTGTGATATAGGAAATACAGCTCAGTGCCCTGCCCTCTACTTAAACACTGAGCAAATCCTACTTAGTTAACCTGCATACAGTTTAGGTTCTCCCTCCTCCAAGAAGCCTTTCCAGACCAACCCTTTCGCTCTAAATCTTGGAAAGCACTCTTGCTGAGTTACCGTTCTTATTTCAAGCATGTGTGTTGTCTTACTCCAATCGCTCTATGAATTATGCAAAGATAACAGTTATGCTCTTTATTTTCTGCCTGTTTCCCATAAGGTCAAGTGTAGCTTATCACATTGTAGACACTTATTGGTCAATGGGCAGCATATTCCTGAAAGGACAGAAAAGATATGAAAATGTGAAAGACAAACCTAAGTGCCAGCTGCCCATCCAGATACCCCACATTCCTAACTCGCCTTGGCTCTGGGCCTCCCTCAGCAACAGGTCAGGGGCTCCAGCTTACCCCTGGCGCTGTGGGGCCTTAGGGCACATCCTGAGCTCCCACTGGGCCTGGCTATGAGCTGTCTCTCTCTCCTCTCCTTCCAAAATGCTGACCACTTTTCGTGAAGCCCAAGAAAGACTTTGCACGACTTTAACAGTGTCAGTGACAAGGCCTGCTGATAAAAGAAATGTTCATTCCATTCTCTAGAGAAATCTCTTGCAGGAACATACAGCAAAATCAGTTAAGTCTCCCTCCTATCTAAGGAAGGATACCATCATTTTGTTCCCCCTCTGGTGAAAGCAGAGTCGTTTTTTCCTTCTTTGTCTTGTATAGTCAACCTCTCCCTCACAACGCAATCTTCCTCATCAGATTTTTTGAGAACTCTCTGTTCTCTCCTTTAAACAAACAACCATTCTACCCATAGCCCTATACAGCCCTTTCTCTTCTCTGTTTAGTGTCAGACTTTTCAAAAGAGTTGCCTATTCCCACAGTCTCCATTTTTATACCTTCAACTTATTCAATAATTAACTCTGTTCTAGATCAGCGTGGGTTTTGAACCCATTACTCCGCCATTTGTTTAATTCCCAGTGGCCTCCA
The DNA here is from genome assembly GCF_003676395.1 of Aethalodelphis obliquidens. Lineage (NCBI taxonomy): Eukaryota > Metazoa > Chordata > Mammalia > Artiodactyla > Delphinidae > Aethalodelphis > Aethalodelphis obliquidens. The sequence goes on along the minus strand of NW_020837981.1, from coordinate 9,191,473 downwards.
AATGGCTAAATCCAAGGGAACTTTTAGTGTGTATCTTGCTTGGCTTTTTAGCAGTAGTAAAAGCTATTGTTTACACCTTCTTTTTGAAACACAGTCTTCCCTTGGTTTTTATGACGCATGTTGTTTTTCAGCCACCTCCCTGGCCACTCTTACCCATCTCTTTACAGGCTCATCCATGTTCACCCAGCCAGTAAATGTTGAAATGTCTCAGCCCAAGAGCCTGTCTTCTTCTCAGTCTGACCTTCCTTTCTTGGTGGTCTCACCCATATCCATAGTTTCAACTAATGCCTGTACGTACCCAGGAACATGTCCCCTGAGCTCCAGAGGTGTCTCTCCCTTCTTGTTGGAGACCTAAGAGTTGACCCATTGGTCCCAACCTACCAGTTTACCTCCTTACCACTTCTTAAAGCCATCCACTCTCACCCTTTACCCTCATCACCCAAGTTTAAACCATATCATGTTTGTGGTTTGTATTTCTTAAATTCAGGACTACTATAATAGCCTCCAAACTGATCTACCTTTATCAGCTTTTGAGCCCTGACACTCTACTCTACCCCCTTCAACAGATCTTTGCAAAATGCAAACAAATCAGGTCATTCTCCCGCTTCAAACCTTGCACTGCTTAGTCTTACCTTTAGGATAAAGAGCAAACTCCCTTACTTGGTTTCCACCACCCTGCATAGCCTGGCTGTCTTACCAACTGCCCAGCTCTGTTTCATACCATCAACATCCCTCACACACACGCCCAGTCCTCCACCCGCACTCCGCACATACACTCACTTCCTTTTTAGTCTCTCTAAAGTGCCACTCCCCATCCTACCACGAACCTTTGCCCATGCTGTTCCTTCTGCCTGAAAATATTCGGCATTCCCTCTCTTAGTAACTTCGTTAACTTTGTCACTCTCCTCCTTCTGTTCTCAGCTCACATTACAGTAAGTCCCCTACATATGAACCTTCAAGTTGCAAACTTTCAAAGATGCGAACGTGCGTTCGCATGTCCAGTCACACAAGGCATGAGTGAAATTGCAGCTTGCCCTCCATCTCCTGTTGCTGAAGATCCTTCAGCTCTACCATCTCCCACCTCCTCTCCCTCCTCCAGTCAGTAACTCTTCTTACCTGTTCACTCGATGCCAGCGCCTGTATGCCAGCCGTTGTACTGTACTACTGTACTCTTCAAGGTACTGTACTGTAAGATTAAAAGTGTTGTCTTTACTTTTTGTGTGTGTTTGTTTTTTATGTATTCGTTATGTGAAGAGTATTATAAACCTATTACAGTACAGTACTGTATAGCTGATTGTGTTAGTTGGGTACCTAGGCTAACTTTGTTGGACTTACAAACAAATTGAACTTATGAATGTGCTCTTGGAATGGAACTCATTCATACGTAGGGGACTTAACTGTATCACTTGCCCAGGGATGCCTTCTTCCAAGACCAGATCCTGCCTTTTTTTTATGGGTCCTCAAAGAAGCATACACCTCTCCTTCCTAGCCCTTCTTGCCTTTGCAATTTAACACATATGCCTTCATATTATTTTGCTTATCCATTCCCTTAAATAATCTTTAAGGTCCTCAGGACGAGGACCATATCATTTTTTGTTCATCATTATATCTTCAGCCCCCGGAATAATGCTTCAACCACAGTAGATACTGAATAAGTATTTACCAGATGATTAAAAGACTTTAGGAGAGAACGATGAAATAAAGTGATGGCCATGGAAACGTGATGGAGCAGGCTAGCACACCTAGATGTTCCACCCCCAATCCACCAAGTCAAAAGCGACAAAGTTCATTTGAAAGTCATGATTCAGGCTTCCAGCATAAATTATATGCAGTTGTGCAAACATGTCAAAGTTTAGTAAATTGAATTTGTTGAATGTAAACAACTTTTGACCAAAATAATAACACAGCTTTAGAAAAAGACATTAGGCACCCACTTTTGAAGAGTTTGTATAATTTAACACACAAGAAAACTCTACTGTAATTATATGCAGACATACACAAAGGATAAATGTTATTTACTTGCTCCAACCTCCATAAAATAAACCTCCAACCAGGCTGCAGCTTGCTGCATTAATCCTGATTTAGAAATCACCCCCACCGAGGTGGTGGGGCCTCCGTGGGCCCTCATCTTTTCCTTGTGTCAAAATTAGCCATTTAAATTAGAACCATGTTGAGAGCGTAGGTGACGCCAACGTCATGGCCCCAGTGCGGGGAGCACTTAAAAGTGGCCACCTGAAGTTGATTAAACCCTTACCTGTCAAACCCAGTATGGCTACGTTGGAAAATCTTTAATGTAATTAAGAGAAGCACATTATGGGAGGTCAAGCGACTTGCTTTTTGAATTCTACTTCTAATCTGTCGTCAAATGGATGGAAATTGCAGGCTGGGGGAGTTAATGAAAGCTGCATGAGCGAGCAGGGGAAGGGAGGGAGGGGGCTGGTAGGCAGGAGGGCCAGATGGGCGCTCTGTGTCCTTGTTGCTGTGAGGACCAGGGCTGGGGGAGACCCACCGAGCACCCGGCCACGGCCTGGAGGCTCACTCAGCACCTGTCTCTCAGCACATTGGGCCTGTGGGATAAGGGGAGAGGGGCATCTGCACTGCTCCTTGCTTATCTCCAAGTGAGATCTGGGGCCAGGACGGCGGCGGCCCGGGCAGAGTGGAGCCGGCGCCGCCCTCGTCACCCTTCACTCAGAGCCGTCTGATTCACACCGGCGTCGAGCTCGCCTCTTATGCTGATCCCCCAAAGAGCTGGTGGGGTGCTTCCAGCTACTCCTCCAGCTGTCCAGCCTCTGACCCCAGGCCCCTCACAGGTCTACAGCCTTCAGCATGTTGGATGCGGGGAAGACCCAAGAGGCAAGCACGGGCATTGCCCAGAGTTTCTTCTTGGGCGTGTGGGTTCCTGGCCCACTAAGCCCATCTCTCAGTGCATTGGGTGTGTCTGGGCTCCAGGGATCCTGTGCCTCTTAATGCCAGAGTGCTGCCTTTGGGAGATGAAATTACTTGATGCTTTGCTGTGTGTTCTCGCCTGAGGGTGCTGCTGACAGAAGGCAGAGTTTTTCTCCTCTGGTTGCTGTCTCCCTCTTTGTTTTGTGCATTGCATCTGTGTACATTAGCAGAGGGATCTGTGTTTGAAAAAGGGTTACATCCGTCAGAATGTTGCCACTTAAGATTTGCTCTCTTCCTCAGAGATTGACATGAGAACAAGCATCACACTGCATCTTCACAGGGTACTGGCTTGGAGAACTTTCCAGACCAGACAGGTCTTTCCCCCGCGGCTCTCTTCCTAGCTCGAGTATGGGCAGAATGCATCAGTGCTGAGAGAAGAGTTTCAGTCTTCAAGTTTGGAAGTATCTTCGATACTCCACGGAAAAGATTGGGTGTCTCCTGTGTGGGGTGGTCCTTAGGAGTTATTTGGAACAGAATGGACAATCTAGGCAAAGTTGAAATACACAGCCAAGATTCCGAAGCATCTCAGTGTCTTAGAAGATCCAAGATTTGCCCAAAGGGTCTTAAGAAGGGTCCAGGGTCTTCTGTTACTAGAATTGTGTGGAGATGTGGCAGATGCAGTTGACGGGATGAGATGCAAAGGGACAAGGCACTTATTAAGAGGGCCTCTAGAGAATTCTCCTTCTTCTTCACTGGGCTTGAATTTCCTTGGTTTAGAGAATTTTTAGTCATTTCCACATAGGAAAAGTGGAAGAGATAAATGGAAGGGGAGAAGATGAGACGGAAAAAAAATCAGCCTGAAAGTAGTTTGAAATAAGAGCAGAGCATTGGTGAAAGTCATTTTCCAAGGGTCCTCCCTCCCTGCTGTGTTGCTTTTTTTTTTTGACCAGTGAAGAGTCCCCTTTCTTATCTCCTGCCCACTCCCGTTTCTCATCCACAACAGAAAGGGCAGTGTTTCTAGAAAGGGAGATGTGTCTCCAGGTAAAAGCTGTCCCAAGGCAGTGGCAAGGGAAGCTGCTGTCCCCAGCCCCCATTGGATGCTGTGTTTTCCTCCTAGTTGCAAGTTCACAGGTAAAAGTGAAACGTTACCCTGGGCTCCTCTTCCAAAGAAAGCTGTCTGCTCGCCATGGCAACCTCTTCCTGGGGTCTCAGCTGTCAACAACGGGGTGCAAAGTTCACAGAACTCAGCATTGTGTCCTCCTCTCTTCGTGTCCTTTTTTTTCTTTCTTTCTTTTTTTTTTGAAGGGATCGAGGCTGGTTTGCAGCACTATTTAAAGCGAAGATGCCAAATGAGAAGTTCTTCGTTTTAAGTTGGTGCTTATACAAAGCTGCTTTGTGGGTTTTTTCGGCCTGTCAGACTTGTCAGGCCTAGTAAGAAAAAGTATATTGTTTCTAGCACTTGGATTCCTTTCTCCCTGACATCTGCCACTCTGTAAAGATGATAAATTCCTGCCTCATTAGCCAAGGGTGTGGGATTACAGGCTGACAACACATTAATCACCAGCCTCTGTGGCAGGCTGACTAGCAATAGGCATTGTTAACAAAACTTTTCTAATATGTCACTCTTCTCTATGACAGCCTGTAATCAATCATTGTGATGGACGGCGCTGATAGATTACACTATTTATACTTTGTGTAATGAAAGATAGTGTTTCCACCTACTGTCATTTCTGGGCAAGTGGTGGAGGATCAGTGAATGGAAACAAACATAACAACAGGGCAAGCCCTCATCATCCCCAAATATCCACAGAAATACCTCACCTTCCCAAGTCCCAAGCCTGGCTTGTACGTTTGGCAGTGGACAAGGCAGCAGGGTGGCACTGGGGCAGTTACTCTGGGATGAGGGGTAGTGGTGGGGGCATCTGGAAAGGAAGAGCTGTTTTGGATTTTCACAGAGAGCTCTCTTTGCAGTGGCTACGCTCTCAGGTATCGAAAGGTCAAGTTTACACAGGTAGAAGATTCCCCCAGCAGCCCCTCTCGTCACCCTCATCAGCTTACTGTGTGTGTACAGCTGAGGCTTCAGCCCCTCCTCCCCTGCCAGATGAGAGATGATTTAGACGTTGATAAAATATTTGTTCTTTCCTGGCTCTGAGGGCAAATATTATCCTTGTTTCCCTTAATCGTACAGCACTGCGAAAGTCAACAGCACCCGGAGCAAGTACAAAACCAACACTCGGAGAGGAGCCATTTGCTGAGGGCCTTTGCTGGGACTTGCTTTTCCTCTTTGAAGCCCCGAAAGTTCCAAATAGGTTAAGAATGAATCAGCTGAGCTAAGATGGATTCTGGCTCTCACGTACGGGACATTTTTGGAGGGTCTTTTCAGTGATTTTTATTTTGGTGTGGAAAGAACTTGTCAAAGGTACAGGCTATTTTTGACTTGCTTGAAGCTATAATTTTCATAGAGCGGCAAGTGGGGATGATCCTGGGCTGGCATCCTCAGAGGCAGAGTGCCTTTCCCTGTGGTGGAGCCGCAGTCCAGCCAACTATGCCACAAAAGCCTGTTTTAATCATTTTTTTAAAATGATGGTTCTATTTAATTTTCCTTGCTCTTGGTTAAGTACAGGAAAAGTCTCCTTTATTAGTTCTTTAACGTTCATAGATGTGAATCGTCATCTGCCTCTTTAGTACAGGCATAGGTCTGTGATTCTCAGCCTTTCCATGAAATGGGTTTCTGATCTCCCTCTCCCTGAACCTATTCTGTGGATTGGGAGGCAGAGAGGGGAGAATAGAAAGGTAGCAAGGACTTGTCCCCTCTCCCTGCATGTCGTGGTGGTGGTAGGCATCCGACACTTCAAGCTGCCCTGCCAGTTGGCAAAGCAAAAGGAACCTGAGAGGGACCCTGAGTGAAACTGCTTTAGAGGAGGGTGAGACAGGAGGAGGTGCGGGGAGCCAGCAGAGCTAAACTTTAATCTCTCTGTGAAGTTTGAGTGAGCCCAGGATGATTAATGAGAGAGCAGACCATCTGATTAAGCCCCTCCGTGTCATAGGACATGATTAGTAGGTGACAGAGACGGTAACAGTATCCAGCCAAACCCTTGTTTCTTTCACGGCTCCCGCTGTTATATGATTAATGTCCCCAAGGGCTATCTCGGGGTCAGGCAAGGGAACCTGTCAGAACAGGAGGAAGTGACAAAATGGGCAGAAACTCCTTAGGGGGGACAGGAGTGGTGAGGGAGAGAATGGCCGGGGGGGGGGCAGGGGGGACGGGTTGGCCAGATGGAGCTGGCAACCTTTCTCTGAACCAAGCAGGCTCGGGGAGCATCATGGGAATGGAAACGAGGAAGAATCCCAAAACTTCTGATGTTTCCCAGCTCCTGGATGCAGCGAGTACTGCCAGCTTGGATGTGCAGAAAGCACAGTGTGACATGGCGAGTCATCACTCATCATTTATGTGCTGAGGTGGGATGGGACGGGGCTACTGTGGGCCCTGAGGGGATTGATGTGAGATGCCCCCATGTGTGCCTTGTAAGCATGCGTGTTCCCTCAGATGCAGCAGAACAGGGCTCCACTCTGCTGGAGGGATTAAGTAAATCAAACAGGTAGAGCTGATATTTCAGTTTTTTGCTTTCAGGGGCCAATGCATATACACTGTCTTGAATGCTCTACTTAGAAAAGGTAATTATGGAGGATGAGAGTGGATTCAAAGAATTATATCTTCTTAGGTCTAGAGTGAGCTGTAGAAATTTTTTAAAAATTCAGGTAACCCAGGTTACAGGTGAGAAAACCGAGGCTCAGAGAAGGTAAATGACTTGTCCAGTGGAAGTTAGGACTAGAACCCCAGCCTTTCTATTCCTAGTTTCACATACCAAACCCTTGATGAATCCATTGGTAAGAAGTCTCAGACCTTTTTAATAGATGTGAGCTTCCAAGCAAGACTTTGATCTCCACTTCCCTTATTATATTTCCACCCTCCCTTCCCAGAAGCACTTCGACCTCCAGGTCAAAGGTTCAAATCCCATTTGAAGTGGACTCTCACTGAGTTCCCTTGGGGCAAGCAGTCTTCCCGGATGGCATCTTTGAGAGGAGACCATGCTCGTATGGCAGCCATTTTGATCGACAGGGTTCCTGAGGGGGACCATTTAGACACGAAAGAGAATCTGGATTTTGTTGAGATTCACCCAGCCAGTGTAGCTTCTCTTTTTCCATCTTTGATGTTCTGTCTGTTCATTACCCACATTCGAGAGCCATTCTAGGGCTGTAATGGGGACTGGTAAGACTCTTCAACCATTTTCTAGGAGCCTCTTGAGCTGCCAGAGTCCCTCTCTGCTCTACATGTCAATCTGATAACTCCTGCTCTTGTGTTCACACAGCAATAATAACTGGGTTAGCGCTTGGACTGGGCAGTAACCAGTTCCTTGCATCAGCTTGATCTCCAACGCAGGAGTTTACAAATTGGGAATCTTTGCTAGGAAGAAAAAGGCCACCTTTCAGCAGAGTTTTGTCCATACAGACTTACCAGGCAGAGATGGTCTTCAGTGAGCCACAGACTTAGTAGCAAAGCCAAGTTCAGTGTCATGATCACAAAGGAGGAAGATGAAGGAATGGAGACTGTATTGGATTATATCAGCAAGGGAATAGTTTGGGTAAGAGACCCAACCAAGGCATGTTAATGCTTCAGTCCCCCAAAAGTGGTTTATCACTTGGCATTTTATGTGAGTTACCCTCAAAGGCCGAATTGAGTATAAAGGACACTCAAACCTTCCCAGAGTTAACAGAGACCCAGGGCAGCATTATAGAACAGGTGACTTGGAGAGCAAACCCTCCTACAGATGACTTCTCCCCAGGTCAGGGGATCTATTACGGATAAATAAATGTTTATTCATTTTAGAATTCTGGCGCATTTTGATTTCTGCTACACATTTCACCCAGGTGTCATACAGCCTTACCAGGCCAAGTAGAGCGTGAACTGGATTTCCAAGGACAGTTATCTGAATTTGGCTCTTGTGGTCTGAGGGAATCATACAGAAGACTGAGTCACTTCCATGGTCAAAGGGATCATCTAGGACCAAATCCTTCTATGAACTGATAGAAAGGTTTGAGAAAACTTTGGCAGACACGACATGAGATGTCCAGCCTTTGCTGTGGCCTCTAGCATACTGGCGAGAGCTCCACTGTGGCTTGATGATGCTGATGGGGGTAGTTGAGTTCTTTATATCACAGAGTGAATCAGTGACCTTGGTGGATCATGCAGTCCTTGAGCCTTTCTCCTGTCGCGAGATAGGTCGAGTTTCCAAAAATCGAGCCTCTCTTGACCTACAAAAAGAACCCACCTTGTCAAAATGTTGACCCATTCCCCGTGTGCACTGCTTTGTACTGGAGACTCTATGGGGGAGCCATGGTGCTGTGGAGGTGGCTCCAGGCTTTGCTGTTGGTAGACCCCAAAGATAGTTTGGGGTCTTACCAGGACTCAGTGGTCAAGTTGAGGAATCATTTCATGAGCAAGGCCACAGGCAAATGTTTACCGATGATTAAGTACTGAAGTTTGTGAATGATGTACACTCATCTAAATCAGAGCAGATTCACATCAGAGCCTGCCTTCCTCTGTAATTTCTTGAGCAGGGAGAAAGGGGTACCATTAAGTATTTCAGGGGTGTGGCATCTCACCTTAGGCGACCTCCTGGGAGTGGGTTAGGCTCAATGAAGTAATCCTCCACGTGATTTGGCAGAGAAATGTTTGAGCTCCACATTATTAGGATGTACTACACTAATGATGTTACCCAACCAGAGAGCATGACAAATAGTTTAATGAAGAGCAGCAACTATTCTGGACGGCAGATATTTCTTTGCTTAAAGGCAGAGTTCAGGAGATGCCAACCTCTGTTCCTTTGAGGCTAGCACAAATACAAGATTCTGCCCTTTCATGAAGGATGAAGACACAGGAAAAACTTAGAGTATGGGAGATGCTCATTACCTTGCAGGATTGACCGTTCTGTGGCCCCATCAGTCTGGACTCCCAAGTCCAGGATGCCAAACTCTCTTATCCCCTTTGAGATGGAAAAACACCACAGTCTTCTTTTCCATCCTGTTATTTATTTTTTGAAGATTTTCTGAAAATGGCTTCTTTCTGTGTGTAGTTGTTTAAAGAAACCAGACCAGAAAAATCAGGCTAAGTAACAACTTTTTTCTCTTGAGCAATTTTCTTTTTTGCAGTTTGGAACTGGAGGCGATTGAAGTCCTCCCTAGTGCCCTGGTAGCTGCAGCCCCTCTTTCAGCATTTTTTCAAAGGGCACAGGCCAATCTGCCCATAATGAGCTTGGAAAGTGAGGATGAAGTCCCTGATAATATGACACAAATTTCTTTACTTTTGCTCCTTATTTCATCTTAATTAGTCCCTGTAGAAAGGATTGATTTTTGAGAGGCTTGTAGTGAACATCTGTCGGTATTCCTGGGGTCATTCTTAGCCTGTCCTGTGTTTGACATTTCTTGTAAAAGAGGAGGCATTTGTTCATATTGACATTAGCTGCCTCTGTATCTCTCGGTGGTACAGATGGTCTGTGAATAAAGACATCAAGCTAATAGGCAAGATGACAAGCTTCAATAGAGCTGGGGCTCCTCACACTTAAATGGCAGGGCAGCGTAGATTGCTTCTGCTGCTGAGGCTGGGGTCTGCGGGTAGCAAAGCATATGGAATAAGTTAAAAATGAAGAAGGATCCTGGGAAATAACTAGAAACCTCTCCCTGAGACGATAAGGGCTTTTATTATTATTATTATTTTTCATCCGTGCAGTGTGTCAACGCTTCCAAGGCATGCAGAGCCAGGGAAGAAAGGCAGAAACTGCGTTTTCTGCCGGTCCTGCTACCATACATTTTTGTCCTCTGAATTGGCCATGCAGATCCTATTGGAGGTTTGCAGATCTCAGAAGGGAGCTATTCTTGCTTTTTGGGTGAAGTATGTTTGTGCTCCTGCTTCCATCAGAGGACAGCTACTCTCAAGTCACGAGCTTAGGTTTTTTTCTCCCATGAAACCATATTTTCCCCGAGGACCTCCAGGAAATAAGCACTCTGGAACCTTATAATTCTGTTCATTCCAGAGGTTCTGGGCTTTCTCCCAAATGCACATCCTAGTTTATTATGATAATCCATCTTGGCTTTGGCATATGTATATTCATCTCTATTTAAGTCCACTTATATTTTAATCATGAACCACTTATTAGGACAAAGAGGTTTTTTGGTTGACTCTTGCCAGTGTAAAATACCTCAAGCCTGAAGGGCAGCCTCTCGGTTCTGGTGTTGGGTGCACAAGCCCTCCCATTGGTCCAGGTTTCTCTATGAGTGTCTTTTTTATCCTTTCAGCTTCTATCTTCTCAGATGCTGTAATCCCGATCTTTTCTATCCATCTTCGTTATAGTAGCCCCTATGGACTCAATTACATGAGTAGCTTTTCTTGCCTTCTCCTGAACTGTCTTTAGTTCTATTACACATTCTTTATTTTCCATTTGTACATGGGTGACATGTCTACATGCTTATGTTGCTTTTTAAAAAAAAATTATTTAATTAATTTATTTTTGGCTGCATTGGGTCTTTGTTGCTGTGCGTGGGCTTTCTCTAGTTGCGGCGAGTGGGGGCTACTCTTCCTTGCGATGCGCAGCCTTCTCATTTCAGTGGCTTCTCTTGTTGTGGAGCACGGGCTCTAGGCACACAGGCTTCAGTAGTTGCGGCACGTGGGCTCCAGTAGTTGTGGCACGTGGGCTCAGTAGTTGTGGCTCACGGGCTCTAGAGCACAGGCTCAGTAGTGGTGGCACGTGAGCTTAGTTGCTCCGTGGCCTGTGGGATCTTCCAGGACCAGGGCTCAAACCCATGTCCCCTGCATTAGCAGGTGGATTCTTAACCACTGCGCCACTGGGGAAGCCCTGTGTTGCTTTTTAATGTTGACACGCTACCTTTTTTCATGGATGATTTGACGTGGCTTGCAAGGATACAAACTGTAAAACAAAAATAAAAACAGGACCTTACCAAGGCAAGGGAAAATAGTAAAAAGGGGATGATTGCAGAGGCAATGCGCTTCTACAGTGCAAAGATCAAAACAGTACGTGCTGTTTCTTGTAGGTTGGTGTAGATCAGGATTACTGTGAGCTCATACATACCAAAGACTTGAATCAGGACCAATACCTTTACATGAAAAGGGAAAAATTAACTATGGCACTTGGTAGGTAAATAAAAAAACAGTTTATTGCTTGTCTGATTGTTCTTTATTTTACACACTGATTGGGTTGAGATTTTAATATATGTCCCCCACCCTCCTCACACATAGGCTCTCGACTTATCAACTCAATTAAATGATTTATGGTGTTGGGAGAGTCTCACCTAGAAAGAGAAGGAGGTACGAAAGAGAAGGGAACAGGGAGAGAACACAGAAGAGTGCAAAGAGAGAGGAAGGAGAGGAGGAGGGAGACTTCTAATTAGCTTGGATAATGGTAAGATTAATGAGATGCTTGAGTTAATGAGGCAGTTAGCTGGCAGAGGTCTTTCCAGTGCCCCTATGTGGGCTTGAGGCGCCATTATGAGAAGCTTAGTCAGATATTTAAAGAGCAGGGAGAGTTGGGCTTCCAAAAGCCCGAAGCCAGGAAACAATCCACACACAGTTGGCTGGAGTCAGTTTGATGCAGGTTAGATGGGGACATGACCCTGCCTTTGTTTCTCCCTGGGTACTATGTCCTGGCCTCATAATTCAACTCTCCTGACCCCTGAATGGGCTGTCATGAAATGAACAGAACCTTCCCCTACTTTATTCTCCCATGTTCCATGAGGACTCTTGTTTTTTGGGTTTTTTGTTTGTTTGTTTGTTTGTTTGTTGGCTCTCAGTCATTGGAAGGGGCCATTGTTCCTGCCTCCCCCACTACGGTGAATTTCTCAAAGATGGAGACCATGTCTCTACCATTAGATTCCACTCTCCTCTAGATGGAATTTATATCTTTTGTTCAGATTGGGAGCTCCCTAATGATGGGAATCAGTGTCCTTTACATTATTTGAAGAGCTTCTCAAAGCGGACAGATGATTCCTTTCCTTTTTTTCTCCTCTGAATCCCACCATATATTTTACTGAGGATCCTGCATCTCTTCAGTCCACAACTATTTATTGAGACCTAGTATGTGCCAGGTACTGTTCTAGGCACTTGGAGATACAGAGTGAACAGAGGATGAGTTCTCGTGCAAGGAGTTTACCTTCTGGGGCAGGGGAGGCAAGAGAGACAGATAAAAAGTAGATCAATATATGTCAAGCAGGGTAGCATCGGTGGGGGATTCAGGGAAGTGATGCTATTTCATGCTGGGTAATCAGAGGTGACCTTTCTGAAAAGGTAACATTCGATGGCCGGAAGGAAGACATATGGTTATTTGGGCAGGGCGATGAGAGTTCTAGGCAGAGGGAACAGCAAATGCATTTTCCCTCGTCTCTTGTATCTCCAAGGGAGTGTGTGTGACCAGCAGCATTGTCTCAGGGGGCTCAGAGACACCCAATCACCCTGCATCTCAGAGTCAGACGCTTCAGCATCTGCTGTGGCAAACTCTCCTGCCTGAGCTGTGTCCGAGCTCAGTTGACATTGGCAGCCCTTTTTAACGCATTGGCACCTTCAGGGATCTTGCTCTTTCCCCTCGACTCAGAGTTTCTCCAGGGTAGGGATGAAGGCTCCACCTCTTTTATGTCTCCTGAATCATCTAGGACAGAACTGAAGGATGCCCAGATCTGAGTGTTTTACTCAGTGCTCATTGGGGGTTCCGCTCATGCTGTTTGAAATGCAGTCCTTTCACATTGTTTAGTACTGATCAGTGACTTCATTCTCCATGCTGCCTTCTGGTGGAGGCAATGAACAGCGCTCAGACTTGGGATCCACGCTGTCTGAGTATAAATTCTACTTGCTCTGTGACTTTGGACATAATAATGATCCCTATGTCATCGAGAGGGTTGATGACTCAATACATGTGAAGCACTTAGAAAAGTGTCTGATGAGTGGTCTCTAGGTGTTATTGTTTACTGTTGCTATTATTAATATTCTTTCAGTGTGTTTTATACATATAAGAGTTCTAGAAGTCAAGTGGGTTAGGGTAGTCCTGACTTGCCTGAAGACATAACTGGAAGGCATTCTTTCCCAAAAAGGTGAGGTGAGGCGGCATCGATTGTGTCTCAGAAGTGCAGGATGCCTGTATGAAGTGCAGGATGCTGGCTGAGGTGAGGGACAGTGCCACTCACCTTGCTTCAGGGGCTAATTAGTTGTTTCAATTTTATGTCACCTCCATGATTACAGATTTCTGAAGGATACTTTGCCATCTTCCTGTGTATCTCAAGCTCTGTGTCATATTAGGAGATCCAGCAAATATTTGCAGAATTAATGAATAACTGGTTAGGTGGATGGTTGGATGTATGGATGCATAGAGTAAATGAGTTATGAGCCTTTTCAAACTACCAAAGAGGTGAGAATCTGTTAGCTTGTTTCTACCCTCACTCCATCTTTTTTTAACCTTCAATTCTCGCTTCCCTCTGCCTTTCCTCTTTCCTTTCCTCCTTGCTTTCCTCTCTTCTTGTGCCACCTCTCCCATTGCCTCTGGACGCAATCATGTCCCTGTTTGCCTACTATTTTCTCTTTTATCCTCAGTATCACGTACCAAGCATTCCCCAAATCCGTTAAAGATCAAAATCTAGAGTGTTCACAGTGTGGTGGCCCAGGTGGCCCCAAGGAGCTGGGGTTTTGCTTTCTCCCCTGGGTATCTGTTCCCCAGGATGACCCAGCATCATTTGCTGAGGTAAGAGTACCACAAGCTCCCCTGCAATACCCTCTGTGTCATCGTTTTGCAAACCGCCTTTGCCAAGTGATCATGGCTGAAATTGATGCCTCCGGCACACATGAAACTCACACCTTTGCTCAGGCTGCCTCTCTCTATACTTACTGCCGTTTAAATGTCACTGCTATTGAACAGAGAGTGGAGTAATGTGTCTGGGAAGACAGCTAATGCTATATTTTGGTAAGTTCTTATCAAAATGCCTCTGGCAAGGTATTTGCCCTTGATGAAAAGAATCCTAGTCTTGCTTGCAAAACTCATGAGTAATTATACCAGACCAAACCCTTGGGACTTACCAAGGGAGTCCTGAACCCTGTGGGAGTCCTGAATCCAGGCCCTTTGTTCACAGGATAAATGGAGGTTTGGATGATGTCCTTAGCACCAGCAAGGCTAGGCATAAATAATCTCACCAGACATCTGTGGAAAATTACTCTGTGGGTAGGTCATGAACAGCAACTGGGAGCTGCCCAGTCTCCATCATTTTCATCATAAAAGCAGGTATCTAGGGCCATATTTTCAGTGGAAAAATTAGTGGCATGATCATTATTACTTGTGATATTTCTACTTACCTAAGAGGATAGTTGTAGGGAGTAGCTATTAAATCAGTAATGTTAAGAAGCTGGAACTCAAAGGGGATTAGAATCTAGATGATTTTTCTGATTCAGATTACCTAAATTATCTTTTGGCCTTTGAAGAAGGAAAATAGGATTGTATTTATTTCTCTTCTTTCCCTCCTCTGTAAATGCCTAACTGATTTTATTCATCTCAGTCTACTGTAGTAGAGATAGCAGCAAACAGCTTCCACTTAACTTCTTTCTGTTAACATGATGTTTTTCGCAGGAGGGTAGGGGCGGGCAAAGGAAAGCCAAGAGAAGTCAGTATCTTCCTGTGTTTGGCTGTGGGGTGTGTGGAGAGGGTTTGGAGAATTTTCATTCTTCAGAGGCCCTTCCTTTTACTAACCACCACACTTCGTAATGAAGTTATCTCCCATTCAGCTACACACCGGTGAAATATTGTTTATGAGGACCATTTGCTATGTTTAAAGAATGTATATTTGGAAGTTACCTGTACCATATATATTGTGAATATCTTGTTTTCTCATTGTATCTACCCTGAAATGATGAAAGGTTCTTGAACAAAAAATATTACACACGTATTGGTGACTGAGCGGGTACCCAGAGTAAAATTGCCTACCATGCGTCAAGGCAGGAAACCAAAGGAAAGTGAAGACGAAGCATCGGGGTGGGAAGATATCCAGTAGATGGAGGCCTCCCACCTAGGGCGGGTGTGATGGCTGGGCGTAATAGTCTGGGTTCCTGGTGGTCACGTCCCCCATCATGACCACGTCCAGCTGGAGGGTCAGAGCTTCAAGCCAGCCTTCTCAAGACGGAGCAGCCCCATAAGCCACGTTTCCGTGAAGAACCTCAGTTTCTGTGAAGAGGACGTCTCTGTCCCCTCACACGATGTGAACCTAGCATGTTTTGTGTGTTGCACTCCTGCGGGTACTTTCTTCCCTTGCTATTGCTGAGTGAACCAATGCACAGTCGTGGTTGCATCTCCCAACTTCTTCCCTGAGGGCTTAAGGAAAGAGGGGAGAAGAATAAAGGCCCTATTTTGAGAAGCCACCTACCATGCCCCCATGTCCTCAGACAGCTATGGAACGCAATGATGCGCAACGGAGGAGCGGTAAGAACTTCCACGGGGCTTTGACATTCAAACCCCACTCATACAGGTTGACTGAGAAGAGGGATATAAATGCATGACTGACCCCCAAGATGGAGCCTCATAACAGAAGCCAGCTCTGTGGCTTGTTTGACCTCAGGAATGCTGAGGACGCTCGTGACGGAGCTGGCCTTTCCCTTCACAGCTCATCCAGTAGGGTCTGCCTTCTCTCTCCCTTCCACGTTTTAGATTGACTACCATGTTCGTGCAGTAATTTTGACTTTTTGGTTTTTACTCACAGTTGCGGATAATCCATGTGCATTCTGTCAACGTCAACTTCTGCTTGCTTTTTTCTTCCTGAAAGCATGTCTTTGTTCAGGGCTCTGTGGCTGCAGGAATTGATGGAACTGCTAGTACGGCTCTTCGAGGAGCAAGAGGGATACTGCAAAAAAAAAAAAATAGGGAAGAGCAAAGGGCCTGCTCATGCGGTGGGTCTGTCATCCCTCCCTCCACCAGCCCTTCTTTAGTGCCTTATTCCTTTTGCGCCTCTACATCCTGGCTTCTGTTTCTTGTCTCCTTTTTTCTCTCCACTTCTGCCCGCATACTATTGTCTTTCCATCTTGTGATGCACTTGGCTTTTTTTGTGGCTCTCGTGCAAGGGATCTCACATAGTGCTGACCAGCCTGTCGGAGAGGGTGCTTTTAGTTCAGGTTTGCAGCTGAGCCATTTAGCTGTGGGCAGAGATGTGGAGTTGCATGTAGAACACCACAAGAGAGCTATGGTTATGACAGGCTCTCTGCATGGAGCAAGGAAAGAACGATCTCAGGCAAAAGGCTCTCAGCATGCTTCCTGATACCATTGCCAACCCGACCCCCCCCCCCCCCCCCCCCCGCCCCAAGCAGATAGTGCTGAAGGGAGGAGACTTCTCAGACCAGATACCTGGCCGAATGTTTCCCTGAAATTGAGCCTGGGGAGCAGATTCGGACTTTTCCTTCTACTTGCTCATAAAGCCAAGCACGTGGATACAAAGTTGTTTGCTCAGCTAGGAAATGCCAAGTGGATGCTTGCTGTGCAGCCATTCTGAGCACTGACAGTTGTTGAGGACGTCAGGATTCTGGGTACCTGCCTAACTGTTGTGGCCTGTGGCTGGGAAAAATAAGGTCATTTGTTTTTTCATATTGGTATTGCTAAGCAATCTTAGTAAGTGTTCTCTAACTATGTTCTTTAAAACTAAATACCGTCTCAAAAATGTGGCGTATGTACATACATACATATATACACACACACACATATAGACACACACACATATAGACATACATACATGCATGCACCCAGCAGAAGCACTCTAGTTAACCAATTTGCATTTCACCAACTGGTGTACTTACCAACACCCACTCTTCTTCCATGGAACAATCTCCCTGCATATGCACAGCCGGCAGTTTCTCTCCTCATTCAACCAGGTACTTCTGGTCCCACCAGGTGACCTCTGTACTTACCAAGAGTCAGTTGAATCTGTTCCCAAACCTACTTATGTTAGTTGTGTTTAAGTTGTAATAATGCAGTTTGGTTAAATGTTATAAAACCAAAGAAATGTGAGAGTGCAGGGGATTTCTTTTTTTTTTTTTCATGAAAACTAAGGTGAATGTGTAAGAAAGACTCAATGAGGTTTAGTTGCTTTTAAACAATACAACAAATTAAGTATAGACAAGACAGCTGAAGAAGCTTGGGAGAAAATAAATATCATAATATTCTAGAAGGAGTCTGTACTCAGATTGCCTTGCCAGAGTTTTTAAGTTCTAGTTCCCCTTTAAAGAAAACAGGACATTTTGGAATCTATATAATGAGAAAGGTATGTACAGAATAGTCCATGCTGAACTCCAGTGAACAGACCCAATTGCAAAGGAAAAGGCCGAAGCTGACATCAAAAGATCTGCAAATTAGTTTGATTCACATGATTTAAATGAAAATAAAATGTTTAAGTACAGGTGTAGCATTTTAAGCAACGTTTCTTTCTCACTGTTGTGGCCTCTCCCGTTGCGGAGCACAGGCTCCGGACGCGCAGGCTCAGTGGCCACGGCTCTTGGGCCCAGCCGCTCCGCGGCACGTGGGATCCTCCTGGACCAGGGCACGAACCTGTGTCCCCTGCATCGGCAGGCGGACTCCCAGCCACTGCGCCACCAGGGAAAAGCTAAGCAACATTTCTTTAACTGGATAACCAGCTACTGGCTTAGATGACAGCATATAACGTGCTCCTGCTCTAATACTTGCCTATAAAATCGAAGTCTGGTGACTGTGCTGGGAGGAGAAAGGAGAGAATTGGCAAAAAAAAATGAATTAATTCAACTATTTATCAGCTTTTTCTTTTTTTTCCTTTCTTTTGCCATGGAGCTCTGGGTCTAGTTGGTAACGGAAAAAGCAGACACAACCTTTTGGAGGTTATAGATGGAGGAAAATGAGGGTTTTCATAATCCTGGGACAGCTCCAAAGTCTGCCACTGTGTTCCTGCTGTAAACACACACTGCTGGCATTCCACAGCCTCCAGGGCAGCACAGATGGAAAACACGGCATTGTTGGTGTGGATGGAGTCAGTGAGGAACAGGCGGGCTGCCTGTCAGCGCTTCCCAGGTCAAGGAAGTTGGAGGTGGCTGGGAGCCGGCTCAGGGATCTGGCCCCCGACGTCAGCCCAGGCAGCTCTCTTGTCAACAAAGAGAGCTCCATGTTGCAGAAATTAAAAGCAAACTTTGCCTTTGACTCAGACAACGTGTGGGAAGTGGTAGCTCAGTGAGAGGCCAGGGGCCACGTGAGCTCAAACTCAAGCCATTCCCTTAGCTTCACGCGACTGATGTTTATGCTCCCTGATGTGAAAGAAAGTGCAGTGAAATCCACCCCTGAAGTGCTTGCATCTGTGAAGATGCACAGAGATTCAAGAGCGGCCTTGGAGCAGTCCCTGCCAGCCGCGTGCCCCGGTGCACAAGGCCAGGCCCTTTGCGTTGTGGACATGATTCCCCTTTGTCTCACCCAGAGCCTATTAGGGAGGTGCCCGTTAAAGATGTGTAACCGGGCTTCCCTGGTGGCGCAGTGGTTGAGAGTCCGCCTGCTGATGCAGGGGACACGGGTTCATGCCCCGGTCCGGGAAGATCCCACATGCCGCGGAGTGGCTGGGCCCGTGAGCCGTGGCCGCTAAGCCTGTGCGTCTGGAGCCTGTGCTCCACAACGGGAGAGGCCACAACAGTGAGAGGCCCGCGTACTGGGGGGGAAAAAAAAAAAGGATGTGTAACCACTGAGCAGGGTGTATTCCATGCAATGCAAGTTAGTGGCTGGAGGGCCCTCTGTCTATGTTCCAAGGAGCATCTGCTGTATTCTAACATCTGTGAGGGATACACAGTGGAGTCCAACTGGAGACTCCTATATCCTAAGTGAAATAAACCCTTTCTTGTAAGTAAGAGAGTGATAAATCATTTAATATAATTTTTAAATATGGATGGTTCTCAGCATCTCCCCACCCTTTGTAGTTCTCTCCTTTTTTAACACCTCTAGGTATCCCCTAGGGAGAGTCACTCTGTTAGGAATTATTCCAATCTGCTGCTTAACCAACAGCAGTGGTGCCAGTGCCACCCAATTCACAGATGAACGCTGGTCTGGCCTGATGTTCTCTCAGTTACTGTCATTCACCTCCGAGCTGACCTCTCTTTACTTTGCTCCAGCTCCCAGCTTGGCCACTGATGTTCCTCCATCCTGGAAGCCTCACCCCTCAGGCTGCCAGGACTCTTGCCTTTTCAAGCCCAGCACCAGACCTTCCTCTCCTACTTCTACTCAGTGTACTGCCCAAATTACCATTTCCAGTGGGCAGAGTACTATTTTTTAGCTCCCACTGCAAAATGGTTGTGAGACTGAACATTTGTCTCCTACCACAGACCTTTACGTTAGAGGGATCTTACAGCAGGGCTGCTTGGACAGACAGTTCTCAGCTATGTGTCTCTCTCTCCCCATGGGATGTACACACCACTATGCTGGGTGGGTGATGGTGGGTTCTAAGAACTCTCCAAAACCACCATTTTTTTGTACCCTCAGGTCCTGTTGTGAAACTAGACTTGTTTGTTGATCTTCTTTCTCTAAGGGTGAGCATCCTCCCAGCACAGACAGTGCCCCACAGGCCTGCTCCCCACCATTTCATGTCTGTTTCTCTCCCTCCCCCAGCAGTCCTACCTGTATACATACACAGACACACACACTCCTGCATGCACACCACACATATACCCATTCTCTGCTGTGCCTGCAAAGGATCAAAGAAATGTTTTAGTGGGAAGTTTTCTACAGTAGAAGTTAATAGTAAGGGATCTTGACCAGATTACCTGGGTTCAATTCCTGGTTCTGTCACTTACCAGCTTTCTTACCCTGGGTACATTACTTAACCTCTCTGATTTCCATTTTTTCATATATAAAATGGAATAATAATAGTACCTACCTTGAAAAGTGTCCGGCACAGCATTTCTATGCTGGGAACACTAATCCAGTGTGTCAGGTGCAAGACTTCTGCATGCGGCTTTATAGACAAGTGAAACTAGACTAAGCACAAAAGAAGTAGACCTTATCACCTAGATTCCATCGTATTTTTTCCCGGCGACCCCAGTGGGCTTTGCTGGCGACACCATGGGTGTGCTCTGAAAGAAAACAGAGACACGGGATTATTCAGAATTGCACAACTGGATGATGGTAGAACGCTACGGATTTTCCTCTCTCTCACTGCCCTTGACTCAGCAGAGGGGAATTGGAACACCGTAATGACATCTACTGTGACACCGTCTTCCTCTAGACTATAACACACAAGAGAAAGCTGTGTGGCTGACAGGGTCTTGGTGCTACGGCCGGGTGTCAGACCTGTGCCTCTGAGGTGGGAGAGCCGAGTTCAGGACATTGGTCCACCACAGACTTCCCAGCTCCATGTAATATCAAACGGCAAAACTCTCCCAGAGATCTCCATCTCAATGCTAAGACCCAGCTCCACTCAACAACCAGCATGCTACAGTGCTGGACACCCTATGCCAAACAACTAGCAAGACAGGAACACAACCCCATCAATTAGCAGAGGGGCTGCCTAAAATCACAATAAGGTCACAGACACCTCAGAACACACCACCGACGCGGTCCTGCCCACCAGAAACACAAGATCCAGGCTCATCCACCAGAACACAGGCACTTCCACCACTTCCGCCAGGAAGCCTACACAACCCACTGAACCAGCCCTAACCACTGGGGGCAGACACCAAAAACAACGGAAACTACGAACCTGCAGCCTGTGAAAAGGAGACACCAAACACAGTAAGTTAAGCAACATGAGAAGACAGAGAAACACACAGCAGATGAAGGAGCAAGGTAAAAAACCACCAGACCAAACAAATGAAGAGGAAATAGGCAGACTACCTAAAAAAGAATTCAGAATAATAATGGTAAAGATGATCCAAAATCTTGAAAATAGAATGGAGAAATTACAAGAAACATATAACGAGGACCCAGAAGAACTAAAGAGCAAACAAACAGTGATGAACAACACAAAAAATGAAATTAAAAATTCTCTAGAAGGAATCAATAGCAGAATAACTGAGGCAGAAGAACGGATAAGTGACCTGAAAGATAAAATAGTAGAAATAACTACCACAGAGCAGAATAAAGAAAAAAGAATGAAAAGAATTGAGGACAGTCATAGAGACCTCTGGGACAACATTAAATGCACCAACATTCGAATTATAGGGGTCCCAGAAGAAGAAGAGAAAAACAAAGGGACTGAGAAAATATTTGAAGAGATTATATTTGAAAACTTCCCTAATATGGGAAAGGAAATAGTTAATCAAGTCCAGGAAGCACAGAGGGTCCCAGAGAGGATAAATCCAAGGAGAAACACTCCAAGACACATGTGAGTCAAACTATCAAAAATTAAATACAAAGAAAAAATATTAAAAGCAGCAAGGGAAAAACAGCAAATAACATACAAGGGAATCCCCATAAGGTTAAGAGCTGATCTTTTTGAATTATGGTGTTCTCAGGGTATATTCCCAGTAGGTTATATGGGTGTTCTCAGGGTATATGCCCATTGGTGGGTTAATGGTAGTTCTATTTTCAGGTTTTTAAGGAACCTCCATACTGTTCTCCATATTGGTTGTATCAATTTACATTCCCACCAAAAGTGCAAGAGGGTTCCCTTCTCTCCACACCCCCTCTGGCATTTACTGTTTATAGACTTTTTCATGATGGCCATTCTGACTGGTGTGAGGTGATACCTCATTGCAGTTTTGATTAGCATTTCTCTAATGGTTAGTGATGCTGAGCATCCTTTCATGTGTTTGTTGGCAACCTGTATATCTTCTTTGGAGAAATGTCTATTTAGATCTTCTGCCCATTTTTGGATTGGGTTGTTTGTTTCTTTCATATTGAGCTGCACACACTGCTTGTAAATTTTGGAGATTGGTCCTTGGTCTGTTGCTTCATTTGCAAATATTTTCTCCCATTCTGAGGGCGGTCTTTTTGTCTTGTTTATGGTTTCCTTTGCTGTGCAAAAGCTTTTAAGTTTCATTAGGTACCATTTGTTTATTTTTGTTTTTATTTCCATTTCTCTAGGAGGTGGGTCAAAAAGGATCTTGCTGTGATTTATGTCATAGAGTGTTCTGCCTATGTTTTCCTCTAAGAGTTTTATAGTGTCTAGCCTTACATTTAGGTCTGTAATCCACTTTGAGTTTATTTTTGTGTATGGTGTTAGGGACTGTTCTAATTTCATTCTTTTACATGTAGCTGTCCAGTTTTCCCAGCACCACTTATTGAAGAGGCTGTCTTTTCTCCATTGTATACTCTTGCCTCCTTTATCAAAGATAAGGTGACCATATGTGCATAGGTTTATCTCTAGGCTTTCTATCCTGTTCCATTGATCTATATTTCTGTTTTTGTGCCAGTACCATACTGTCTTGATTACTGTAGCTTTGTAGTATAGTGTGAAGTCAGGGAGCCTGATTCCTCCAGCTCCGTTTTTCTTTCTCAAGATTGCTTTGGCTATTTGGGTTTTTTTGTATTTCCATACAAATTGTGAAATTTTTTTGTTCTAGTTCTGTGAAAAATGCCATTGGTAGTTCGATAGGGATTGCATTGATATGTAGCTTGCTTTGGGTGGTAGAGTCACTTTCACAATGTTGATTCTTCCAATCCAAGAACATGGTATATCTCTCCATCTGTTTATATCATCTGTAGTTTCTTTAATCAGTGTCTTATAGTTTTCTGCATACAGGTCTTTTGTCTCCATAGGTAGGTTTATTCTTAGGTATTTTATTCTTTTGGTTGCAGTGGTAAATGGGAGTGTTTCCTTAATTTCTCTTTCAGATTTCTCATCATTAGTGTATAGGAATGCCAGAGATTTCTGTGCATTAATTTTGTATCCTGCTACTTTACCAAATTCATTGATTAGCTCTAGTAGTTTTCTGGTAGCATCTTTAGGATTCTCTATGTATAGTATCATGTCATCTGCAAACAGTGACAGCTTTGCTTCTTCTTTTCCGATTTGAATTCCTCTTACTTCTTTTTCTCCTCTGATTGCTGTGGCTAAAACTTCCAAAACTATGTTGAATAATAGTGGTGAGAGTGGGCCACCTTGTCTTGTTCGTGATCTTAGAGGAAATGGTTTCAGTTTTTCACCATTGAGAACGATGTTGGCTGTGGGCTTGTTATATATGGTCTTTATTACGTTGAGGTAAGTTCTCTCTATGCCTACTTTCTGGAGGGTTTTTATCATACATGGGTGTTGAATTCTGTCAAAAGCTCTTTGTGCATCTACTGAGATCATCATACGGTTTTTCTCCTTCAATTTGTTAATATGGTGTATCACATTGATTGAGTTGTGTAAATTGAATTCTTGCATTCCAGGGATAAACCCCACTTGGTCATGGTGTAGGATCCTTTTAATGTGCTGTTGGATTCTGTTTGCTAGTATTTTGTTGAGGATTTTTGCATCTATGTTCATCAGTGATACTGGCCTGTAGTTCTCTTTCTTTGTGACATCTTTGTCTGGTTTTGGTATCAGGGTGATTGTGGCCTCATAGAATGAGTTTGGGAGTGTTCCTCCCTCTGCTATATTTTGGAAGAGGTTGACAAGGATAGGTGTTAGCTCGTCTCTAAATGTTTGACAGAATTCGCCTGTGAGGCCATCTGGTCCTGGGCTTTTGTTTGTTGGAAGATTTTTAATCACAGTCTTAATTTCAGTGCTTGTGATTGGTCTGTTTATATTTTCTATTTCTTCCTGCTTCAGTCTAGGAAGGTTGTGCTTTTCTAAGAATTTGTCCATTTCTTCCAGGTTGTCCATTTTATTGGCATATAGCTGCTTGTAGTAATGTCTCACGATCCTTTGTATTTCTGCAGTGTCAGTTGTTACTTCTCCTTTTTCATTTCTAATTCTATTGATTTGAGTCTTCTCCCTTTTTTTCTTGATGAGTCTGGCTAATGGTTTATCAATTTTGTTTATCTTCCCAAAGAACCAGCTTTTAGTTTTGTTGATCTTTGCTAGTGTTTCCTTCATTTCTTTTTCTTTTTTTTCTGATCTGATCTTTATGATTTCTTTCCTTCTGCTAACTTTGGGGTTTTTTGTTCTTCCTTCTCTAATTGCTTTAGGTGTAAGCTTAGGTTTTTTATTTGAGATGTTTCTTGTTTCTTGAGGTAGGATTGTATTGCTATAAACTTCCCTCTTAGAACTGCTTTTGCTGCACCCCATAGGTTTGGGGTCATCGTGTTTTCATTGTCATTCGCTTCTAGATATTTTTTGATTTCCTCTTTGACTTCTTCAGTGATCTCTTGGTTGCTTAGTAGTGTATTGTTTAGCCTCCATGTGTTCGCATTTTTTACAGATTTTTTCCTGCAATTGCTATCTAGTCTCATAGCATTGTGGTCGGAAAACATACTTGATACAATTGCAGTTTTCTTAAATTTACCAAGGCTTGATTTGTGACCCAAGATATGAGCTATCCTGAAGAATGTTCCACGAGCACTTGAGAAGAAGGTGTATTCTGTTGTTTTTGGATGGAATGCCCTATAAATATCAATTAAGTCCATCTTGTTTAATGTATCATTTAAAGCTTGTGTTTCTTTCCCTATTTTCATTTTGGATGATCTGTCCATTGATGAAAGTGGGGTGTTAAAGTCCCCTACTATGATTGTGTTACTGTCGATTTCCCCTTTTATGGCTGTTAGCATTTGCCTTATATACTGAGGTGCCTCTATGTTGGGTGCATAAATATTTACAATTGTTATATCTTCTTCTTGGATTGATCCCTTGATCAGTATGTAGCGTCCTCCTTTGTCTCTTGTAATAGTCTTTATTTTAAAGTCTATTCTGTCTGATGTGAGAATTGCTACTCCGGCTTTCTTTTGATTTCCATTTGCATGGAATATCTTTTTCCATCCCCTCACTTTCCGTCTGCATGGGTCCCTAGGTCTGAAGTGGGTCTCTTGTAGACAGAATATATATGGGTCTTGTTTTTGTATCCATTCAGCCAGTCTGAATCTTTTGGTGGGAGCATTTAAACCATTTACATTTAAGGTAAGTAGCAATATTTATGTTCCCTTTACCATCTTCTTAATTGTTTTGGGTTTGTTACTGTAGGTCTTTTCCTTCTCTTGTGTTTCCTGCCTAGAGAAGTTCCTTTAGCATATGTTGTAAAGCTGGTTTGGTGGTGCTGAATTCTCTTAGCTCTTGCTTGTCTGTACGTTTTTAATTTCTCAGTCAAATCTGAATGACATCCTTGCTGGGTAGAGTCATCTTGGTTGTAGGTTTTTCCCTTTCATCACTTTAAATATGTCTTGCCATTCCCTTCTGGCTTGCAGAGTTTCTGCTGAAAGATCAGCAGAAGATCAGCTGCTGATCTTCATTGCACAATGTTCATTGCAGCTCTATTTACAATAGCCAGGACATGGAAGCCACCTAAGTGTCCATCGACAGATGAATGGATAAAGATGTTGTGGCACATATATACAATGGAGTATTACTCAGCCATAAAAAGGAACAAAGTTGAGTTGTTCGTAGTGAGGTGGATGGACCTGGAGACTGTCATACAGAGTGAAGTAAGTCAGAGAGAGAAAAGTAAATACCATATACTAACACGTATATATGGAATCCAAAAAAGAAAAATAATAATGGTTATGAAGAACCTAGTGACAGGACAGGGATAAAGATACAGTTGTAGAGAATGGACTTGAGGACACGGGGAGGGGGAAGGGTAAGCTGGGACGAAGTGAGAGAGTAGCATTGATATATATACACTACCAAATGTAAAATGGATAGCTAGTGGGAAGCAGCCGCATAGCACAGGGAGATCAGCTCGGTGCTTTGTGACCACCTAGAGGGATGGATTAAGGAGGGTGGGAGGGGGACACAAGAGGGAGGAGATATGGGGACATATGTATATGTATAGCTGATTCACTTTGTTATAAAGCAGAAACTAACACACCATTGTAAAGCAATTATACTCCAATAAAGATATTAAAAATAATAATAATAGTACCTACCTTGTAAGGTTATTGTGAGGAATAAATGAGTTAGTATCTGTCCTTTGGACAGTGCCTGGCATAGAGTGAGCACTGGATAAATGTGAGCTGTCATTATCAGTATATCTAAACACCAGGTACTGATGTAGTTCAAAATTTTAAGGACATTTCTCAGAACTATTGAAAATCAGTAGATACTAAAAATCACAGTGCTCTGCCTTGGGGTAATCAGCTTCACCCAATGCCCACTTAGACTCATCCAGAATACTTTTTTAAACCTATTTTGCTTTAATTATTCATAAATTATGACATGTTTCCAGCCCATCAAGTTATTAGTAACTAACCCCTCTCTGGGCAGGATGTTAGTGCAGAAACTCACCTATGTTACTCTGAGTAATTCTGTGTATTTAAAATGTCCTAGAATTCCTTGTATCTTGAAATTTCAATTGGGGATTGATAGCAGGTTCTGATAACTTGTAAATGGAGACTGATCGTTTGTTAGCCTGTGTTTTGATAAGTAGGCTTGTTTCTTTAATCTTCTGGTCAGAATCTGGTGTTCAAGGAAACTAGGCCAGACTAGGTTTTCCCTTGTGTGTTAGTAGGGGGTGTATTGTTTCTCCCTGGACAGCTTGCGTGACTCTTTTGATACCCCAGTCTGTCTTGCTACCTCCTGTCTCTACCCAGCTTAGCCTCACATGACACAAACAGAGTGAACTTCCCCTGGCACAGCTTTGATCATGTGTTCTGTCATGAAGAAAGGCAGCTAGGGCTGCCCCTTTGCCTGTTCCCAAAGCCAGTTCATGGCCCAGCAAAACCTGGTGCAACTTATTGGGGCCAGAGATTCTCATTATCTACTGCGCCTCTCGAAATCTCTGTGCTTCCGCCACATTGGACCACTCTTCTTTGTCATAAATGCTCTCTGCTTTCCTCTCTCTGTGCCCTTTTCATCCCCACCCACCCACTTTCCTAGTGTGTCCTCCTAACCACCATGCCACAATCCTGTTCATTTTTCAGGACTTGGTGTAAATTCCCCCCCGTGAATCTTGCCCTCATTCCCCTCAGCCAAATGGAACCCCCCCTGAGTTCTCTAGCCCCTTATCTCCCATCATGTACATATCATGTACCTTTTGTGGTGTTGGGTACCAGGATATTTTCATTGGATATTTTTATGTTTAAATCTTGTACATATCTCAGTCACATTAGGAAAAATTCTTAGAAATATTTAAAGTCTTTGATGCCAAATTGCCTTTTAGGCAATAGTAATCCATTTATTCTCTATCAGTGCCCATTTCCCCCATATTCTCTATAATCCTAGGTGTTATTTCTCCCCTCCTTTGTCATTTTGATAGGTTTAGGAAAAAAGCATGTTGCATTGCTCTAATTTCTAGTGAGGTGGAACATTTCAAAAATGTGTTTACTAGCCATACACACTCTTTTTGAATTGTCTGTTGACCAGGCACTTGACACTTTATATCATAGTATTTTCACGAACTTGTCAGCTACCAAGGATCCGTAGGGTGAACAGCTGTACTTCCAGACTCAGCCACTGTGCCTGGCACATGTTACATGGTAACATAGTAAATGTTTGTTGACAGAGTAAATGAAAGACTATATGTGGCTGATGATGGTTAGTGTTACACATTTTAAAGTATGTAGAATCTAGTTGTACCTCTAGTCCAATTTTTAATTAAAAAGGTAAGCATTTAAAAATATCTAAATATTTTTATTAATATTTAAAAATATGGAGAATCTAGTTATATCTCTAGTCCAGTTCAAAATACAAATGTGAATGCAACATTCAGTGTGACCACAGTGTTGCATCTCACTTTGTAAGCCCTCCATTTGTGAGGGTGATGGAGAAGGGCCCAAGGTTTGATTTGCAGACATGAAAAAGAATTGGGATAGGGAGCTGCTCTGGGTACAGTCCGTGATTCTAGAACATAACAGCCTCTGTTATTTACATTTCTGGACCTCAACAAAACAGGGAGAGTAATCTTTGAGCTTAAGAAGCGGGAAGGCAAGGCAGAGCAAACCTCTGCTTTGAGAGGTGCTTGATTTCAGCTGAGAAGGTGTAGTGACAAATTTTTTAACTGGTAGGTTGCTACTAGGACTTAGTCTTCTTACAAACCAGCTTATTTACTTGTAAAAAGTGAAATCCACTAAAATCTAGTTTATTTGGCATTCTATTAAGCGGAACATTTTTTATAACATCATTTTCATACGAATGACCCTCAGATACCGTAAGGTGATATTTGGGTCACTTTGGAGTTGAGTCTATGGATTATATTTTGAAAACTTTTGAAAACTGGGGATTGTGGAACATGTAATTTTCTCTTCACCAGGATGCCCTAGTTGCCAAGAGCAAAGATTTCTGCAGAGTGGGAGAGTTTTGTGAGTGTGTATGTGGGGGGGGGGGGCAAGCACATTAGCGTGAACATTGGAGGCTGGCGATTGAACAGTGAGTTGGAGTCAAGTAGGAGAGTGAAACTTATGGAGTCTTGACCCTTCATCAGAACTCTCACATTTCACCAGCCAAGAGGCACCTTCTAAGGTTGACTTCACTTTGGAATTGTTTGGTGAGGCAAGGGAAGTAAGGAAACCCAAACCTCTTCAGTGCTATGCTAGAAGTGTTACTCAATCTCATTTCATAAAGGAAATATGGGGTTGGATTATTTTTATTGTTTTTTTTTGTTTTGTTTTTTTCTTAAGTAAAGAAAGCGGTAAGTGGTTTCTTCCTTGTGTGCAAGTAACACCCTGCCAACCAGATCCTGTTGACAGATAATTGCCTGACAGGCGAGCGCCTTTGATGTTAAGCTTCACTTAGGCAGAAAGAAAGTTTCTGTGCACCTCCTGCGCAGTCCTGGGTGGTCTTGTCCGCTTTCCTTGCCCAGAGCCTTGCCCAGGAAACTAGGGGGTTCAGGGCCCCGGGTGGTGATGGGGTCAGCAAACCCCAGGCCGCTCTCCCAAGTATGGAGGGCAAGGAGGAGCCTGCAAAC
The DNA here is from genome assembly GCF_003676395.1 of Aethalodelphis obliquidens. NCBI lineage: Eukaryota > Metazoa > Chordata > Mammalia > Artiodactyla > Delphinidae > Aethalodelphis > Aethalodelphis obliquidens. The sequence continues at coordinate 9,162,585 of NW_020837981.1, read as the reverse complement.
TCAGCTTAAAACAAACAAGCGCTAAATTAAAAAGAAAGTTAAATACAGATCAACTGCTTGGCTCCTAACAGCAGATTTAATTCTTCCCTCCTCTCACCTGAAGGAGCTTCGCCTGCAGCGTTGGCATCAATTATCTGTAGACATGTAGAAAATGATGGACGAGCTGCCTGCGGCACTGGAGTACACTTTGTCAACCACTCATCATTTATACATCTTATCTCTGCCAGAACAAAAGATAGGACAGCCCCACACTGAAGTTGGGGGTGCGAAGCAGGGAAGATGAGAGTAGGAGGTGAGGGAGGCAAGTCAGGCAAAGCCGTTGGGTGCCAATAGGTACGAGCTGGGGTGTGGAGGCCCATAGCTGTTGACCCTGGGCTGTCTGGCCAGGCCAGCTCTGCCCTTGCCACAGGTTCCAGTGTTGCCAAAACTCTTTGACCATCCCCTCCGGAAGGGCCTGGGAATCAGGGAACTGTGTGCTGTTTTCATTATAGCACCGTCTCTAGGGGGTTGGGGAGCATGGTCATCATGGCTGCAGCTGACCCTTTGCTTTAATCAGCCACTCAGAAGGTGGGGTTTGTAACCATCCCTGACAGAGATGAATCATGGCCTGGTGGATCCAGCTTCTGGGAGAATGTCCGGAGAAGCTACCTTAGGTATCACCTGGTTTTAGGGAAGTCAGCACATCTGAGGATGGTGGGCCTGGACAGTACAATTCATAGTTGTTGTTTTTTTAAATCTTATTCCCAAGGCTGAAGTGGGGCCCAAATGTTTTTACTCAGACTGAGACAGTAGGTTGATGCTGATGCTGGTGCCTTATTTGTGACTCGCCCATGGCCTTGTTCTTAGGACTCGGACCCATGCTAAGCGTCAGCAGGAAATACCAGCTCCCAGAGGTCTTTCTGTCTGTGGCCATCTTCTCTCTTTCCTGGTGACAGTATAATAGCCACAAACCCAGGTTATGACCTAACAGTCACTTCTAGGCAATAACTGCTGAAAGTAGCAATTCTGTTATGGGCTAATCTCTATTAATTCACTATTAAAGGCACCCCATTTATTGATTTATTTTTCCTTTGAAAGGGTACTGACAAATATAACATCAAGTGACCTAGTTATATAATTGGAGTGATAGGCCCAACAGATTCCTTGGTAACTGGTCACGGGGTACAGAGGGATTAAGGTAGAAAACTTCAAGTTCGTAATATAATATGATTTTCCTCTGGTGAAATTTGATACACCACTTATAAATTAAGTGAAAAATAAGAATGAAAAATGAATATACTTATTGAATGAATTTTAAAAGCAAGGGGTAGAACTCTGAGGCAGGATCGTGTCAGAAAGGAGATGATGAAACGTAAGAGAATTATGAAATGGGGGGGAAAAAAAAAGCAGAAGACCAAAGGACACCATACCCAGGAGAATAACTCAATGGCCTTTGAAAGTTATAAAGAAATGTTTTGAACCCTTGTATAGATTTTTGTTGATATCGTTGGATAAACAGTTATCTCCAGCTATGCTCAAGAGTTGGTAGTTGAGATAACAGTGATAGACCAATAATCATCATGACATCATATATTTTCATGAAACCTTTGTTGACCATGTATTATCCACACAGAGGGACCCTCTTGGACCAGTATACAAAGGTGGCCACTCAAGGGCCCATGATGCCCACAGATACTCCAGTGATGATGGACTGTTCACACTGATCTAGCTGATGGGGGTGAGGGGAAGTCTTCATTGGCTTTCTCTAATCCTGAAATTGTAAACCAAAGAGTAGTTTCAAAATCCTAGAATCAAGGACAGGCACACTCAATCCAATATAGATGCAAGAGCTGTAAAGTGACAACTCCAAATGGAGGCATGCCTGTGATCCCTTTGAGGTGGATTACATTTGAGATTTAGATGGAAGCCTTATCCAGCACAGTAATGGCGTTTTATGTTTCTTTGTGCTTTTGATAACCCTTCAAGCCTTCTACTTTGGGAAGCGGTCCCCTGCCTGGTATTAATCTTGAACATTTTGAAAGGTATTTGTATTCGTTTGCTGGGGTTGCTGTTACGAAGTACCGCAAACTGGGTGACTTAACAGAAATTATTGTATCAGAGTTCTGCAGGCTAAAAGTCCAAAATCAAGGTGTCAGCAGGGCTTCTTGGTAGAGGTGACAAGGAGACCCTGTTTCACCCTGTCTCCTAGCTTCTGGTAGCCTCTGGCGTTCCTTGGCTGGTAGATGGCCTTCTCCCTGTGTCTTCACATTGCTTTCCCTCTATGAGCGTGTATCTCTGTATCCAAATTTCCCACTTTTTATAAGGGCATGTTGGATTAAGGCTCACCCTAATGACCTCATCTTAACTTGATCACCTGCAAAGACCCTATTTCCAAAAAAGGTCACATTGTAGGCACTGGGGGTTAGGACTCCGACATCTTTTTTAGGGGATACAATTCAACCCATAACAGTATTACCCAGGAACTATAATGTGAGAAATGCCACCCTATGTGCTTCATCTCATGAGTTTAAGACTTAGATTTCTATCTCAAAGAGGGAACTGTGTAATATCTTATCTATAAGCACATAGTAACTGCTTGATAAATATTTGTTAAATTAATGAGTGGATGAGACTTTAAACTTCTTTGGGGGGAAAAAAGGCATTTTTAAATATGACATTTACCTTTCTACTAGGAAAAGAGTAATTTCCAGTTTATGAAGTCAATGAATTAACACCAGAGGCATCAGAAATTTATAAAAATAGTTTCCTTTCAAAAACTGCATCTTATGAATCTGAGTTTGGCCATTTGTAAGGAATCTCTTTTTATAAATGGTACCTTGGGGAGAAGAATCTCCCTGCTAATTCTGTTTTTGAGGAAGTCAGTGCCTTGGGCTAGAAGTTTATTTTCTTGCGATACATTTCCACTTGGGGGAAAATATCCTTCATGAAAATCTTATATTGCAAATTTGTTAAAACTGGCTCAATATTGTTTGAATTATCCAGTTCACATGCTGATATGGGAGAGATATTCAGCATCTTGAGTAGACTAATGTCTAGTACATGCAGACGGTTGAGTGTTGAGTTAGTGAGGGAGGGAGCTTTTGTGTTTTCTTTTCTAGAAACTTACATCTTATTTACAAACAGGTGACCTTTTTACATAGTTTTATAAAATAACATAGTTTTGTTAAAAATAACAAAGCATCACAAATTGGCTATATTTGATAACTTGTATGTGAATTATAGAGGTATAGAAAGTTTAAGAGTAAAAACGTTCATTATATCTTCCATTTTACATTAACAAACATCTTCATCCTTAAAGTTTCTCTCTCTATATTTTGGAAAGCTTTTATTAAATATAGTCAATTTTTTAATGTTTTGAAGCCATATGGCTGACCATATAATTGCCAGGCTGAGGAGAACCAGCTCTATCAAGATCTCAAGGCAGCAGTCCTATGTGGTTAATATCAAGGACACAACATGTCAGGCCCCCACCCAGAGACAGTATTGTGACCTGTCACTCAAAGGAAGGTTGTGAAATTTGGAGAAGATCCAGGAGGCAAAATCAAAGAGCTGTACTCAGCAATGCCTGCCTATTGTCCTGCACAGACGAATCTCTTTTTATGCTTCACTTTGCTTTCTGAGACCAACTTACACTGAACCATTCCTATCTCCATGTCTTTGTTTATGCCGTTGCTCCACTTTGGAAGGTCCATCCATCCTCTGCTGCTCTGCTGAGTTAATTACTACTGATCCTTTAAGTTCCTATTCAAATCCCAAGCCTCCTGTAAAGCCTTCTTGGACATTTTCATCCTATGCTGACTGCTCCTTAAGTTAAATCCCTTAGAGTTACCATAATACACTTGGATGCTGGTTTCATATCAACCATTCCTGTCTCTAGCTATAAGCAGCTCAGCAAAGGAAGATATCTTTATGTTATACAACGTCTCAGTTCCTTGGTTGTATGTAATCTTGAGAAATTGATCTGACTTGATGAGGACTTGCTTAGTGATTGCCCCCAATTATTCACCAAGATGAGGGCGAACAATGCTTTTCCAGTGTTCATGCAGTTTAGAATAGAAGGCAAGGGCCTTTATTTAAGGACCCTTAAAGGAATTTAAGATAGATGGAATTTGCTGACAGAATTCTATTTACGTGGTCAAATTTTCCAGTGGTGTTGGTACATACTTTCCTTAAGAGGATGAAAAACAAGAAAGATTCTCCTGGGAATCAGGAGAAGTAATGAAATGTGCTGCAGCTGAGCCCTTTCTCTGCAAAATGGAGTTTATGCCATGGGGAAATGACACAACGATGGCTCAGCAATGATAGAAGCCCGTAATAACAACAACAACAACAATAAGATATATGTTTGTTTTTTTTTAAGATGCACGTAGTTTAAAACTACCATTTTGAAAAACAAACTCAGTCCTATAGCAATAAGTACTAAACTTTGACTTGGGGAAGTGGGGAGGGATATGTTGGGCTCCCAGTGAGGTTGAGTGTCCCTTTAGGACATTTGATCACAGAGAAAGACTGGCTACATCCCAGGGGATGGTGATTCTAAAGTTAGGGGCAGGAGGAAGAATTGAGGAGTGGCAAAAACTAAATTAGGAGAATGTTTTGGGAAGATTGTAATTTCAAGAAGAATAGCTCACGGGAGTTGTGTATTGCCCTCCTGCAACTGTAGACATTTTTCACTTTATAATTCCCTGTTTAAACCTGGACAACTTTAATTTGGGATTAAAAATTTTTGGCTGAAATGCAGAGCAGAGTTCTAATGATGAAGGGCTGCAATTTACAGACCAATTAGAATGGCATTTGTTTTCATTCTGCAGCAACTTTTCTCCCCCCCCTCCCCAGTGCACCCCTCAATAATAGGAAAATAGATTCCTGGGTCCAAAGGTGGTTTTCTGGAGCTGACAGCTGCCATATGCCCTGAGTTGGAAGGTGGGGGACAGGTTCCAGGCAGCTTCCAGAGAACCACCCCTTGCCTTCTGAGCAATCTGTAGAGCCACTCTCCCTGCAAAACAATGCCATTTAACTTCAAGCTCTGACACCTTGCCTATTTCTATTTCACTATAAATAATCCTAACCCCCCCTTCTCTTGCCTCCCCCAGGTCAGGCATTCCTCAATTACAGTCTTAAACCTGACCAAGCAAGAACAAATGGTGACCTTAAGTTATATCTTAAAAGTCCTGCCTCATATTGGGATGCAGAAAGAGTTTTTTTGGCATTCTCTTTGACAGGCTGCTTGTAGATAGAACAGTTTTCCATAAGGAATTGAAATCATACATCAAATGTATTGTTTTATATGTAAGCCACTGGAGACCAATGAAAGCAGTTGGTAGAGCCCAAATACCATTACAAATAGATTTATCGTAGTGTGTTTTCTCCCACCTTTTTCTAGAAGTTATTACGTTAATCTTAAGAATTTATGTAAGTATGCTTGTGGCTTTTATATAGTTTATGCATTCACTTTGGAGACTTTTAGCTATTTAGTGACGAGGTGTTTAAAACAAGTGTCATCAAGGAAATAATTTTGGCTTTACATCTTTTTTTTTTATATTCGCCTCTGAATGCTACATATAAAATAGCCAGTTGGCAATGGAAAAGAGTTATTGTGGATGTCATGGAAACTTATCTTTCCAGTGCCCTTTAGTTTGGTGTGTTCATCTGCACCTCCAAAAAGCAAGCCGAGATAAACATGCCGTATCCTTTTGCTGCCAAATTAGAAGAAAGCTCTGTGCCTTCCTTCCTGAACCATTTCAAAGAAGGAGAACATTAGACTTCAGAGCAATTAAACTCACTCTAATTTACATTTGCTCAAAAATCTGGAAAAAAATTTTTGTTGGCCAGCCCCACAGTAACAGGGCTGTTTGGAAATCTAAAAAGAAAAATATTGAATGATTTTCTTAGAAGATGAATCAAATGATCTTGTAAGACCTATTGCTCTCTCATTTATCATATCAGTGCTCAGCTAAATCATATTTGGTTTAAAAAAATGGTCTTTGCATATTGTTATCTAGTATTTAACTTAATTTTTTTTCACGAGTCCCTGTTTAATTTACCACCTTCCTCTTCACGTATACACATACGTGCTCATGCACTGTGGATTCAAATATTCTGCATAAACTAACTTTGTGATTTGGTAGCCATATTTTTTTTACGTCCATTGACAGAAACTAGTCAATCATTTCCAGTGCAACATGTTCCAACCTACTTGTGTTGATATATGTGACGGTTTATCTAGTTCTTATAAAAACGTTGTGTATCCCCTCTGACCCTCCCTCTCCTACTTTTAAAATAATTTTACCTTCTTTTGTGGTTCAGTTTCTACATCTGCACTTTTAAAACTTGATACTGATGGAGAACTTGACTATTTCTTTTGAACTTATTTTTGAGCAGTGATGGTGTTTATCTTAGTTGAGAGGAGTAGACACACCCTCAGGGAATGCAATGAGACCTGACTGCTGTGTCAAACTGGAAGTATGGGCGTTGTCCTGCTAACAGTCACTGAGATGAAAACGCAGGTTAGCATTTCCTTAGAGCACATCGGGTCATGCAGAACAGTCAGAGGATTTCAAATCCCTCTGCATGAGTGTTGAGGAGGGACATCTCTGGGGATGAAGGCCCTCTCCAGTTCAAATTGTTTGGAAAGTGGGACGACGGAAGTCAATTTTTAAATTCCATTTAGGTCATCTTCCAGAAAAGAGAGGACTTTTTTCATGGTTTCTGAGATTTGGGTTTAAGATCTGTTCTGATCTGAGCAAATCCACCCAGCAGTGAATTACTAGAAAAGATTATTTTCAAAGCACAGTTTTACTACTTTGAAATACACCTAGTAATATCAACTAGTGGCCCTCAGGTTGAGGATCTCTTTTAATGACTAGTTAAAGATCATCTGTAATTAACATACTAATTATTATAGAACAGATGGATGTAGATACGTATGTCAGGTTTGTTCTCCTAAACAGGTTAAGTATTCCCCACCTGATGTGTCTCATGCTATTAATTTGTTGAGTAAACACTGTTTTCATAGTCAAAAGATCAGTTTCATTCCAGCCTGATTATTCTAGCTATTTCAAATTAGTTTTGTTCAAATTAATGAGATCTTATTAAATTAGAAAGGTGACCCAGATTAGAGATTATAGTCCTGTCATGAATGTCTCTGGAAGTGGAACTCTATCCAGTCTGTGAGCCCTTTTGTCCCTCAGCCCCAGTGTGGGGTTCCTTGGAAGGCTTGCAAACTTCAGGGTTTTACTTGCCCCTTTGGTTTTCACTTTTGGCCACCAACTTGACTTCAGTGTATCTGTTCCCCTGGTTCTTTTCTGTCTCATTTAAACCTATTGCTTTGCCTGAAGCTTCAGTGCCTTTGTGTGTCTTAACTTCCACTGCAATCACTTGTTTGAATCACTGATGCACCGGTGTGTTCTCCGCTTCCCTAGATTCTACTCCCAAGTCATACAGCTTCCCCAGTTGGACAAGTTTCAGGAGAAACCTTTACCTCAGCTTTTCAGCCTCTCTCTGTCTATGGCTTTTCTATCCCCCTAGACTGATGGGAAGTTTTGACTTGAAGGTCGGTACTGGGAGACATCTTTTTCTGCTTCAGGAGCTGGCTTTCTCCTAATGTAGATGGTTTTGTTTTTTTTTGTTTTTTTTCTGTAATGGATCTCAGGTACATGGAATTGAATTAATCTTAACTCTTGGTTTATGATACACTATCATCAATTGGCCCATTCGTGACATTTTTTACTATATGTGTGCATTTACATATTTTTAATAATTTAAGAATGAATCAACCTAAGAGCTAGAGAGTGAATAATAACCTATGCTTTTCTACGTGGTCTTCTTCAAGATCATCATTATCTTGAATTTTGTATTTAATATGCCCTTCCATTTAAAGAAGCTTTTTAGCACGCACACATTTATGTACCTAAATAATGTATTGTTTACTATTGGCTATTTTACATTTTTATTTTTAAAAAAAAGGATGTCATACAGGATTTTTTTTCTAGGATTTGCTTTTTTAACTCAACATTGTGGTATAAAACTTAGGTTGATGCTTGTAGCTACCATTTGTTCATTTTCAATACTTTATAATATTCCATCATATTAAACTATATAACAGGTTATTTTCCAGAATAAGACTGCTCTGTTGTTTCAAGAATTATTGCATTTTTTGAACAGTGCTACATGCATCTCCTGGTGCACATGAACTAGAGTTTCTCTTGAAATAGATTGCTGAGCCTTTGGGTTTGCATACCTTCAACTTTACTAAAGAATTCCAAATCATTCTCTCCCCAGTTGTTTCAGTTTTACACTCCCACCAGCAAAAGATAGGAGAGATTCTATGGATACTCCCCTTCTCCGACACTTTCTACTGTCAGACTTCTTATCTCCTAACAATTAAGTGGGTGTAACATGTTATCTCCTAGAGTCTTGATTTGAACTTCCCTGAGTACTTAGGTGACTTTTCCAGAACTGCTATTCTACATTTCCTTTGCTTAGTAGCTCACTTTAAAGCTATATATTTTTTTTGTTTTTTTTTTTGTAAAGGACCATTTGCAATTTCGCGGTCAAGATATGATTGATTAGGATATGCTCTGAGGACAGAAGAAAAGTCATTCTTATAATGCAATAGAAAGCGCCTTGGCCTTGAAGCAGGAGACTCATCACATGATCCTGGCCCTGTCAGTGATTCACTGAGTGATTCAGATGAAGACACCATTTTTTTTGGTGTTTCCATTTCCTCATCTGTTAAGGGAGGGTGTGGATCACTAAGGATATGTTCTGGTCTAAGTTTTCAGCCTCCAGTAAATCATAGCTAGCATATTGATTCAGGTGTTTATCTTTTTTTTGGTTTTTGTTTTTTTTGCTGTACACGGGCCTCTCACTGTTGTGGCCTCTCCCGTTGTGGAGCACAGGCTCCGGACACGCAGGCTCAGCGGCCATGGCTCACGGGCCCAGCTGCTCCGCGGCATGTGGGATCCTCCCGGACTCGGGCACGAACCCGTGTCCCCTGCATCGGCAGGCGGACTCTCAACCACTGCGCCACCAGGGAAGCCCCAGGTGTTTATCTTTAAAGCATTTAACGTCCATTTTCTCCTGTGATCTTTCCAACACCTGAGTGACATAGGCAGAGAAAAGGTGAAATAAAAGCCTACAAATTTTTGCAGAGGTCTACATGGTGTGTGGACACGATGTGACTACGGGGAGGCCAGGAAGTTCATGGAGCCCGTAAACATCTCCCTTCTGGGCTGCCTCAGAACAGAAAATTCCACAATGACTATTTCATTGCTATAGTTCTTACAGGCCTGTGGGTTGGTTAGTCCTGTATTAAAATGCAAATGTCCCTGGAGGGGGTGGGGAGAACCTTTAAGCTCATTATCACCTAAATTTTCCACAGGGATTAATTGATCAGATCCTTTCCCTTCAAACACCTGGTTGGAAAGCAAGCCTGTGAGAATGGACACCTGGCTGATGTGAGGAAGCCCTAAAAGGGAGAAGAATGGTTGTATAGAGAAGTAGAGATGTACCTAGAAAGCCAACCAGGACTCCCTAGGGTTTGGCCAGTTGCTACTCTCCCGGGCTCTTCTCTACCCAGACCCTCAGCATCAAGCTGGTCAAACACAAGGGGTTACCGCTGCTTCCTCGGAGGGCAGCATTCTCTAGGAACTAACTGGAATAAAATGTGCAGAAAGGCTGCCAACCAGCAGCGACCTCTCCTGAGCCTGCAAATCATGGCCGAGAGCCAGCCTCCCAGCTCTCTACCCTTCATACTAGATGCCTTTGAGCAGAGCTTTCTCAGCCCATCCTGAGTCCCGGCCCAGTCTATAATATGGCCACTTTGAGGTGCGGGCGGGCCCTGTCCAACGACTGCAGCGGCGACATTTGTGTTGGTGCCTCCTCTGCTTTGTGTGTCATCCAAACAACGCTTTAGAACGTTGGCTCTGGCTCCCCTCACAAAGGGGGCCTGAAGGGTGATGGTTTGTGTGTTTGGGCCTTCTCTGTTTTCCCTCTGTCGCCCACACAGAAATGTGGCCCCTCCACCTCTCCAGTGACTCCCCCCAAGAATACATGTCTCTACCTCAGCTGACCCTGGCCTCTTAACACGTCAGGATGTGAATAAAATACTACAGCTGTCATAACGCAAGGTGAAATGAAGTCTTCAAAACCTGTCCATTAAACGGATTTGTATGTGTGTGTGTCGTTCTCTGCAGCCTCCCTCTGGATACAGCTTGTCTCGGTTCGTGGACAGCCGAGCTGTGGGCCTTTGTCTTTGTTCACTGTTGTGTTTAATTCCCCCCTCATTCATTAATCATCCCTTTGCCTATTTATACCAGTGGCAAGTGTAGCGAACACACTCAACTCCCCCTTTTGTTTTGGTGGCACCCTTTGTGGGGACCAAGGCAGAGCTAATTATTAACTGCGAAATGACGTTGAAACTCTTCGATCAGCGCCAAATGCTGCATCCACTGAGACACAGTTTTGTGTTCACCTTTAAGAGCTTATGGCCAAGCAACTGGGGTGGCTTTATTTAGCTGTGAGTCCAGAGAAGCAATGCCATCACTCAGATAATTAATAGAGGCGCTCTATTAAAGCTCGGCCGGGCAGCCGGATTCAGGTGTGCCGTGTACACCTCTCTACAGCCCAGTGGGGCCTCCAGACCTTATCGGGGCCAAGCAGGGAGGGCACCTTCAAGATGCAGGCCACACAAGCAACTCCAACCTTTCAGTTTATGTTTCCCGTGGTTTGAAGACCTTGTTTGTCAGCTTCAAATAACGTTTACATCTTCCAGGCTGACTCTGATTTTCCTTTGCTATTAGACATTTTATGGAACCGACTTTTTAGTTGCAGTTATTTCAGTTTGTTACAAGGGCACAAGGGTTTGTTACTCTCACTTTCTCAGAGAGATTTTCGCTGACCACCTTTTCTAAAGTAATCCCCTAAGCCCACAACCATCCCCAATCGCCTTCTATCCCATTACCCAGTTTTATTTTTTCCATGGCCATTATTTGCAATAATTTTATTTATGTATGTATTTCTTGTCTGTTTGACTACTGGAAGAATGTAAGCCTCTGTATCCTTAGCACTTAGAATAGTGCCTGGCATGTACCAGGAGCCTGGTAAATATTTGTTGTGTGACTCAGTGAATGAACAAATGAGTGAATGGTTGGAAAGACCTTTTTTTCCAGGAAAGTAATCAGTTAGCCTTCTGTAATCACAGGCACAAGGATCCAACATTCACCCTCTGTCTGATCAACCCTGTCTTCATGACATTAGCATTGCCCACTATCCTAGAGCTGGTCCTCTGTGTTCCACCCTCTGTCACTGTTACAGAGGATCCGCAAGTCTTAACTTGACTTTTGGATAGACTCAGATCCTTTGGCTTTATTTCTAGAATGTCCACTCTGTACTCTCCCCCAGCCTGTCCTTTACCTACACATTATTTTTCCATGTGGACAGTTGCTTATTTCTAAGACATCTATTAGATGGTTCTTTGTCACTGAGATGTGGTGCCTTCTTTGTGGTATCTGTAGTTTCCATACATAAGTGGATCTGTTTTTGACTTCTTTATTCTGTCATTGGTCTGGTTTCTATTGCTGAACCAAGTCATACAGTCTTTTTTTTTTTTTTGATTGAAGTAGAGTTCATTTGCAATGTTGTGTTAGTTTCGAGTGTACGGCAAAGTGATTCAGTTATCCATATATATATATTTTTTTTCTTTTTCAGATTCTTTTCCATTATAGGTTATTACGAGATATTGAGTATAGGTCCCTGTGCTGTACAGTAGGTCCTTGTTGTTTACCTATTATATATATTATATATATAGTAGCCTGTATATGTTAATCCCAAACTCCTAATTTATCTCTCCCGCACTCCCCCACTGTCCCCTTGGGTAATCATAAGTTTGTTTTCTATGTCTGTAGGTCAATTTCTGTTCTATAAATAAGTTAATTTGTATAATTTTTTTAGATTCTACATATAACTGTATATGGTATTAGTCTGACTTACTTCACTTAATATGATCATCTCTAGGTCCATCCATGTTGCTGCAAATGGCATTATTTCATTCTTTTTCTATTCCATTGTATATATATACCACATCTTCTTTATCCATTCATCTGATGATGGACATTTAGGTTGCTTTCATGTCTTGGCTGTTGTAAATAGTGCTGCTATGAACATTGGGGTGCATGTGTCTTTTTGAATTAGAGTTTTCCCTGGATATATGCCCAGGAATGGGATTGCAGGATTATACGGTAGCTCTAGTTTTAGTTTTTTAAGGAGCCTCCATACTGTTCTCCATAGTGGCTGTGCCCATTTACATGCCCACTGAAAGTATAGGAGGGTTCCTTCATTACAGTAGCTTTATAATGTCTTTATATATGTTAGGGTGAATTCCTCTACTTTCTTCTTCTCTAGGAGTAACTTGCCTTTTTCTGGCCCTTTGTTCTTTCATGTAAAATTCAGAACCAACTTATATTTCACTAAAAATCCTATTGGAGTTTTCATTGGAACTACACATAATGTATAGATCAAACTGGGAAGAATTGAATCGTCCCATCTATAAATTCAGAATGTATCTGTATTTATGTAGATTTTTAAAAAAATGTACAACTTGATGACATTTATATTCACAGACTTGTATAACCATCATCACTATCTAATTTTAGAACATTTTTATCACCCCAGTAGGAAACCTTGTACCCATTAGCAGTCTCTTCTCATTCTTCTTCCTGCCAGCAGCTGATGCATACTAATCTCCTTTCTGTCTCTATGGATTTGCCTATTCTGGACATTTCATATAAATATTTGGTCTTTTGTGACTAGCTTCTTTCATATCACATGTTTTCAGGGTTTATCCATATTGTGTCATATATCAGTACTTCATGATTTTTCATGACTAAATAATATTCCATTGTATGGAACTTGTATTTTGTTCATTCATCAGTTGATACTTGGGTTGTTTCCATTTTTTGGCTATTATGAACAATGCTGCTATAAACATTCCTATAATTAGTTTTTCTTTAAGTACTTACATTTTGTTGATGTTGTAAACTGTATACTTTGAACTGCATTTTTTTTTGTTTCTTGCTGATGTATAAAAAAATCAATTGACTTTTGTGTTGATCTTAATATACAATATCCTAACTGAACTTTTATTTGTTTTCTGAGTAGATAGTTATTTATCAAAAAATTAGAGGTTTGTTTCTTCCTTTCAATTCCTTATAGTTTTCTTTTTCTTGTATTATCACACTGTATAGGGCCTCCAGTGCAATGTAGTAGTGGTAAGAGAGGGGCATTTTGTTTTTAGTTTTTTTGAGATATAATTCACAAAAAAATTCTTATAACATAAAGGTCACTATTTTAAAGTGTCAAATTCTTTGGCTTTTAGTATAATTACAAGTTTGTATAACTATCACCACTATTCAATTCTAGAAAATTTACATTATCCCAAAAAGCAACCCCATAACCATTTGCATTCACTCCCCAATTTCCCCCTTCCTTCAGACCCTGACAACTTATAATCTGCTTTCTGTCTCTATCAATTTGCCTTTTCTAGGCATTTAACAAAGATGGAATCATACAGTATTTATCCTTTTGTGTCACACTTCTTTCACTTAGCATAATGTTTTCAAGGTTTATCCATGTTTTATCATGAATCAGAACTTTATTACTTTTTATGGCTAAATAATATTCCATTGTATGGATATACCATATTTGTTTAGCCATAATTCAGTTGATGGACATTTTGGTTATTTCCACTTTTTGGCTATTAAAAAATAATGCTGCTATGAATATTTTTGTGTAAGTTTTTGTATGGATATGTTTTCCATTCTCTTGGGTATACACTTAAGAATGAATTTCTGTGTTATATGTTAACTCTATGTCCACTTTTTTGAGGAACTGCAAAATTATTTTCCACAGAGGCAGCACCATTTTATATTCCCACTAGCAATGTATGAGAGTTTCAGTTTCTCCACATCCTTGCCAATACTTGTTACTTTTCATTTCTTAAACTCATTTTGGTTTTTATTTTTATTTCTCTAATGACTAATGATATTATCTTTTCATTTGCTTATTGGTCATTGTATATAGTATTTAGATAACTATTCAAATCCTTTGCACATTTTTAAATTGAATTATTTATATTTTTGCTGTTGAGTTATGAGTTCTTCATATATTCTGGATATTAAACCTTTATGAAATATATGATTTGCAAAAATTTTCCGCCATTCTAGAGGTTGTATTTGTACTTTCTTGATAGTATCCTTTTTGTAAAAGTTTTTAATTTTGTTGCCATCCAGTTTATCAATTTTTTCTTTCCTTCTTTGTGCTTTTGGTGTCATATCCAAGAAACCATTGCCTAATCCAAGGTCATAAAGACTTATGCCTATGTGTCCTTCTAAAAGTTTTGTAGTTTTAGCTCTTATATTTAAGTCTTTGATCCATTTTGAGTTAAGTTTTGTATATGGTGTGCATTGGGGGTCAAATTCATTCTTTTGCATGTGGATATCCAGTTGTCCCAGCACTATATGTTTAAAAGACTAGAGAGTAGGCATTCTTTTTTTTTTTTTTGCAGTACGCGGGCCTCTCACTGTTGTGGCCTCTCCGGTTGTGGAGCACAGGCTCCGGACACGCAGGCTCAGTGGCCATGGCTCACAGGCCCAGCCGCTCTGCAGCATGTGGGATCTTCCCGGACCAGGGCACGAACCCCTGTCCCCTGCATCGGCAAGCGGACTCTCAACCACTGGGCCACCAGGGAAGCCCAAGGCTTCTTTTTTATCTTAAAGAACCTGGTGCCTGAAAGCTTCTGAAACACTGGGTTAATTAGGATATATTTTCAGTATCAGCCAAATAAAACTTCATTTCTCTCTTACAGTATGGTCCAGACATAGCAAGGCAGAACTGATACAGTGGTTCTACCATGGCAGGGGCCCAGTTCCTTCAGGTTTATTCATGTACTGTACTTACAGTCTTTGTGGTGAAGAAGAGTACCTCCCTACAGCTGTATTCCAGTCAGAAAAGATGGGAAAAGAAGGAGAGAGTAGCATGTTCATCCCCTTTAAGGGTATTGCCTAGGAGATATATAAAATTCTTCTGCTCTAAGTCCGTTTGCTAGAACTTATTCACTTGACTTCACCTATCATCTAAAACCTGGCATTTCTCTTACTAGAGAAGTTGTTCTGAATAATATTTTGTTAAATAAATGAGAAAAGCTAAGTCAAAAGAAGACAATATGGAAATAAATTACCCTTGATCAAGATCACCAGGTCCAAGTCTTTGGTGATCTTTAAGGAAAAGAACATGGACTGGGTTCTCCAGAGAGTCATGAACTCATATTTAAGGGATGTATCACTGTGGGGTGCTCATAGTTTTCCATCGGTAACCTGAAATATAGGATGGAATGGACATGTCTTAAATCTCTCATCTCTTCTCCCTAAGGGCTATCAGAAGAGGTGCTTCTACCACCTAAGAGGAGGGATCATCAGTTGCTTATTCTGCCTAAGGGCAGACTTCCCACTTACCTGAAAGCTACATTACAGAAGAAATATATTAGTATAGTAGACACTACCTGTATTCACCAATATCTGTTTTGTTTTCTTTTCTTTTCTGAGCTGAGGTGTGAAAAGATCCTGTGCAACTTTTCAGTTACTCTTCTTCCCAGCTGAGGTCATCTTGGAGGACACCTTGTGTTTTGCTGTGGTGTAGTCACAACATCAAAGTTACTGGATTACTAGACAGCTGCCCTGGACAGTCACTCAGACCCACAGATGATACTGGTTTTTTTATGCTGTGGTGCTCAGATTTTGGGATTTCCTAGTCTATTCTGACTGTTTCGTTTAGCAAGTATTTTTCAGCCTCTAGGTATGAACAGGAACAAAGCTGTCAATTATGGAGTCCTGGAATGCACTGAAATAGGAAATGTCTCTGCTCAGATACCTTATAATGTAGCTAAACTGTCCAATTATAGCAATGTAAGGATAATCGTAAGCCGAGTCTGATATAGAACTGTGTTCTTAAAAGAGTGATTAGTGTTGGATGTGATTCATCTGGGAAGACTTCCTTTAAGAGGGGGAAAAAAAAATCACTTTCTCCATCTGCGCTGGAGGAAAGTAACTCAAACATAGTCAGGAAAAGTGGATTTATACAACGTAAATGGCTAAACCTGACAGCCTCTGGCTGATTGAAAGTGTCAGTGTTATCATGCTTAGGTCAATGGGGCCTTTTAACTTCTTGTCGGAGTTGTTCCTCCCAGAAAGCACAGCAACCAGCCTTCTCTAAGGGCTCAGAAGCCCTGGAGGGCATCTCTTTGGGCCCCAGTAGCTTGCAGCAAGCTCATGGGTGTTGGGAACTCATAGTTATGCATTTCATTTATCTTATATGGACAAAACAGGTTGTTCCCTTCCTGAATCAAAGTGAGCTGAAGACCTTTCCCACTTCTTCCTGCTAAACTTCTTTATTTCTTGTATAAAGAAAGCCTTCTAAACCAGGCCCTGGTGTCCTCTCCCTTCCTACAGACTAATGGTAGGTCTAGACTCTAGTCATGACTTTCTGTAAACCACCTTCAATCATTATGTATATTTTTAGGTGTCTGTTCTATATACTTCTCCAAATTTAAGGCCAGGAAGTACATGGTCCTGTGTTTTTTAGCTTGAGTCCTTAGCTCAGGGTCTTGCAAAATGAAAGCTGATATTATTTTTTAAAGAGGTAGTGCTACTAAGAAGTAATAGAAGACATCATTAGAAATGGCAAAATCAGTAACACGTCACCACCATTAATATTACTAAGGATGCAACCGTTTTAAAAAATAGATTCAGTGATACTCATTGAGTATCAAAGCTGCAAGAAACCTTGAAGATTGTGTTGAAATCTCATCTACTGCCATTAGATGTACATTAAAAATGTTATTACTCCCAGTAATCCAGCAATTCCCACACACAGCTGTATGTCCTAAAGAATCTTGCATATATGCATAAGGTGACATTTATAAGGATGTCCATTATATAACACTGTTCTGTGGAAAATTGGAAACAAAACAGATGTCCATTAATAGGGGATTAGATAAGATGCAGTCTATTCATGAGGTGGAATTCTAGACAGAAGTTAAAATGGATCAGTGGGAAGAGATCTTAAAGTCACATGGTAAATAGGAAATATATAAGTATCATGCCATTTATTATCAAAACAATAATCTTGTTTCTGGATAAGCATACATGGTGAAAACTTTAAAAATTAATTTCTGTACTTTATATTTTAATTTGGAAAAATATATTTTAAACCCTTTATGCTAAAACTAAAATAACCATCTAACATTCTTATTTTCACATGAAGAAACTGACATCAAGAATTGTGCTGGCTGTGTGGACAGTGTTTGGGCCCTACTTTGAATAAAACAAATGTTAAAAATTTTCTGAGATTATCAGGGAAGTTTGAACACTGACTAAATATTTGATATCAGAAATTGTAACTTTTATAGGTGTCATAATGATGTTGTGGTTATATGTCTAAAATTTAGAAGTCCGTATCTCTTAGAGATACCTAGCCATATATATGGAAGAAATTGTATGATATCTGGGATTTGTTAAAAAGAAATCTGCTTGAGAGAAAAGCAAATGGATGGAGGTGGGTATAGTGGAAATAAGATTAGCTGTGTGTTCACTTATGGATACTTGCAGGTTCATTATACTATAGTCCCTATACTTACGAATACAAATTTTTTTGGAAATGCCCCAAATAAAAAGTTTTAAATATCAGCCTTAAAAACAAAACTAGGTTCTAGAACCAGTACTTTTCTTCATAATGCATCCCACTGAGAGCATAAATAGTTGGACTCCCTTGATTATTCAGAATAAGCAAGGGTACCTAAGCAGGTTTTATGGAAAATGATATTGTTGCTAGAGAAAGTTTCACACAGAGAGTGATGTTTATATATCAAAAGTAATTCAAAGTTGAGCCATCAGGTCTAGTTGAGGAATATCTGGGATTTCTTCTTCTTTCCAAACATGCCACAGTAACAAAGCCACGTGACTGAGTGTGTGGGGCCTGAAATGTCTGTAGGCAACCACGGAGGGGTGGGAGGTTCCTCATTCCAACTTTATGATGTCCTGAGAAACTGTTGTGATAAGAGAAAAGGCTAAAAAAATAAATGAGAGATAACTGAGATAATGGAAAAAACAGAGGGAAACAAGACAACACTCTCCACTCTTTGGCTTGAGAAATTTATTATGCCAAGGAAGATAAATTGGAGAAACATGAAAAGGGAAGGAGATCTTGTCTCTCTGCCTCATGTATTTCTCTTGAAGTGAATGAGCAATAATACAGAAATAAAAGAGTTCAAAACAGAGCTGTGTGCTCAGCCATGTTCATGTCCAACTAATGATTTTCAACTTTGGCAGAAGCCTCATGTGTTATACTTGAGCAGTTTTCTTGATTTTGAATTATATCTGTAATTCATCCTGATCAGAATGTAGCTGGGGAGCCAGCAACTGTTTGCCAGTCAGAAATGAGAATGCCGGTCATATGCTGACACCAGGCTTCTTTCTACGCATCAGAAATGCCTATGGTGTCATCAGTTTGGACAGCTTTGGGAAACAAACAAACAAAACTTGTGAAATCAGTTGCTTGGAGTAATCTTGGCCAATAAATTGTCATATTACATATTTTCTTTTCCTACCAGGCTGTTCTGGTATTAGAAAGACACAGTCCAAGATCATCAAACTAAAATACATGCAACAAATGATGATTGACAGGGAGGGTGCTGATGAGGCCAGGGGTCTGTAAGTGTCCACCTGTCCTTCTTGCCTTATCTTTTTTTTTTTTTTTAAAGACTTTATATTTTAGAGCAGTGTTAGGTTCACAGAAAAATTGAGCAGAAGTTATAGAAAGTTCCCTGGTACCCCAAAGTCCACAGTTTACATTAGAGTTCACTGTTGTATATGCTATGAGTTTAGACAAATGTATAATGACATGTGTCCATCATTATAACAGACAGATATATTTAACAGATACTTTCTTATTTTACACAGTCATCTGTAATTCCCTTTGTCACTAAATATCTGTTTAGGTCCATATCGACCCACCTTACATTTTGATAACATTATACAATCTCATGAACATCTGTACTTTAATTAGAAATACTTTATTGATAGACATTTAGTTTTTTCGTCTACATATTTTATCACAAAAAGGGTACAGTAAATATTCTTGCTCATATATATTGCCATTTCACGTACAAAGTTCTGGAGATCATATGTATAACGTTTAGTAGTACAGTAAAAAGATCACTGTCTTTACAACCATAAACATTTTTCTTTCAATTACAGTTACATCATTTGCAATTGAAACAACTTTGACCAAGTGAAACTATAGTTTCATCATCAATAAATTGGTGGTAATGATAATCTCTTCACAGGATTCTGAAGATAGAATGACGCATATAAAGTTTATTTTATATTTTCTCTATTTTTATTTATTTTTTAACATCTTTATTGGAGTATAATTGCTTTACACCTTTTAACGGGACAGAGGAAGATGAAGGGGAATGAGATAGGACCAGAGTTGGTGCCTTAGAAGATTTAACTCAAGAGCCCTTGCTGTTGCCAGTGCCTCTCAGTGAAGGCCACGGGAGGAAAATCAGATTCCAGCACTCTCTGTTTTTAAATAGCAGCTGAGTTTTAGTTCAAGATTCAGAGAGCTTACTTTTTTTAGGGCGTAAAAATATTCTTCGATAACAACGTGTACAGTCTTGGCTCACTGTTTCTTTGACTTTACTTCTAAATAACCCCAGCTGACAGGTCATTCCTGTCAGTCAATCACATGTGGGTTTTCTTAAGTTGAAGTTAATAACCCAGAATGTTTGTCAGTCCTGTGTGTGTTGCTTATGTGTCCTTAAGCTTTGTTGAGGTACTCAGTGTTGTGGTGTGTACTTTGGGATAGAACTAAATTGTTGTGGGATGATGATTTCAAGAAACAGCCTTTTATAAGGACAAGTTGTTTGTTTAGGAAGGTAGATAGATATGTAGGTAGGTAGGTAGGTAAGTGGATGGATGGATGGGGGCAGGGAGGGAGGAAAAAAGGGAGGGAAAGAATGGAAGGAGGGAAGGAGGGAGGGAGAGGGAAAAGAGGTAGAAAGAGAAGGGGCAGGATCACCAGCAGCGTCAGACAAACCCATGGGTTCCAATCTGGACCCACCATTCACTAGCCCTGTGAATTTGGGCAGTTTATTTAACAAACCTCTTTGAGCCTCAAGATACTTATGTAGAAAATGCAGATAATAATATCTGGCTTGCTGGGTTGTTATGAGGATTATAGGTAACGGTACTTTTGTTAAACATAAGAAAATGAAAGGGAAGGATAATGTATTTTTAAAATGAAAAACTTTCCCCCAAAGCAAATATGTTCATAGTTCTGTCATTGTAATTCCAGGTTTTAGTTTTATGAGAAAGTTCAGAAAAGGCCAAAAGACAGTTCCCCAGTCCCAAATAAACACATGGGAAATTATGTTAATAACAAACTGTGAGTTTCTTGTAACAGTAGTGACATTATTGGAACATAAATGGCAGCTCAGTCAGCATCTCCTTGTAACTATATCAAAGAAAGACAGTTGTAGCTTTGTTCTCGCTTGGGGTTTAGCTGCTTGTTGATGGATATTATCATTTTTAATGTCAGTAAATAATGCGATGTCAGATAAATAGCCTATTTCCTTTCTGTGGATAAGGCTCATTTATCTTTAGGGAGCTTGAGTGAGTAGAGAAATCTGAGCAGGACCAAGGGTTTCTGAATAGGCAGGATGGGAAATATCTTATTAACCCTACTTAATGTGAGTCCCAGCCAGTTGGGTTCAATTCTAAATGTATGTCTGATAAATCAATGAAAGTGTGTGCTTTTACCATTGACTGTGTCGTACTGATTGGAGAGAAACAGAAACATTTTTTTTCAAGTTGAAGAAAATGATACTGCTCATGAAGCATACTGCACAATTAGTATCTAGAAGACATCTTTCCATAAGACGCATACCTGGCTTAACCCAGTCTATCGCTAGTTTGAGAAATCATAATGGTATAAAAGTAAAGATCAGAAAGATGTGTGTTTTTTTTTTTTTTAAGATGTTGGGGGTAGGAGTTTATTCATTTATTTATTTTTGCTGTGTTGGGTCATCGTTTCTGTGCGAGGGCTTTCTCTAGTGGCAAGCGGGGGCCACTCTTCATCGCGGTGCGTGGGCCTCTCACTATGGCAGCCTCTCTTGTTGCGGAGCACAGGCTCCAGACGTGCAGGCTCAGTAGTTGTGGCTCACGGACCTAGTTGCTCTGCGACATGTGGGATCCTCCCAGACCAGGGCTCGAACCCGTGTCCCCTGCATTAGCAGGCAGATTCTCAACCACTGCACCACCAGGGAAGCCCAGAAAGATGTGTTTTAATTGACTTTACTGTTAATAGCTTTGGGGATCACAAAAATAAGAAATATAGTAGTGTTAAAGAAGTTCTGGAATCATAAGAGATTCTCATGATTTTGATTCCCGGGCCAAAGTGTCTGATTCCTCCTTACGATAACCACTGAAAAGCCCATATGTTTTATTTCTGAGGATTACTCTCATGAACCCATTGTCTCTGTTTTGTTATGTAAATGACTATACATTTAGCTAAAGCCATGGGAATGCCATCTTCTGTGATGGGAGATTTAGTCAAGGCAAAATGAGGACCATTCGCTTTTCTGGAGACTATCAAATAGGGTGACAGTCATCCCGATGAGTTTTTCTTAATGCAGTAAAGATCACTGGGGCATTTCCTTAAAAATCCCTCTAGAGCTTTCTAGGGCCATTCATGGAATCTCAGAGAACCAAGGCTGGGTGTTTCTCTAGAGATCACTTAATGCAAATATCTAATTTTTTTTGTAATGAGAAATCAGAGGTAAGGAATTTGCTTTAGGTCACAAGGTGAGTTTGCAGTGTAGGAGACTGAATACAGAGACTCTTTGTCTTTACTAAGATTTATCTTTTGTCAGATATTGAAATGTCTGCTAATGATTTGATGATTTAAAATCTGTTTGAAAATTTTACAGATTTATTTTTGTCAATTTCATCAACTTGTAGAGTTGGCAGGGAGGGTAGGGTGGGTATCTGTTTTACTCTCCAATGAGTAGTGTCCACAAAGACAGTCTGTCCACCTGTTTATCTCGAATAGGGGTCAGCAAACTAAAGCCCATGGGCCAGATATGACTAGTGGCCTGTTTTTGTACATCTGAGCTAAGAATGGTTTTTATATTTTTTTAAGATTGTTTAAAAAAATAGAAAAGAAGAACATGTGGTGAAGACAATGTGTGGCCCAGAAAGCCTCAGGTATTTACTCTCTGGCCCTTTACAGAAAAGTTTTGCTGATCCCTGGCTAGAATATTCAGGGAACGAGGCTCTGTGACCTTCCTTGTAGGTAACACAGTACTTTTTTGTTTTGTTATTTTATATTTTTAAAATTAGCACCACAGATTGCAGGAAAATAGAGGACCTAATTTGAAAGGGTACCTATTTAGGGTAGATAGAAAAAACTTAAGGAAAAGTTTTTTGACCTCAGGAATAATCCACCTGCTTTATGAATTATAAATTAAATACCGAGCTGAAACGTGCTCAAATGTCTCTCTCTTCTTCCACAAAATTTTGCTGACTTTTTAGCCACAGGATTTTGAATTATATAGTTTCTCACCAAACCACATCCATTTCCTGAACCACCTCAAAATAGTTTGTGCTCCAGAAAAAATCTGGTTAGGGAGTTCATGTACCACATTACTGGGAACCCATCTGGGTCATGCTGGGTTTCCCGTGTCGATTAGGAGACCATGTTTTGGTGCCTGTACAGAAGATGTGCCTACGGGTAGAATTATGTGCTGAAATCCTCGTGACTTCGGTTTCCCGAGCTAGGCATTGGCTGTCTTCAGCTTCCTTGCCTTCCTTCCTTCTTTAGTGTTTTGAACAACTTTGTTCAAATGTAATCATTGTTCTGGAACTTGGTGAACTTGACGATTATATTTGGCAGTTTCGGTTTTTTTACACATTTATTTGGACTGAAAATGGAAAAACAACATCAGAAATTCCTTTAGGAAAGGATAAAAGACAATTATTAAGGCACAGAAAAATATTCACCTATGTATCTCTTACTGTAATGATGTTTTACTAAAAAAATTTATTGTAGCTTTGCACAGTGGCAGTATCATAGCCAATGAGGTTTATCCGAGGCATGATTATTGCTAATCAGCTTAATCAGAAACTTTGGAAAATTGTAAAGCACTATAGAATTTAAAGCATTTTTCATTCAATAAAAAAAAATTCAGTGTAAAGTGACCAGATCTATTTCCATATCCTTCATCCCCACATTCTTCTGCTTCACATTCTTAAATTTAGATCTTAGTTTATAACATTGGTTTTGGAATTCTATGCATTCCACGAGATTCACTGTTTCTTCTTGGAGTCAAGACATAATGTAGAAAAAACCTGAAATTATAAAGGCATTCATGATAGAGGTGTTTTATGAATTGTGAATGACAAGGTAGGGAGGAAAGAAAGAAATACAAAAAGGGGAAAATAAAACGTATCACAGAAGCCGCATTATATGGGAAGTTAAGAACTATTGATAACCCATCTCCCATTCCTTAGAGTAGCTCCCTCCAGCCTGCACCATAGTAATCCTAAAATTATTGTCAGAAAAATTTGGTCCAGGTACTGCAATTGGATAAAATCTGTTGCTGATATGATTCTTTGGCATAAAACTAGATCTTGTTGCTACAACTAGCCATTCCTCACTGTTTTCAGTTCCCAGAATAATTCGGCTCAAGGAAGTATTGACATTTATGTCTGAATCCATTCATTCTGTGAGAGGAATTTCTTTAATCCTCTTTCAGCCACAGTCTTTGGAGCCCCTGAAGTGTTCTTCCCCTCACCGATGGAAATGGCTTTTCCTGCTGCTTGTCCCGTTGGAGGTTCTCTTCTTTATCCCACTGTTGGAACAGTCCTTCCATTAGAGCAGATAGGAAACTGGTATTAGGACTGATGATTAAATACCTGAGGCTCTAGATTAGCATTTCTGAGGAAGAAGGATGCCTTCATTGGAGTTTTCCTCAGCAATCATCTGAGGAGACTCAGAAGCAAGGATGGTTTAACCTCTGTGTATCGTCTGTGGAGATCTAGTCTTAGCCAGAAAGTCCTCTTGGCTCATGGGTCTTGAAAGTAAGCAAGCTCAAGGTTTGGTCAAGTTCAAGTGCTCAAGGTTTTAGAAGTTAGTGAAAAAAGATTGTAGCCCAGTTTGACTAATAGAACTGGTAGACACTCAACAAATGGTTTGTAATAAGAGAAGAAACTCTTGTCATTTCTGGTGGGACAATTCTCCAGTGAGTGAGGCTGGCCCATGCATTGTAAGAGGGTTAGCCTCCCATTCCTGTCCACTGACTGTAAATAGTGCTCCACAGTCACTGGAACAACTAACAACAACAAAACCCCACAAATTTTTAGTCATCTCATAATGGAAAAATAATGCTTCCAGTTGAAAGCCATGTTACAGCCTCACCTCTGGACAAGGACAATTTTTCCAATGAAGTTTGCTATAACCTGTGCCTGGGGATATTCAGAGAGGAAGCTGTAAGGTAAAATAATCAGGGAGTTGGGCTATAGACTTTGAACCATTTGTTCGATTGATTCTGGTCTCTTACAAATTGCAGGTCATTTTATTGCTATGCAGAGCTCAGCAGGGGATTGGGGCTAGAAGAGTAAGAGCAGTCCCCTCACCATGGGGTCCAGGAAGGTAGGGACCAGGCTGGCCAATGTTTTAGACTTGGAGAAACTCTGAATTTGAAGAAAACTGAAACTAATTCATCCAACCTATCACACAGTGGGGGAATGCCTTGGTAAACGGGCACATCCTTAATATATGGCCATACATCTATCTTCAAGTGTAGGCCAGAGGGTTATAACAAGTTCCTGAAGATTCTTACATTGGGGCTCTGAGACTGGTCTCTAGGAGATATGAATTTGTTCATGGCGGACATTGGTTCATTGGTTATGAGCCAGACTGTTAGAGTTTAGTTCCTGCTTCCGCTACTAACTAGCTCTGTCTTGAGCAAGTTCCTTTACTTCTCTGGGCGTGCCTCAGTCTCCTGTCTGTAAAGTGAAGATAATACTATAAATCAATCTCACAGGTGCTTTTGGTATTCAGTGAGTTACAACTCATGACATGCTTAGAAAAGTACCTGGGACTTAGTAAACATAAATATTAGCTATTATTAGTGTATGTACTAAATTCAAGACCAGATTAATATTTAGTTTTGTCTCATTGATAGAAGTCCATTTGCTTCCTATGAGGTGGCAAATAGTTTGTGTTGATTTGTGCAGCTACATCTGTACCTAAAGAGAGAAGCTAGTTTTAAGACCTTTTGTCCCTAAATTTGTCGCCTGACTTTCTTTTTTCTTTGTTGAATGGAGTTTTTTTTCCACTTTACGAAGATATAATTGACTTACTGTATAAGCTTAATGTGTACAACATGTTGATTTGATAGATTTGCAAAATGATGACCACCTCAGTGTTAGGTAACACCTCCAACATGTCACATAATTATTATTCCTTTTTGTGGTGAAAACATTTAAGATCTCTCTTATTAACTTTCAAGTATATAATACATTTATGTTAAATATAATCACAGTGCTGTACATTAGATCCCCAGAACTTATCTGTCTTTGAATTGGAGGTTTGTACTCTTTGACCAACATCTTCCCCTTTCCCCTACTGAACACTTTCTGGTAACCACCATTCCACTTTCTGTTTCTAGGAGTTCAGCTTTTTTAGAGTCAACATATAAGTGGTATCATGTATTGGTCTTTCTCTGTTTGGCTTATCTCACTTAGCATAATGCTCTCAAGTTCCACCCATGTTGTTGCGAATGGCATGGTTTCCTTCTTTCTCGTGGTTGAATAATATACCGTTGTGTGTATGTAATAATATATGTACGTATATGTGTATGTATTTGTATATATACATATATATCTCACATTATCTTTATCCATTCACCTGTTGATAGATACTTAGGTTGTTTCCCTATCTCGGCTATTGTGACTAATGCTGCAGTAAACATGGGAATGAAGATATCTCTTCAACATCCTGTTTTCATTTTCTTTGGATATAACCCAAGAGTGGGATTGCTGGATAATATGGTAGTTCTCTCTTTACTTCTTTGAGGATCCTCCATACAGTTTTCCATAGTAGATGAACCAATTTACATTCCCACCAACAGTGCACAGGGTTCACTTTTTTTTATATCCTCACCAACACTTGTAATCTTTTGTGTTTTTAATGATAGCTGTTTTAACAGGCATGAGGTGATATGTCATTGTTTTGATTTGCATTTCCCTGATGACTAGTGATGTTAAGCTTTGTTTCATGTACCTTTTGGCCATTTGTGTGTCTTCTTTGGAAAAATGTCTTTTCAGTTCCTCTGCCCCATTTTAAATTGGATCATTTGGAGTTTATTGTTGTGATACACCACATTAATAGAATGGAAGATAAAAATCACATGATGATCTCAATGGATGCAGAAAAAGCATTTGACAAAATATAACATCCTTTCATGATAAAAAAAAATACTCAACAAATTGGGTATAGAAGGAACACCTCAACATAATAAAGGTCATATATGACAAACCTACAGCTGACATCATACTCAATGGTAGAAGGTTCAAAGCTTTTCCTCTAATATCAGGAACAAGATGAGGGTGCCCACTCACACTACTCTTATTCAATATAGTACTGGAAGTCTTAGGCAGAGCAATCAGGTCAGGTAATACAAAGATATCCAAGTCAGAAGTGAAGAAGTAAAATTGTCTTTGTTTGCTGATGATATGCTCTTATATGTAGAAAATTCTAAAGACTACCAAAAACTGTTAGAACTAATCAATGAAATCAGTAAAGTTGCAGTATACAAAATCAACATACAGACATCAATTGTGTTTCTATACACTAACAATGAAATATCTGTAAAAGAAATAAAATAATCCTATTTACAGTAGCATCAAAAATAATGAAATACTTAGGAATAAATTGAATCAAGGAGGTAAAATATCTGTATACCACAAACTTAAAAGGCTGTGATGAAAGAAAGACACAGACTAATGTAAAGATATCCCACATTCATGGATTAGAAGAATTAACACTGTTTAAATGTCCATGCTATGTCTATCAATATTCCAATGGCATTTTCCACAAAAATAGGAAAGGCAATTAGTATGGAACCGCAGAAGACTCCGAATAACCAAAGCAATTCTGAGAAAGGACAAAGCTGGAGGCATCACACTTCCTGATTTCAAGCTATAGTGCAAAGCTGTTGTTATCAAAACCAGATGGTACTGGCATAAAAATAGATACATAGACCAATGGAACAGAATTGAGAAACCAGAAATAAACATTCACATGTACGATCAGCTAATATTTGACAAAGGAACCAAAAATACAAATGGGGAAGGACAGTCTCTTTAATAAATGGTATTGGAAAAATAAGATAATCACATGCAGAAAAAATGAAATTGGACCCTTATCTTACACCATTAACAAAAATTAACTGAAGATAAGGAATGGATAAAGAAGATGTGGTACATATAAACAATGGAATATTACTCAGCCATAAAAAGGAATGAAATTGGGTCATCTGTAGAGACATGGATAGACCTAGAGACTGTCATACAGAGTGAAGTAAGTCAGAAAGAGAAAAACAAATACTGCATGTTAATGCACATATGCGGAATCTGAAAAAAATTGGTATAGACGATCTTATTTACAAAGCAGAAACAAAGACACAGACGTAGAGAACAATCATATGGATACCAAGGGGGAAAGGTAGGGGGATGAGTTGGGAGATTGGGATTGGCATATATACACTATTGATACTATGTATAAAACAGATAATTAATGAGAACCTACTGTACAGCACAGGGAACTTTACTTAATGCTCTGTGGTAACCTAAATGAGAAGAAAGTCCAAAAAAGAGGGGATATATATATATATATATATATATATATATACACACACACACACACATATAGCTGATTCACTTTGCTGTACAGTATAAACTAACACAATATTGTAAAGCAACTGTACTCCAATAAAAAAAAATTAACTGAAGATGGATTAGAGACTTGAGCATACCACCCCAAACAATAAAAATCCTAGAAGAAAACAGGGAACATGCTCCTTGATATCACTCTTGGCAATGATTGTTTAGATATGACACCAGTCTTGGCAATGATTTTTTAGATATGACACCAAAAGCCCAAGCAAGCAAAGCAAAGATAAGCAAGTGACACTATATCAAACTAAAAAGAAACTACAGAATGAAAAAGCAACCTATGGAATGGGAGAAAACATTAGCAAGCCATATATCTGATAAGAAATTAGTATTCAAAGTAGCCTGACGTTCATGTTGTCCTTGCCCTTTAGATGACACTGTCATTGGGCCTTTCAGAAAGAGAAAGGAAAGAGACCCTGCTCCTCCTGCTTCCTTGAGGTGGTTAGGCTAGAGTTAACAGGAAGCTTGCCAAACTCACGATCATCCCTCCCCACTGCCCAGTGCTCTGACCGTCACTTCCAAACTAATCAGCGAGTGGAAAAAATGAAGGGGAAGAATTTGAAATGTAACCACAAGCAGTGAGTCCTGGAGC
The DNA here is from genome assembly GCF_003676395.1 of Aethalodelphis obliquidens. Lineage (NCBI taxonomy): Eukaryota > Metazoa > Chordata > Mammalia > Artiodactyla > Delphinidae > Aethalodelphis > Aethalodelphis obliquidens. Next base: position 9,133,920 of record NW_020837981.1, on the reverse strand, counting down.
CAGTGCATGATCCTTCAAGGAGGCGCTTGCCTTTAGGGTGTGGTGCCAAAGTCTCCTTCGTAAGTATATCTTCACAAGTGGGCAGTAAGATGTCTGTTGGTGGCCATGGAGTAGTAACAGGGACTAGGTCCACCCTCCTGCCCTATAGAATTTAAAAACTCATACAATATGTGTAACAAAAAATGGCAAACATTGGACAATCATCAGCTCAGAACATTGCTTCCCGTCAGAAAGAGCAATCAGGGTGAGCCCTACGCTTGCCCCAGCCTGCTGTCTAGACAGTGGATGTAAGCTGGAGCACAGGGAGGGCAAACTCAAACAGAAGCTTCTAGTCTTCCTGTGTTAAGAAGAGAGTCGAGAATTAGGGGAGACCAAAGTGGCCAGAATCCTCAGAGAAGAATAGGAGAAAGAAGAGAGTTGATGGAGAGGAGAGAGCTGCACAGAGAGGAAGCTCTAGAGATTTTTACAAAGGATTCCTCTCCTGGTCGCAACTGAGTACTTAGCGGATCAAAGCATGGTGTGCAGAAACTACTGGAAGTTCGGGAAAGAACCACAGGAAAAGAATAGGCAGGGCAGCCCTTGGAGCTCTCACAGGACCTGATGTAGGGCTCTTCCCAGTAACTAGAGTAGAAAAATCATGATATACAGGGCACCCAGTAGAGCACTCAGGAAGGTATTGCCTGAGTAGTAGGACAGAATTAAAGACGGCTCTGGTCCCACCCAACAAAACTTGAAAGCAAGCCTCAAAAGGACCAAACTGTTTACAAGTAACTGTGTCCCATGGGAGGAGAGAGGGGGGAGCTCAAGAATAACACAAAAAGGGCTTCCCTGGTGGCGCAGTGGTTGAGGGTCCGCCTGCCGATGCAGGGGACACGGGTTCGTACCCCGGTCCGGGAAGATCCCACATGCTGCAGAGCGGCTGGGCTCATGAGCCATGGCCACTGAGCCTGCGCGTCCGGAGCCTGTGCTCTGCAACAGGAGAGGCCACAACAGTGAGAGGCCCGCGTACCGCAAAAAAAAAAAAAGAATAACACAAAAATATCCAGCCCCCAGCAAGATCAACTTTACAATGTCTGGCATCCAATGAAATATGGGAAATATGACCCCTAATGAGGAGAAAAAAATCTATTGATAGAAACAGACATAGGTGATATAATTAGCAAACAAAGGTATTAAAATAGTTATAGCTGTGTTCGATGTTCCTAATGAGGTAAAGGAAAGCATGAGCATCCTAAGATGTGATATAGAAGATAGGAAATAATACCCAGAGCAAACTCCTCGAGATGAAAATGCAATGACAAAGTGAAAAATACATTGGGTAAGATTAACAGCAGAGCAGACAATAGCAGAAGAAAGCATTAGTGAACCTGACAACATAACATAGAAACTATTTAGAATGAAACGCAGAAAGAAAAATCACTGAAGAAAATGGACATAGAAACCTTGAGCTATGGAACAACTTCAAGCGGACCAATATGCCTGAATTAGAGTTCCAAAGTTATCAGGAGAAGGAAAGTAATAAAGGTACATGCAGTGATCAATGAAATAGAAAAGAGGAAAGCAAAAGAGAAAAATCAGTGAAAACAGAGGCTTGTTTTTCTTGAGAAGATTAATAAAATCAATGAACATCTAGCCAGACTTATTAAGAAAATAAGAAAGAAGGCTCTGATTATCAGCGTTGGAAATGAAAAAGGAAACATGACTAATGTTAAAATGTAATTAGGAAATATTAGGAACAACTTTATGCCAATAAACTCGATAACTTAGATGAAAGGGACAAATTCCTTCAAAGACGCAAACTCCTGAAGCTCTCTCAAGAAGGCATAAACTGAATAGCCATATTTTTTTAGAATTGAATTTGTAGTTAAGGACCTTTCCCACAAAGAAAACTCCAGATCTAAGATAACTTCCCTGGTGAATTCCACTAAACATTTAATGGAGAACTAATGCCAATTCCTTAAAAACATTTCTAGAAAACGGAAGAGGAGCAAACACTTTTCTATTCGTGTGTTAATAATCAGCATCCTGCTGATACCAAAACCAGAACAAAATATTATGAGAAAAGTCTGGGCCCTCACGAACAAAAATACAAAAATTCTTCAAAAATTTTTGTAAATCAAATCCAACAATGCATAGAATGAATAATAATACATCATGACCAAGTGGGGTTACTTTTGGGAATGCAGAGTTGTTTTAACATTCTCAATGTGGGCAGGGATCCTTCATTAAAAGGAGAACTTTTTGTTCTCTGTCTTGTTCTCATGCTTGAAGAGCACTGAACGTTCCTTCTCACTGTGATGGACGGGGAAAGACCTCAAGTCCTTGGGGACCTGCTAATGGTCTACACAGAATGAACCTGTTCTCACGGCCTAAACTTTTAACTGTAGGGTAGCAGGACAGCAACATTCTAGCACCCATCATCCCTCAGCCAGTGTCTGAGATTTGGGGCTCGTGAAGGGAGCATGGGTTTTGGAGACCCTTGGTTCAAATCCAGGCTTCACCATTACTTAGTATCTCTGCGCTCTAGAGATATCATGAGGGTTAAGGTTGTTCTGAGGCTTAGAAGTGAAATACGTAAAGCACTTCGCCCATAGCAAGCACACAGTACGTGTGGTTGGGGAGATAGTTCATTTTGTTGAGACACTGTACCACGATGGTTAAGAGTTATGGTTCTGGATGAAGACAACTTGGATTCTAGCCCCAGCTCTGTGACATATCTCATTGTGAGCTCTTGCCTAGTTTCCTAGTCTTTGAAATAGACTCACAGTACTATCTCAAAGAGTTGTTGGGAGGTTCCTTTGAATTAATACATATATAGTTCTTGGAACAGTGCCCTGCAGACAATAAGTGTTCTGTAAGCATTAGCTATTATTATTAAAGTTATTTTTGTTTCTTTAGCCATTGCTATTGCCACTGTTGTCGTTGACCAGTCAGCTAAGGCTTTGAAATCCTAGTAAGAAATGAACCTGGCAAGGGAGATTCACAAACGAGGTGGGGACCACAGGTAACAGTCATGGAGCCCTTGAGGTTGCTCAGCCTCCAATTGAAGACAGACCCTCCTGGCCTTGACGGAACAGGGAGAGGTGAATAGCTGCACCTGGGGAATGAACTGTGGGGGGCCAGGAGCAGGGCAGGCCCTGACAACAATCTCTCTTGGAGACAGGGATATTTTGGTTAAAGACATGCCTGGTTGGTGTTGTATCATCCTGAATGATGATGGATGCGGTGTGATTGGTGACCTGGGCTATAATTGAGAACCAGGTGGCCCCGTCGGCAGGTGATGGCACCTGAATGACAGTGTGACAGGGAGCAGAACCAGGGCCGCGGCTAGCCACTCCGCTTGCCGCGGTGACAAGCACTGTGCAGATTTCCACCCGCTGAGAACAATCCTGGCGGGGGGAGGCCTGCTAGACGGTGTGCTGTGTGCTACCAATTTCTTTCAGCACTTCCTATTTTGCCATTCATAGCCTCTTGCTATTAAGCAGACAGAACAGCTCATATCCTGTGGACAGATGATAGATCTGTCATCTTTCTGAAAAATCATTTGTCTTCCACAGGTGTATGGGCTTCCTTCTCAAGCCAGCAGGTCACATGACACTTTTCAACACTCTCTTCTGTACCAGCTTGGCATCCAGCGTCTATCAAAAGGGAAATCTTTCACATGCAATTATGACAGAAAATAAAGGTGATGAAGTGGTGTGTACCAAGAAGGGATGAGATCAGAGGGCGGTAATGAAAACTGGTAACAACAGAAGGACAGCTTCAACTCCAGAAGTTGTGGAGGACTGCTTAGGACCTGACACTGCTTGGGGGTGCACACAACCAGTGTAAGTGCAGAGGCTACAGATAAAATCACAGGCACGCATTCTCTTAACATAATAAATTGCTGGGCTGACTGTAACCCAAGAGGGGTTATAGGTAGTGTGCAATTGTATCAAAGCGATGCTGAGGTACCTCCTTCCCAATAATTCACACAATATGTGCTTCTTCCATTGCCATCCATTTAGTGGCACCATTTCAGACCTCTGAAAGTCTAGTTTATATATTGAGGGTGATTTTCCAGTAGGATCTTCCGGAGCCCAGGGCCTGGACACCCAAAGGCTTATGTTTCTATTGAACCTCTGGGAGGTCACGGGGAAAAGCACAGCCTGTTGAAGGTTATGAATGAGGCTCCTTCTAGCGGGAGACTTCACAGTCATGCAGTGTGCCCATCTCAGCGGCAGCCTTCTTAATTGGAGAAGAATTTCTCTACCTGCCAAGTACATTTCCTAGCAGCTGTTATCATCCTGAAAGTATATATCACATGCCAGCATTTCAAATCCCAGAAAGTGGCTTGCCCAGGTCAAGTTAGCAGAGATTTTAGATTTTATATCCAATCTCTTGTTTTGGAAGGCTACAAAAAAAGCCAACTATTTTCCACTAATTGCGAGTCTGAGTTGATTAAAAAAAACACTCTTAATTATAGATTACTTAAAAGGAAATATAATTGTGTCAGTTTCGGTAATGGTAAATCCATTAATCCAAAGTTTTTTCAGCTAACAAAGCTAACAAAGTTTTGTCAGATATCTTTCTGTAGTAAACAGAAGTTCAACTATGTGAAAGTGGCTCATTTTTCTAAGTAGGTTAAACATTCTTCCTATTCTCTCATATTTTGTATTGGGAGGATGCGTAACCCTTTGCCCCTTTTGCAAATGTAAAGACAATTGAGAGAGTACCCAGTTTCACAAGTAATAAGGCCTATATCAGTGAGGATGAGGGGATAAGGAAAGGAAACCAGCATTTGTCAAAAGCCTGCCGTCTGATTTAACTTCACGTTCACATAAAAAACATTTGATGGAGATGATATAAACATTTTCCAGATGAGGAAACCAAATGAAGTAAGTTGGCTGAAGTTTGGCAGATGGTGATAAAACTGGCATTGGGGCTTCCCTGGTGGCACAGTGGTTAAGAATCCTCCTGCCAATGCAGGGGACATGGGTTCGAGCGAGCCCTGGTCCGGGAAGGTCCCACATGGCGTGGAGCAACGAAGCCCGTGCGCCACAACTGCTGAGCCTGCGTTCTGGAGCCCGCGAGCCACAACTACTGAGCCCTTGAACCACAACTACTGAGCCCACCTGCCACAACTGCTTTAGCCCGCATGCCTAGAGCCCATGCTCTGCAACAAGAAAAGCCACCCGCAATAAGAAGCCTGCACACGACCACGGAGAGCAGCCCCGCTCGCCACAACTAGAGAAAGCCCACGCGCAGCAACAAAGACCCAGCGCAGCCAAAAATAAATAAATAAACAAATCTATTTAAAAGAAAAAAACAAAAAAACCTGGCATCGGATTCCTGTTTTTATCTAGCCCGCCAGTTGGCATTCTGCTCCCTTCACTTTCCCATACTGCTTAACCGACGTGTGCTGTTTGTCATAGGCTGTGTAGCTCTAACCAAAGGCTATTGGTCTAGTAGCACCAGATGCTTAGGCAGATGTCTTCTGTTAGCAAGCATAATGGAAGTTTCTGAATGAAATGTCAATCTGCTTCCCAGAGGAATGGTGGTCCTTGCAAATCTATGTTTTTACAACCCTCAAGAACTCTATATTAGAAATATAGGCAGTCATTCTCTAAAGTTCTCACTGGGTTTGAGTGAGTAATGTGTCTTGCAGAAGACTTTGTGTTGAGCCAGACTGACCGTGGGGAGGACTGTCCATTTACGTTTGAATCAGTAGGGATAGAAGGGGGTCAGAAATGCTTCCTTGTGCAGATTCTTACTCTCGTTGGTTACTGTGGCCCTTAATTTTCCACCAGTGTCCCCATTATATCTTCATAAATACCGTACCCAGCTAAAATTGGGTAAGTGAATCCTGGGACATTTCCACCCATTAGTACTTAAGCATGAGATAAACGACTGGAATAGAGCAGGGGGCTCAGGAAAGATGAATTCCAAGAGGAGAAGGAAAGGAAAGCCATCATTAGCCAAGGGAGATTCCAGAGGGTGCCGGATAGTAGTGGGGAGAGGGGAGTCCTGTGAACTTGGGGTGGGGGTGGAGGCGGGAGGACAGTCAAGAAGCTTCCCTTACTTGACAGTTATGCCTCAGGCCAGCTTTGCTTAGTAAACTCAAGGGATCATCTTGCTCACTTCAAAGGATCTGGCCCACCAGAAGAACAAAACAGGCTTTCCCTGTGTGGCAGCTTGGCATTGCAGCTGTCATCACAACTGTATCCAGAAAAGCAACTTATTCAGGTGGCACCTTGTTCCTTGAGACTTGTCTCATCTTCAAGAAATGCCCAGTGACCCCTCTTAGAGGAAGCCCCTCATTCCAGCACTGCTTGATGTTTTCTGCAGGTGGCAAGTGCTGTGGGAATACGTTCCTGGGCGTAATGAACCTTGGGATAGTGTCCACCGGTGTCTGTCCACAGGAGAACCTAGGCTGGTCTCCTTTGTTGGAAACCAGACAGAACTCCCTGAGCACGGCTCCGGAGGCACTGAAGAATTTCTGGTTGTTTCATTAGACTTCCAAGAGCTGCTGATTGAAGACTTCATTGAAACCCACCTTTATGTTCCCACCCTCTCCATTTCCTTTCCATTTAACCCAAAGACTGCTGTTTACTGTTGTAGAATGGAGTTGGTGACCGATTTTAAGAAATGTTTCTGAAGCCTTTGGTTGCATAAAGAGAATAGGGTGCCATCCAGGAGGAAGGGGTTGGGAAGCAGAGAGGATATTTCCAGTCCTCTCTGGTCTTCAGACCTGGGGTTTGTAGAACCTTAGACCTAGCAGGGGCTTTATTCAAGCAAGCGGACGGCCGCATTGTCAGACTCAGCAGATGAGGAAACCGAAGCTTAGAGAAATCTCACAGAAGGTCAGTGGGTAATTCCATAATTGGAAAATGTTGTTCAGGTCTGCAGAAAATAGTTTAAAAAGGCAGGGACACACTAAAGCAGGGTGACTGGATGATCAGGGGTCATATGTGGAACTTTTGAAGAACGTAGGGGTGTTTTGGCTGCAAGGAAGAAAATGCATACAGAAGTCATAAAAACCATCTTCAGATATCTGAAGGGCTGCCCCAAGGGGTGTAAGGAGATTTATTCTTTGTAATGGAAAAGGGTATGAAATAGTTACTAGGAGATCAAGTTTGACCCCATATGAGGAAGATGTTGGTCTGCCTTCATTAAGGATCTGGAATACCTGAAAGAGTAGAGAGCCTGCTGCCTTGGAGGAAGGGACTGTCCAGCAAAAAAACATGTTCAAGGAGGGTTTCCATGCTGGGAATATTCTTTTCAAAGCTAAGATTAATGATCAAGGTTCCCATCAGAATCCCCAAGAGTCCCCATCAAATACCACAAGGCAGTAGAATTAAGCTAGACCCTTCACGTGTCAGTTTCTGGTCAAAGCAAATCATCTGCTGAGAAATTTATTATTCTAGGTCTACCATGGACCTTGGGGTCATTTAGCTTTAGCTGTTGTAGGGCCCAGGGGGAGTAGCTTTGTAAAGAGGGCCTGCTCTGGGGATATTTTTTAGGGTAAAAGTAGAGATGTGTTCGTTTATTTTAGGGTAAACCTGATGATAGAGGGGGGGAAAAAAACAGTGGCACCCATGGCTGGGATACTTGCTGTTAGTGTAAATGTGGCAAATCATTCCTAAGATTGAGAGATTCCTATGAGCGCAGCAGAGACCAGGCTCAGAGAGAGCCAAGGACACTGGAAGGGACTATTTAAAGAGACCTTTAGGGCTTCCCTGGTGGCGCAGTGGTTAAGAGTCCGCCTGCCGATGCAGGGGACACGGGTTCGTGTCCCAGTCCGGGAAGATCCCACATGCCGCGGAGCGGCTGGGCCCATGAGCCATGGCCGCTGAGCCTGCGCGTCCGGAGCCTGTGCCCCGCAACGGGAGAGGCCACAACAGTGAGAGGCCCGCGTACCGCAAAAACAAACAAACAAAAAAGAGACCTTTATAGTTACCTCTGAAATTTAAGGGCCACCGAAAAGAGGATCCAAGGCACCAGAAGGCCTGAGCCCCAGACCCGTCTGGCATGACCTTTATCTCTCCATCTCACTAGCCTGGCTGTCCTGTAAGGCCCAGAATCAGGATTACATATCTTATTTGAAATCTCTGAGGCTTGAACCTATTTCTTCTGGAAAGCCTTCCCTGTCCTCAACAACCCACACTGGAGTCTCCTGCCTCTGAGTTCAGGGGTCGGGGATGGGTGGTAGGCAGTGTGTCAGGACGCCAGGAGGCCTCAGGGATAACCCCGACAGGTTGGATCAGTGACCCTCTGTAGTTGCCTTAAGAATGTCATTGTTAGTCCCCCTGAAGTGCCTTCCCCTTTGAATCCTTGCTGTTCCCTGCTGTGCTCCCTTCTAGGATGGACCCTGATCCCTAGCCCATGGGAGGAGGCTGTTCCCAGGTTTAGGTGTGCTCCGTCTCTTTTCCCTTTTCGGATACATTTCTTTCGTATACATTTCTCGAGGAGCCACTGACCTCTTCCAGGTTGGAGATGTGCAACCCAAAGCCGTGGGCTCATCCTCCTTGAGTCATTCAGTACATGCTCCAAGGGGACTGACTCTGTCAGTGGCTTTGTTTGTGCTTGGCCCCAGGATCTCCGCTGGCTTTAATATGTTTTGCTCATCCTCAACATTTCCTGATTTCCTTCTCAAGGCACCAACCGTGTTTGCTAACTTAACCATCAGCCTCCCATCTGATTTGCTCATGAGAATGGAAAAACATTGACATAATTTCTTTCCCTTGAGTGTTATTTGTCGGCTTGTAAATCTGAACGGAAAGAGTAAACTCATTTGGAGAAGCGAAATGCCTATCCTTGAAGAATGAAGAGTGTTGCTGGGGATGGCAGGAGAGTTTGTGTGCCCGTGAGTACCGGGATCCAGGACGTAGGACCTGAGATCAGGCTAGAGGCCAGAGATGAGAAACTCCTTCTAATATTTCCTGCCGATAGAAATAGTCAATAAATGAGAACTGTTTATTGAGTGCCTACCATGTTCACACAAACAGGGAGGTAGGAAGTTGTAGGAACAGATGAAGCCATCTTAATTCTTCTCGTTGGAGAACTTTGTGACTAAATCAGGTCATGGTGACAGTTGCCCAGAAATTGAGAATCACATAATTAGCCTCTTGCTTGGGACTGGTAAGCCCTTTGTCACTTTTATTAGATGGGGCTGCATCTTAGGATGGCAGGAATGAAACCTAACCTTTCTCCACAGCACCTTTTATGCTCCTCGGTAGAATGTGGAAGAGGCTTGACTTCTCTGAGACCGTTTTCTCATCTATAACTTGAGTCAAGCAATACCTACCTTTGACTGTTGTTCTAAGTAGATGAAGCGCTGTAAAATGCTTAGCATGGCATGGACACCCAGTAGGCACCATTGAATGATAGCCAACTTGTAGCTGGACCATCACCACTGGTGCCCAGTATGAAGAAGCTGGAAAACATATTGTTCACGGCGTGGCCTATCTTGACCTATAGAAAATCCTGATTTCAAGTTCCCTTATTTCTGCCCGATTTTGTAGTGTGAAGCTGGCACACTGTAAACAGGCTACTCGGAAAGTATCTGATGTGCCAGGAGGGAAGAGGACAAGTCTCTCTAAGGGAGCCATTTGGGCTCTTGTGTTAATTAAAGCAGGAAAGAAATGTGGGAGGAAAGCAAAGCTAAGTGTCCAAACGGAGAATGTGCTGCACACATTCTCAAGAGTGAAGCCAGATAGGAGAGGCTGGCAGGGGAGGAGGAGGGTGGGGATGTGGCAGTCCCAGAAGAGAGTGATGACCAGCACCAAGCTTAGTCAAAGCTGAACTCAAGAAGGGCAAGCCGGGCTTCCCTGGTGGCGCAGTGGTTGAGAGTCCGCCTGGCGATGCAAGGGACGTGGGTTCGTGCCCTGGTCTGGGAGGATCCCACATGCCGCGGAGCGGCTGGGCCCGTGAGCCATGGCTGCTGAGCCTGCGCGTCCGGAGCCTGTGCTCCACAACAGGAGAGGCCACAACAGTGAGAGGCCTGCGTACCGCAAAAAAAAAAAAAAAAAGAAGGGCAAGCCAGTTATAAAATATGTCAACTGGGGCGTTGTGGCTCCACCTTTCCTCCTAGTCGGACACTGGAACCCATGGCCCAGATTCTGCATGGATTTAAAGGCACAAGAGGAGAGCATGGACCCAGAAGAGGACAGTCTGCCCATCTCAAGGCAGGAACTCCCTCTCATTTTTCTTGCAGACACTCTCCATGGAGATAGGCCCCCAACTTTCTTCACAAAGCCAACTTGTCATCATGCTCTGTTGTGTGCCTTCTACTTGCATCAGCTCAAGTAGCACTAATTTTTGAAAATACAGAAATTGTTCTTGTTATAACAGTCTGTTCGCAAGGAACAAAGGCCACAACAGGCTGGCATTATCTTGATTTTTTTCCATGGCCCTCTCATCAAAAATAATATTTCAAATGGATTGCAGTACAGTTAATGAGATATTTTACAATGCAGATTATCAGAAGTGGAGAGGCCTAGACATTTACACTAGTTGACTGGCAAGATTAACTTGATGTACTTTGACCCACCTTTTGAGAGAAAAAGACCTCTATAAATTTCAAAGAAAAAGGCATAGTTTATTTGCATCCAGATGGCACTTTTAAATTCAGAAAACTGAAATCCGCCTCACACACAGGACCTAGACCACTACTGGAAGGAGAGTGAGATAGGCCAGATTTACATTTATAAATGCCCGTGATGGCAGTAAATGCACAAAGATCCTCACGGGGGCACGAGGAGGTCTAAATATGCTACATTTGTGAAACTCTCATTTGAATAAAGAAGCAAGTTACATCTTTTTCATATTGAATTGACTGTCCTTAGGACTGAAGCACTAGGTCTTGATTCCCTAGTCTGGTCGACAGAAATTGGGGCAAGCAATGATCAATTCCACTCAACAGAGGAGGAGATAAAATGTATCAGACACAGCAGCTCTCTGTCCAAACAAAGTGACATCTCATGACTTTCCTGTAGCTTTCATGGAAGTATTTTGAAAGTCTGGGAAAATGAGAGGGAAATGTAAGGTTCTATGAAGAGTTGTGGAAGAAGAGAGTGAAGATGCTGGAAGGGTGGCTCTGGGTATAGAGATTGCACTGTTCCACCCCTAAATCTTCCCCTGTGGCCAGTTCTCAGGTCAGTGCATTGCAGTTCTCAAGATAGGAACCTATTCCCTCCTTTAATATTCCCACTAGGTTTCTACTTTTCAGCTTCCCAGTATGTGTACTAATGAACCGAACAAGAAAGAATTAGTGATGCATGGTGCTCATTTAATTGGCTGAAACTGAGTGATGTGCACTCTCTGAATCACGTTAATTCTTGGGACTAATCTACACATTGGCAGCTTGTCATAAGCGATGGGTTGCAAATGCTGAATCTCAACTTTTCAGGGTTGGTAGTAGTAAAATGGCAGTGTGTTAAATGCGCTCTTAGACTGGAGAGGAACTTTTGTGTAAGTATAATGCAGTCATGGTAAGACAATGGATTAAATGGCCTTCTTCAAGATATTGGCTTTGTTTGTCTTGTGTATTCAAAAAGTAGCCCTTCTAATGTGTCTCTTCAGGCACAAACAAAATGGGTGAGGGTCAGTGATGAGTTACTGTGTTAGGATGAGAGGATGTTAGCAACCTCTTCTATGCATCCAGATAGCAGCCTGTTCTGGAGTTTCCTTGTGGAATTCACAAGGCTTCATGGCTAAACTTCCCGCTGCGGTTAGGACAGTTTTCCCAGGAGACCACACAGGGATTTGGAAGCAGAAGAGCTGAGTTATTATCTGATCTTTCCCATTTACCATTTGGGAGATATTGGGAAAGCCACTGAAATTTGTCTCTAAAACTGTGGATCATAATACTTTGTGTTTCACTCAAAGAGCTTCTAAGGACTGGACAAAATGGTTTGGTTTGGTGGTTTGAGAATATTTCATATACTGCAAAGCTACGCACAGATATCGTTGTTGTGACTATATCTCTTCTTGGTCTGTAAGAAACTACCTTTCCTCATCCTCCCTTCTTTTCTATCAGCCATAGTGAATACCTTTTGATTCTTAGCATATTTATACCATGAATATGTGAAAGTCCCAGTGTCCTTTTGTCCCTCTGTTGGGGACCCAGACTGGATTCTTATCTGGGCACATTGTTATCCAGGCATCCTTCAGATGTTTTGAAATGGGTCTGGTAAGAACCAAAGCTGTGTTTTCAATTAATTTTCTAAGTACACAATTTGCTCAAAGTACATTTAAAAAAAAAATTCTACAATAAAATATGGCTTGCTGCTGATCGACTGCCAGAAATTTGAGATCTCTCTGGGTTTCACTAATATCAAAGGCTTCTGTTTAATATGACTCTGTATTAAAGCGGCCCTTACTGTCAACTTAGCAAAACCTCTTGTTTAAGCTCAAGTTTTGTGTAGTTTTTATTAATCCAACGTGCATCTGTTAAAAATAACTCCAGATAATGCAACATTTGATTAAATGGCCCGTCTTAATACGGCCATTAGCTGGAGGGATTTTTTTTCCATTTACACATTCCAATCTGAGCCTGATAAGATGGCACTAACATTTAGCCTGAGGTGTGGAATGTTAATAGTGGAATCTTGGACAGTTTGTTTATTTTTTATTTATTTCGCAAATGTGCCGTTCACAGTAGCGTGCCAGACGAGGGTCCTGGAAAGCAGAAGTGCTCTGTTTAGCCTCAGAGCCCCAAGAAGCTGGCAGATTAGCCCTTACCCCAAGGGCGGCACCAGCATAGTAGGAAAAGGCAGAGGAGTAACCGTAAGCCGGAGCTGAAGTATATTTCTGTTCTGTCAAAAGTGGCTTTTCAGGGAGATGTGAGTAACATGTCATGTGAATTTTTATCCACCGCCTTTTCTCTTGGGCTATGGGGAAAGAAGGCTTAGGAGATGCTCTGGTCCTCGTGAGCACCTTGAACCTAGGCTGTCCTGGTGGCATTGGTTTTCCTTTGCTGAGAGGCCCTGCGGCTCTTGTGGTTCAGGACCAGCTGGTACCTGGCACAGAGCAGGCATCCAGTCCCTTTTCCTTGAGCCATTACGCTAACCAGCCTCCAGGGAACACAGAGGCCCCAAATGTTCCCCGAGTACACGCTTCTTGGGCACCTCCTGCATGGAAGGCACCATGTTAAAGCCTGGGGATAAAGCAGTGAACAAGACAGACTCAGTCCCTGCTTTTATGGACCTTGCGTTCTAGCTAATACATAGCCACTAGTCAAGGATGCTGTCTGTCTGTCCGTTGGTTTTATGATTTGATCTCTACTCTTAATTGAGTTTCAGCTCCCGGAATTGAGTTTATGCCCTATTGACCACCATTTGGCTTTTACAATTGTTCTTATAAGAGTATTTTTCTGCTTATATGTTAGTTTTAATTCCTTGAAGATAGGCATTTGGGTTCCATTTAATTTAATGCTTATTTACCAACTGCCTATCATGTTAAAGACTGCATTTTTCACTATTCTTCCTGCCTTTCCCAGAATGATTAGGCATAAAATGTTCCCCTCCTTTAAGCCTAGCCCACCCAGGGACATGAGGGAAGGTGTGGCAGGTTGTACACTACACGATGGTGCAACATCTAGAAGGACAGTGCGCACATCACGGCGATGGTAGGTTAGTACATTTATAATGATGATCTCTAGGCAGATGACAGTACCCAGTTCGAACAAAATCATTGTATGTTACACATATTAAGAGAATTTCTCTGCAGATCAAATGAGTCTTGTCAGAGACACCTGTTTTAACTTCACATGAAGACATTTTATAAGACAGTGGGCCTGTTGTTGCTTTCCTGGTCGTGTCAGGCACCAGGACAATTCCTCTAGTTAACTAGGGCAGCAAAGGACAAGAGACTAGGGTTGGAGTGGATTTCAGTTCTAACTCTGCAAGTCAACCAGCTGTGTAGCTTCGAGCACATCCCGTAACCATTTTGAGCTTCAATTTCCTCATCAGTAAAATGGGGATTATCTCCATACCTCATGGAGTTACTAAGATCAAATAAAGTAATTCTGGGAATATGCCTCGTTCCATGTGCTTGGACTCAATAAATGTTATTTCAGTCTGGTAGCTGGGATGGGGAGAGGGGTAGGGAAGGGAAGAGGGACACGAACCTGCCGAGAGACGTTATAGAAGGCAGGTTTTACCTCTGTGTCCTCTGGGTGACTGTGTGGTGAGGCCAGGGAACCATCTTGTCCCAGGAAGGATGGCCACCGAAGACCTGAAGCTCCCTTCATTTTTAGCAGCCCAGAGAAAGGCATTCAATTGTCCTTATTTCCGTCCTGGGGTTTGCAATCTACATTTGCAAGAAAATGAGGGTATCATTTTTCCTAGTGTCCAGGCACCTAGGCTGATTCATTACAGCATTAGAAGTGGTTAATGGCAATTGAGGTAGCAGCAGTTTGGAGCGGCAAACAGGACCTTGCCAGGGACCCTGGGTAACTCTCAGGTGTTATTACAACCTGACTGGCTTTCTGTTGCCCTCACTGGCTTTTCCATCAAGTTATCTGTCAGTCGTCTGCTTTCATTTCCTGGGCAGAGATTCGGAGGTCAGCCGGATACCCCTTCGTATAGCTGCAGAGGGGTTGCTGCATTGATTCTTATATTTGGTTCTGATTACAGATTGAAATTAGATTGCTTCCTCTCCTGGCGTGGGTTATGATAGCACTCTGTAGTTGAAGGAAATTTATTTACTGTGCATTGTGTTTCTTGAAAAGCCTGGTAATTTGTTTCTGTCCTCTACTCCAAGAAAGTAGGTCAAGCACTGGCCAGCACGCAGGGGTAATGAGGTGTCGGTGAGAAAAACACCACCCAGAGAAAAGGATCTTTATTAGACCCTTCCAGTGGTGATGGTGGCGGTATGGCCGTGCTCGAGGTGATGGGTCTGTATTTCCTTATGGCTTGACTGGGGTTGGTTATTCCCTCTTGTGGGGCCTCTCCATCCCAGATGGTGGACTGTGTCTACATTTGGCAGCCCACGTTCACCTGATGGAATAACACTTCCAAAGTGTGCCTGCAACCAAGAAGATGGAGGGAGCTTATTAGCCCTCTATTGTGGGCCACGTGTAGATTTGTATGTTCATTTGCAAGTTGTCTTCAGGCTCCTCCAGGAAGGATGAGTGGACGGAGCAATAGGCTTTATCTGTATTTGTAAGGAGCTTCCTGAGGCTCCAAGGCCAGAATTCTGTGACTGAAGCTTGTCACGAAAAATAAAGAAAGAATAGGAGGTGTTCAGAGCGAAGAGAAGAAGGATGGTTCCCAACCTTGCTCAGTTCGTGGCACCCTTTGTGTCTCAGGAACTTCTGCACGATGCCTCTAGTGTGCGCACACACACACACACACACACACACACAGAGTTCTGTTTATTAAGTAGTTAGATGGATCCAAATAAGTTAATAAGTATTTATGTCCTAACAACTTGGTGACCATTTGGGAAAAATACACATAAATCAAAAGAAAATATTTTATATTTATTTTTAAATAACCACAGTCACTACCAATGGGATGTGTGTACCTGTTGGGCACTGCAGAATTCAAATCTCGAAATCAGGTTGGACGCTGCCACCCTCATGTCCTTTTCCACACTGATTTTCATGCAACTTTTTATCCAGCAACTGCTGAAAGTTTCACAGAAATAGGACATGATCAAAAGAAGGTAGCGTGATTAATGTTGAAACCGAGGACCACCTTTGAACTGGTAGTTTGCAAGGTATTTGACAGCTGTGGAGTATTGCTTTGCTTTCCTCAAAATTTTAAAATATTTAAAAATTAAAGTAAACTTAAACCTAAATTAATTTAAATTCATTTTAATGTGAGTACCCCACACTGCCCCTCTGAGTTTGCTGCAGTGCCCCAGCGTGCCTCAGCGCACAGTTTGCGAGCCTGGGCCCTGGGCGCGAGATGCTCTCAGATAACTCACAACTGCGAGGGAGGGACCAAGGGCTTGTCCAGCTGGCTGTCCTTATAAGCACTTCTGACCTTACCTCTGACCCACTGCCGAGGGAGGGTGCTGGAACCCTACCTTGCATGCAGCACGTTGTGATTGTATGATGCTAGAGGGTGAAGTGAGCACAGGCTGCTCATCACAATAATCCTGCACAGAGTTCCTCCTTGGCAGGCTGCGCTCACAGATACTGTGGGGCTTTCTTCTAACAGTAGAGCTTTGCCCTCAAGGAGAATGCAATCTTGTTGAAACTCTCACAGGCTTAAGGTAACATCGAGATTCTAGTCCAAATGCTTACAATTCAAATTTGACATTTTACGGGATGATGTTTCCCTTTCCTTGGCACAAACTGGAGGAATTAAATTGAATTAAATAATTATTGGATTTAATAATTAAAAGCTTTTTCAGTCTCCACTTGGATCTTACCGAAGTGGCACCATTTTCAAACGGGCAAGAACACATCGGAAGTATGGAGAAAGACTCCTGTGCAAATTGTTAATAGAATCCCTAAATGCAAGTTCTCTATTCTGAGGGCTTAGGCCCTAAGTGGGGTTGATTCAAGTGGAAAAAGGCCACTTTGCATCCAGTGGAATGAAATCCTGTTTCCAGATTTACGTTTCTGACGATTTTGGTAAATCTTCCTGTTACAATTCGGCTGCCCGTGACTGGACATCTTCCTCTGGAGGCCTGGGGCCTGAACACATTCTGTCAAGTTTATTATCCAAGGAAGAGACTCCTTTCAGTCCCAAATGGGTGTGCGGTAGCAGGTGGGAATTGCCACTGACGAGTTGGGAGACCCTAAATCTCTTTTCATCAGATCTGAATGTTGGTGGCAATATAGAAATGCACTGAAGTGTTGCTAACAAAGCTGCCCTCCCTGCCTGGCATTCAGAGGGGGGAAAGAGGGTATTTTGCACCATGACAACAGGTGACCTCTATTTGGAATTGTCAACAAACATTAATAGGCTTTCTAAAACACATGTGCTGTAAGTAAGAGACTGGCTGTCTGAAGGGAGGGCCCGGTATTCAGCAGCACTGAGGCAGTTCGCACAGGATGTCAGCAGACGTGGTTAATTGGTAATGATTAGGGCTGTCTGAAAGCCGATTCCCTGAGTTTGGTGAACACATAATTGTTGTATGTAACCCAGAGCGGCTTTGCTCTTTCATCTCTATGAAGAGATCAGAAAAGAGAGATTTACGGCTTAGGTTGCCCCAAGCCACACATAGCAGGCTTAATTTTCCTTTCCAAGGGAATTTGAAGACGGCTGTTGTGACTAGTTCTCTGTGGCTCATATGGCATGTTGAGGTCACCTGCAAGTTTTTGTTAAATGATTGAGTGACTGAAATTAATTATTCTGTCAGAGCTGTAATGGAGGTAAGATGGAAGACGCTGATAAAGAGAAAAGCTAAAGCGATCCTTATAAATGCACTTATGTCTCTTTCTATTTAAATAAAGCAGACAGAATACGTATATCCTGGATGGTGTTGGGTGTCACCTCCCCATTTGCCTCTATAGCCCTAAGCTGTTTTCTTTCAAAATCCAACGCTTTGAAATGAGTGGCCATTTATTCAACTCCAACTGTAGGATATTTGACCCCTTACTCAGTTCATTCCTTCTAATCTTTCCCCAAACACCTCAGCCCCTGATAAGAGGCTGATTCCAGTCACTGCCTTAGATTAAATCAAACGAATTCAGGGAGTTGCGTCTGAGCGAATGGCTAAGTGACTTGGGGAATGTGGCTGGTGAGTTGAGTAGGTGAAAGGCAGGTGTTTGCTTCTAAATGTCAGATTTCTGAGGCGTGGAAACCACCCTGTAAGGACATTTAGGAAGGCAGTGAAAGCAGCTGTTTAGTGACAGACTGCCTGAAATTTGGGTTCTTAAATGCCACGAAGGGAATCCAGTGGCCAGTTAAGGAGATGCCAAAATGACTCTCTTGATTACCTTGCAAAGGGCAAGAGAATTATTTAAAAGTGATTTTTCAACTTACTTCCAAGTCACTGGCAACAAAGGCTAAAAAGAGCCATTTCCCATGTGGGTTCTGAGAAGCACGTAGGTAGCAGGACCTCTTCCCGAGGTGGCACTAGGTTCAAAACGAGCAAGAAACGCTGGAAGTGTAGAAAAGGACTTACAAGCAAATTGGCTAAGGTATCAGAATTATGAACCTGTGCCCTGAAAGTGTGTCCTCTCATGTTATGTGCCCTTTGGTGAAAACACTATGGATCAAGGCTGCCTAGTCCTTTGCACAAGTAGGAAAAGCCCACAGCAATGAGATGGGTTGATTCCCTTGCCAAAGCCATCACCAATAGCCATAGTAATAGGACTGGGAAATAGCCAGCAGTCACTTGGTTCACTGATGTTTTTGGATTCTGGTGTGCCCTTTTCAAATCATCTGGGGTGCTTGTTAAATATTCAGATTCTAGGGAACCACCCCCAGAGAGTCTGTCTCCCTAGTATGCCACAGGGCTTGGGGATCTTCACTTTTTTTCTTTTAACGAGTTCTGAGGTGATGTTGCAGGTTGTCCCCAACTTTCACTTCCCTTGTTTAACAAATCAGTAGACCAGGGGCCAAGAGAAGAGACTGCAACTGCTCCATTTGGTAAGAACAGCCCTCTGAAAGGGTCGTGACTAGTCTAGGGCAGATTGTAGGTGGAACTTCTTGGGTTTGAGTAATTTTTTTTAGGTAGCATAAAGCCTTTTTTAAAAAAGTGAAATATAGTTGATTTGCAGCGTTGTATTAGTTTTAGGTGTATAGCACAGTGATTCGGTTTTATATATATATATATATTCTTTTTCAAATTCTTTTCCCTTGTAGGTTATTACAAGGTACTGAGTATAGTTCCTTGCACTATACAGTAGGTCCTTGTTGTTTATTTTATATACAGTAGTCTGTATATGTTAATCCTAAACTCCTAATTTATTCCTCCTCCGACCTTTCCCCTTTGGTAACCATAAGTTTGTTTTCTATGTCTGTGAGTCTGTTTCTCTTTTATAAATAAGTTCACTTGTATCTCTTTTTTAAGATGTGCATATAAGTGATATCATATGATATTTGTCTTTCTCTGTCTGACTTCACTTAGTACGATAATCTCCAGGTCCATCCATGTCACTGAAAATGACATTATTTCATTCTTTTTAATGGCTGAGTAATATTCCTGTGTGTGTGTGTGTGAACACACACACACACCACATCTTCTTTATCCATTCATCTGTTGATGCACACTTAGATGGCTTCCATGTCTCAGCTGTTGTAAATAGTGCTGCTGTGTATGTATCTTTCTGAATTATGGTTTTCTCTGGATATATGCCCAGGAGTTGGATCATTGGGTCATATGGTAACTCTGTTTTTAGTTTTTTCAAGGAACCTCCATACCGTTGTTCTCCATAGTGCCTGCACCAATTTACATTCCCACCAACAGTGTAGGAGGGTTCCTTTTTCTCCATACCCTCTCCAGTACTTATTATTTGTAGGCTTTTTGATGATGGCCATTCTGGTGAGGTGGTACATTGCTAATTATTAGAGAAATGCAAATCAAAACTACAGTGGGATTTGAGTAATTTTTCTTATCTTAAGACAAGTCATGGCTATTTCAACACTAGTCAACTTAAGGTATCCCAGCTATTGAAGGCATGGCCTCCTGAGTATCTTAGAAAATGAAATAATAGAAATAGGTGGAGTCTGGAAAATTGCTGTTTCTTGATGATGGTTAATATTTCGTTGGTTGGACATAATTGAAGCAACAAAGAAATAGCCATGAAAACTGTCATAAATTAAGACATTCCATTATGGAGGGCAATTTTAAATATTTCTTTCCCGGCAATTTCTAAAAGGAAGAAGACTAACTTGGAACACTTTATACTCATGCCTGCTAGGAGATGAGAAATGGTGTCCCCTCTCTAATTTATGAACCTGTGGTTTAGTTCGGTAGAGCTCAAGCTTACAGTGCTCCAACACCATGTTTTGTGGGGTTAAATGTAAGGCCTTAAAATGTATGTGTATGTCCTCTCACTTCATGAATGCTATGATACTTAGTGCTTTACAGTCTATCTGAAGGCAAATTGATGACTTTATAAAATCTTTTTTTAAAGTACCCTTCTCCTCTTTTTAAATATGTATGGCTTCTCTGTGTGCCCTATAAAATGTTTTGGAAAGTGGTCATCACCAGACTAGGGCTAGGTTGCATAAATATTTAGCTATAGATAGGAGCGTGTTTCTTGAAGTTGCACATGTGTCAGCGTTTCCTTCGCTGTTCCTCCAGAGCCAGGCCTATTAGCAGTGCGATGGAAGATAAAGAGGGAGCCAAGATAGAAATGCAGACTTGCCATTGCCAGGGATAACACTGCATTAAATTGTCGCTGTTTTGGTTCTGTTCTTAACAAAGTTAAACAAGTCTTTGATTGGAGCCTGTTTTCAGTTGTCATTTTAAATAATAATTAGACCCCCTGCTCCAATCAGTTTCTTTTAAGGTGGTTTTAAAAGTTCATGACTGGGAAGATACTATTTATAGAGGAGAGGCACTTAGTAGGCCAAGATTTGGTTGGTTTCATGTGGCCAAGGATTATCCCAGAAATTCAACTGGGGATTTTTTTTGGCCCTTTCAGGATATCAAATTTTGATTTGTTGTTATTTTTAATCCTAAATATTACTGTTTATGTATCTTCTCTGAGAGGAGGGAGGGCTAAGATGAATGTACCATATTTTTTATGTACTTCTAGTAGCTGTGCAACCTTCAGTGGCAGGGAATAGAGCATATGACTGTGAAACTTACATAGAGAAAGGGGAGAATTTGTAATCTTTGAACAACAACAACAAAAATGTATTGATATCTACAATTTGCTGGGCTCTGAGGCTTCGAAACTGAATAAAATGTGACCCTAGGGAGTGACAGGTCTAAGCAGGCAATTACAGTGAAATGTGATACAATACATGTATAAGAGGAGTCCCAAAGAAGGAGGAGCTAATATCTCTCTGGGGCTTTCAAGAGAAGCGGTGACTTATAAATGAGGAGAAAGAATCTATGAATTCATTGTTTAGCTTGAGAGCTCTAATTTGCATCAATCCATACTTGATATTTTAGTGGTGACCAAATGAGGATGGTCTTTCAGGCAATGGGTGGAGCCTGTTCAAAAGTACAGAGACTTGAGAGGACATGGCATGTCAGAAAATTGTAGGTAGGCAGCATAGCTTGAGCATCATTTACAAGGAGGGTGAGGTTACCACTGAATAGGATTATGAGATTGACTTTCACAAAGGCTCATATGTCCTGGCATCATCATGCTTCTTCAAGAGTTTTGGTAATACTTAAGGGAGAGATAGAGATCCCAAAAGGTGCAAGTTCTCTTGTTAAGTCTATGAGTCTAGTTCCCTAGCTTATGAGGCAGTTGAAAAACATTAGGCTTAAACGCTCTCATTGGAGGTGAGCTAGCTACCAGGTCAGTCTGCCCAAACAGGTCAACAACGGGTCACACACCTGGATGAGAAGTCTAATATGTGCTTCATCATCCAGATAATTTGATTCCAGGTCCCAAATCAGTGTTCTATGAAAAAGGAGATCCTTAGCAAAAGGTTTTGTGAAATGTTTGGTTAAATAAAGTTACGCAGGCTTCCTTTCTGTTGGGCTTCCTGAGCCTTTAATGTGCTGAAGTATGATACGAATCTCCAAGAGGATGATAGAATATGGCTTCATTTCCTAAAACTTTGTGAAAAAGCCTTTTGTGAAACTAGTGTTCCCTAGAATACTCTTTGGGCAAAGACACTCTTAAGATTCATTTAAACAGACCTCCTAATTGCACATCGAATGGAATTTCCTTCATCAAAAGTTATGCCTGAAAGAGGGGGTGAAAACCACTCCCCTCAGCAAACATAAAATGTGCCCTCTACTAATTATTTGACATCATGTTGGTGAAATCAAGGGTTGCATTCCTCCCATTCTAATAGGACAGTTTTGCAGAGACACAGCCCTGGGCTCTGGTGGGCAGCGTGGGGGCTGTTGGGAAGGTTCCAGCAAAATGCAACTATTCCTGACCTTGTACCATTTAAAGTCACAGAGCTATTAAAGCAGCGACCAGGGCATTCAGAAGACCTGTGACTAGGCATAATGTGCCTTTTGAGGGTGACTGTTCATTTGTCCATCTAATTAGCACTCAGCACCTTTGGCCGCCCCACACATCTTTTAAAAAAATCTCAAGCATGTGGGGCTTCGGTGCTTGGATGGCAGGGCTCAGATGAAAATCAAGGCCTGGCCTTGTATTTACGGAGGTTTCTTCTTTCCACTACATCTTACCTATTTCTTCAGCCCTGTTCTCAGTAATGCCTGCCACAAAGAACCCCATAAATTTAGCATTTGCAGCTATAAGTTTGTCATTCTTTTCTTGAAATAAGATTAGGGCACTATTGTAAAACAGCAGAAGGCTGAATGTGAGAGCAGCCAGCATATTGTTGACTGATTCATCTGGGGCATTTAGTTCTTCAAAATGGAAAAACAAAACAGGGTCTAAAAAGCAAACACAGTAAATTAAAAGAATGTTATTCTATGCGTAGAACAGCTGTTTTAATACTTGCCCAGTAGGGTCATGTGACTGAACCACTTCTTTTAGGATAAAATATGTCTTCCTTTAAGGTTATTATTAAAGATACATGGAGACATTTACTTTGTCTTCTTGTCAGCATTGTGCCACATTGAAAAAAAAAGCGAAAAACATTTGAATTTGGTTTAGATTCATTATTTGCATGAAAATGATAGTTAATTGTGTCCATGTGATATTAGTGTTTGGCTAAGGTGACCTTGCCATTGTTAGACCAAGGTGGGCCGTGAGTTAACGAAAATTGTACTGGTGGTAGCTGTTTTCTTTTAAGTAACTGTATAGTTCTGTCTGCTTTGCCAACTAGAAAGATGAATTAACGGGAAGTGAAAGATTTAGAGTCTACAAGAGGTAGGATATAGCTATCCATTGCAGGGAGAAAGCGCCACATTGGGCTCTCTTTGCATGTTGGGTGATCATTTCTTCGGCAAACATTGAATGCCTGCTCTGTGTTAGGATCCTGACTGTTCATTACATGATCAGAAACTCTAAGAGGGAAGAGACCCTGCAGTACTGTAGCTGAAACCTCTATTAGCTTTAAAATCTGAACCAGAAATCTTCTAGCCCACCCGAGGCTTGTCCCAAAGCTGCTAAGTGGCAGGACAAGAGTCCAAATCTTCTGCCCCTTCTCCAACTTTCTCCATGTGCTACCTCCTTACTTTGCTTTGCCTGGTACCCATCATGAGTATGTTTTCTCTAGAGACTAGTTAGAGCAGAGGAGGATGCTGGGCCAGATGCCCCTCCTGTCCCACTGAATGTGTCCTGGTCGTTGAGGAGTCTCCCAGTCAGCCTCTTCCTCTCTCTGAACTCTAAAGGCCAAGATCAATTCCAGTTCATCTTAGAACATGAATTACATGCACATGGTTGTATTATATCAGATATGTAATAAATATCTGTTGAAAGTGTGAATAATAGAACGAATAAATGACCTTGTCTTATTCCAACTCAGGGCAGGGTCCATTATGCCCCCTCTGTGACATGTGATTATCCAGCTGCATCTTACATTGTCTCCTAGTGATGCAGCCCTGGCTGATTTATAGTGCACCCCATCTCTCTATGGGCAGTGCTGCCCACAGAATGGTACTTCCTCTTCTTAATCCTCAGTCCACTCTGATGTCTCTGGCTCTGTCTCCAAATGCCACACAGACTAGATCCTTATTCCTCTTTCACGTGGTCCTTCAGATATTGCAAGACACCTGGTATATGCTTCTCATCTCCAAATTTAATCCCCTAAGTTATTCCTCATATGACACAATTCCCTGACGTATCTGTATCTTAGATGCTTTCATATCAACATAGTTAATTTATCCAGTGTTTTTTTGTATGTTTGTTTTGTTTGCTTATTATTTGTAAGTTTGGGGCTAGAACCAAACATAGCATTACAGGAAGGAATGACCAGAGCAGAATAGGGCCAGAACATTGCCTTCCTTCTTTTGTACTTCCACTTAGACTATTTTTATAATTAAAGATTGACTCTTTGTTATTTTATTATATTTTATTTTCAGCAGTCATACCACTGATTTGATTCATATGAGCTACTGGACATCTAAACCCGTGGTTTCCAGCTGGGGGTGATTTTGTCTCCCTGGGGATAGTTGGCAATGACTGGAGACCTTATTGATTTTCCTTCCTTGGGTCGGGAGTGATAATAGCATCTAGTGGGTAGAAGCCAGGGATGCTGGTAAGATCCTACAATGCACAGGACAGCCTCCCACAGTAAAGAATTATTTGGTTTAAAATGTCAGTAATGCTGCTATTGAGAAACTCTGGTCTAGACTACCTAGTCCTTCTCTGTGGCCCTTCATGGAACAGGTCTTGATCCTCTACGACATGAGATCTCTCAGATCTCTGAACCTGACTCAGTAAGACCTCTTCTCTCCAGGTGAAGCCTTCCCAGCCCTGTTGTCACCCATTTCTAAGACTTCCGTTTCTTAACCTGCTGGTCACCCACCACCATGCAGTTAGAGTACTGCTCCCAGAGCTGAACAATGCTTTGGTTGGCATCAGAAACCTAGGACAGAGCTCAAACTTTACTGTGGATAGAAGTCATATGGGAACTCAGTTAAAGTCAGGCTCTGATTCATGAGATCTGGGGTAGGGCTGAGACTCTGCCATTCTACCAAGCTCCCAGGCAATGCTGATGTAGAAGGCCGGTGGAGCAAGATGCTTAGCAAGTTTCCTATTGGCTTTATTTGGTTACGGGCTTCTTCTGGTCCCTTGGGGCAGAGTACAGGTACTTGTGGCTGGGAAACTTCGGCTATTACGCTCAGCTCTGGCCACATGGCAGAATAGAGCCAACCAAGCACTGTGATGCTACAGTGCAAAGGAAGACTAATGGCCTGCTAATTGCTGAGCAGTGCTTATAACTTAGATGTCCTTGCTGTGCCATGTTCCAGGCTCAGGAGAAGCAACAAGAAAGCAATAACCCTTTTCCTAATTGAGAGCTGGAGGTGGGAGTGAGGGGAGAGCTGCCCCCAGTCACAGATTTGGAGGAATGTAATATCCCATTGTGATTTGGTTTCTCCAGATTATGTATATGTTTATAAATTATCCTAGAAGTTCCTTTTCCTCATTCCCTTTATTGTAGGGTGTATTTCTTTAAAGTGACAGGTTTAATTTTTTTCCCCACTCTGTGTAGATTTCATGGATGATGTAGCTTACTAAATCAAACCGATTTCCACCATTGTATCAAGGCTCTTTAATCAGTTCTTTGAATTAATGCAATCAAACGGTTGAATTCTTGCATTCATTTCTATATTTACAGCTCTGTTGTGCTTTTTTTTATTGAACTGGAAGAGGAATATCTTCATTCACTGCCAAAATAAAATAAATCTAGGCAGGTTATCTAGTAAACTGACTGGGTGTAGGGTGTACAGTGTGTGTGTGTGTGTTTGCTTGTGTGTGTGCATAAGATACAGAAGTCATCGGCATAGTTCTAATATTAACTTTTGTGTTGGGACTTCATATTCAAGAAGCCAGCATTGTATCAAGTTCTGTGATAGTGGTCCTGTTTTACCAGATCATTAACCCAGGGGTTCTCAAACAGAGAAGAGAGCGTTCGGAGGTTATGGTGCCCTTGTGTTTTCATATGTGTTCTAGGTTAAGAGCGTAGAATCTGGAGTCAGATTGCTCAGAGAAAATCCCGGTTCCTCCCAGCTCTGGCTGTGTGACTTCATGCGTGTTACTTAACCTTTCTGTACTTCCTTTACTTTAAACTAGGGATAATATTAGTGTCTGTCTTATGGAACAGTTGTGAGGATTAGAACCACAGGCAGTGGTATGCGCGACAGGCAAAGGGCAAGTATTCGCTTTCTGGAGACTATTAATAATATCACCCTAAACTTAAGGCAGCTAAACATGTCGTTTTCTGCCAAACCAGAAATGCTATCTTTTGGTATATTCTCTCAAAGATAACAGTAAAGGGCAATAAGGATATGAGAAAATGATTAGAGGGCAATCACAAAATGGAAGAAATTCTATTCTTTAATTATGGCTATTTTCCTCCCACAAATTGGGAAACTAACTCCGCTCTTGAGTTTGATTCTATGAACCCAGGAAACATAGAACCCAGGGTTCTGCTGAGATAGAGTTTGCCTATCAATCCTACCCCTACTTATTTTCTCATGTACTTTGAAATACCTTGAGTCCATAGGTATAACACTATGGTACACTGGTCAATTAAAGATACTTTGTGAAGATATGTGGAGTAAGACCCTGCTTTTCAGAATATAATGTGCCTGCATGTGAAATGTGTATGTATTTCACGGAACCAGTGACAGATACATTAGGCAGTGATTATTCTCATTACTAAACAATTCATAGTAGGGTTTCTTACAATAGCAAATGCCTTCCATTTCTACTCCTTTGCCAGTTTGTTAGATGGTTCATAAACACAAAAGGTCCAGATCTTAAAATTCTGATGGCATTCCTTGATCTTGGTGGGTGACTTTTTGTTACTCACACAAGAGAGGATGAGTTGGGATGATCAGATGGGTATAGAGGACATGGAAACAGCAGAGTGTTTTAAAATCTTATTTCCTGAGTTTGGGCAGAAGCAACAGCCTTATTACTAATCATCTTTGTCATAAAAGTTATACCTGATATTGTATAGTGCTCTACATGTAAATCACTCTCACATGTATGTTTTTCATTTATTCCTCACAAGATCAAAGTGTGAGGTATCTCTTAGTGACCCCACTTTATTATTGAAAAAACAGAGACAGAGAGGTCAAATGACTTGTCAAAGGTCATATGACTTGCAAGTGCCAGAGCTAGGCCTCAAACCAAGTTCTTCTCCCTCCAGATCCATTGGCCAACTTGGGTATATCTCAATGCATGATAGCCACTTACCATAATTGTCATATGTGTTCTTCGAATGGGACTTAGCACCTGCTACCTTGTTTCCATATCTAATCCCTGTCTCTTATTTGTTGGATGTGTTTCTCATGATGTGCAAGGATCCTAGATGGACCTTGTATCAAATACCTTTTCAGGGCAGCAGCCTCTTAGTTCTTGGAAATCAGCTGCTAATCCACATAAAGCTGGTGGGTTTATTCTCATTGAGAGCTTCGGAACTGCTGAATCAATTAGCTTCTGAGCGACTAACCCCCCGCCCAACCTCCCCCCAAAAAATAGTGCCTTGAAACAACAAATATATAGTTATTTCCCAACTGTGCAAATGGGCAATTTGGGCTGGACTCAGTTGGCTAGTCCTCTGGATCCAGAGTGGTCTCAGTCGCCTTGGGTCGTCTCCTTCCCAGGTCTCAGCTGGGGCCCCTGGGATGGCTTGCATGACTGAGCCTCTTTTCATGTTATCTTTCAGGAGACTAGTCCCAGACTTGTTGGCATGGTGGTTAACAGAACTCCATGAGCAGCAGAAGAGCGCGATCCCCAGTGCAGAGCACGTTTCAGGTCTTTGCTTATATCTTATTTGCTAGCATCTTACTTGTCAAAGCAAGTCCCATGGCCAAGCCCAGAGTCAGTAGAAGGAACTTCTCAGTGACACGGATGCAGGGATGCTTGAACAGATTGCAGGTCATTACTGCGACAGTCTACCGTGTTGCCATATCAAGTTTTTCTTTACTTCCAAATTTTTGAGTAGAGTTATAATGCCCTGAAAAACCGGGAGATTCTTTCTCTTCACTGCGGTGTTTCCTTATTGTTACTCCCTCAAGATTCTGCCAACTCGGTAAACTTGACCCTTTACAAAAGGGTCTGGCTTCTTTCAGTGATGCTGCCCTGCTTTCCTCCCCTGGGACAGCTTGGCATTAATGAATTGAAAGGTGGTTCTTAGTCAGGACTTTTCTGACTTTTTAATGGTGTGCCTGTAACTTCTCCTTGTCAACTTTCCTTTTAGAAATGCATACGTTTATTTTGAATCCAGATGCTGGAGTTTTCTGTTTGGGAAAGAATTTTAATGAAGCTTTATCAGGTGTTAACCAAAATGAAGAGGAGTCTTTTGTGCCCAGAGAAAGTGATCTGGCAGTCAGGAGCTCCTTTAGAAAGAGGACTGCAGAATGAAGGAATGCTAAACCCCTCTTTCATGATTTTTCTCTTTTTGAAACATGTTACCTTGCCTGAGAGTTTGTGTCGAGTTTAGCTCATGGAAGGGGAACATAATGATGTGTGATCTGGAGGAAGGAGCGGACAGTGGATGATAATTCCCAAGCAGATGAAAGAGAATATTTCACACTGCTGAGACACATGTGACTTCTTTGGATGCAAATAACAGAAGGGATGATGATAGTTATAGCCGTTTTCCGCTTCGGGGAGAAATCACCAACTTAGCAACGCTAAATGGCAAGACCTATGTGGCCGAGTTCTTTCCCTGACTAATTGGAAACACATCTCTGTATTTTCTTGTCGTTGAGAAAGAATGACTGTTTGGTAAATGGTATTCAGTAGTATACTTTTTTTTTTGGCGGTACGCGGGCCTCTCACTGCCATGGCCTCTCCAGTTGCAGAGCACAGGCTCCGGACGCGCAGGCTCAGCGTCCATGGCTCACAGGCCCAGCCGCTCCGCGGCATGTGGGATCCTCCCAGACCGGGGCACAAACCCGTGTCCCCTGCACCGGCAGGTGGACTCTCAACCACTGCGCCAGCAGGGAAGCCCCAGTAGTATACTTTTATAAAAGCCCAGGTGCTGGGCTCTTGGTCAGAAGGGAATGAAAATGCTTTCTGATATCAGAGAGCCTGGGTATTTTTTTGTAGTGGCAGTAGGACATTGGAAAGTGACTGGTAGGTTTGGAGTCGCAAACTGGTAGAATCTCACCAGCTCGGCCCTTAGGAGTTTATCAACTTGAACAAACCCTTTTCCCCTCTGACCTCAGTTTCTTTACTTGCAAAATAAGAAGAACAGGGCAAATGATCCCAAAGTTTTCATCTCATTTCTGTCAGAAAATCCTGTGATTTAGAAAAATAGACACTGTTTGGTTATAAGTTTGGCTCAGAGAAGACAGTGTGAAATACTCACTGGATTTATGGCTGGAGACACTTTATAAAACAAAGCAAAACAAATCCCGGCTCTGGTACAGATTATTCCACCATCTGTCCATGGACCCATCCACATCCTGTCCACCCGTGCATCCATATTCCTGTCCACCCATCCATCCATGTACCCGTCTCCTTGTCTCCACCACTCTTGTTTTCTGCATTTGTTCCAGACATTAGTGTTAAAATTTCTTTGTGTTTACCTTGTTTGAGCTTTCGAGCCCCTGTGAGGAAATCAGACATAATTTTCAAATAGACATTTAACAGATGAGGAAAGTTAGGCCATGAAAGTTATGTCACATATCTGATGTCATTCAGCTGGAATGGAAAAACACTAGGACTAATCCCAAACTCTAGACCCAGGGCTCTTTCTCTATTATGCACTATCCCTTTTGTGTACCTTCAAAACTATCCTAGAAAACCCAGAACCTGGCATTTGTTTCCTAAGATTGGGGTAGCCTAAGGCCATTTCTAGGACTTAATTGTTCATGAAAAAAAGAAAGAGTTCCTTCCATTCCAGAAAAATCTTACTTGAGCTGCCACGCTTCAAGGTGAATCAGTATGATAGATGTTTTTAAGCAGTCTTTGGTTAGAGGAGTGTTGAACATTGCGGGGGATCCAGAAAAATTGGGAAAGACCCTATCTTCTGCAGTTTGCTGGCAGAGTCTAACATGCTTTAGGTGCCCATGGAAGTGATGTATTGACAAATGAGGGTCCCACGTAATAGGTGGTAGTTTCCATAGGACTTGAGGAAAGGGAGACAGGCCCATAGCAACCCTGACATCCTTGAACTTCCAGCTGACCTTAGCACCCAAGAGAAGGCTTAAACCAGAGAAGAAAAGCCACCTTCTCCTGGGAGCTTTCCCCGGAAAGCTGTGATGTCCCTCCGTCTGGGTTTTGGAAAGGAGTTGTTGAAGCTAGAAGAGCATACTTCTTACAAATCTTGGGATGAGAAGGCAGGCCAGTGGGAGTGCTTCTCTTGTGTCTTTTCAGATAAAGATATATCCTGGGTTTTGAGGTTGATTCAATTCTTTAAACAAATCCCATCATCCACCCCAGGCAGTTTTGTTTGATCCCAAGTTCAGTAACGTGAAGTAAAGTACCCCAGACTTTAATGGCTTAAAATGAAAGAGAATCATGTTTTCCTGTCTGAAACTGGAAATCCAAAGAGTTGCTCAGTAAGAATGTTCTGGCTTTTACCTTGTAGCTCAGCTACAGGAAATTGGGAAATTTGGGTCAGATGCTTCATGCACATTCCAAGTTGATAAAGGGTGGGAAAGTTTGAGGAATTGTCTGAATCATAATGCTACTGGGAAGGTTAGAAAATACGGGATTATTTCTCCTAAAATTACTTTTGGGAAGCGGCGGGGGCGGGGTGGGGGGCGTCAGTGGAGGAGAAATTGTCAGTATGCTCTAGATGGCTTAGTGTGTGTGCTTTATTTTAATGATTCCAGTAGGTGAGTTGCACAAGTACAGAGATACTGGTCCTCATTGTCACAAAGTAATTCTGTGTGGAAGTTGAATGATGGTAGGATATCCAGGTCTTTGCTACTTAAAATGGGGTCCATAGACCAGCAGCATCAGTATCACCGGGGAGTTTGTTAGAAGTGTGGAATCGTAGGGGCCCCAATTATAGACCTATTGAATCAGAATCCACATTTTAATAAGACCTCCAGGTATCTCATATGCACCTTACATTTTGAGAAGCCCTGGCTTCCCAAGTTCATTGGGATGATGCAAGGCACAGATGCTTCCCATATTCTAGTTGATTGACAGACATTTCTGGATCAGTTTCTTGATTTTATTGATTATAGCCTAGAAGAAAGTCATGTTAATCTCTAGGAACTGGACCCAGCGGTGGGACACCCCAGCCTGCCCCTTAAGCCTCACCTGCCAGCTACCACCCATTCCAGCTGCCCTGACTTTCTCACTGTTCCATGACTTCACAGCTCTGTGCATTTGCATGTGCTCTTCCCACTGCCCTGAATGCTTTTCTCCTCTTTTCTCACTTAATCAAACTCACCTTTTGCAATCTTGTTCACATGTCATCTTTGCTGGGAAAAACTCTGCATTTTCCCCAGGTGTGATTGGAGACCCTATATTCTGTGTATTGACTCCCCTGTTAAATTACAATAAAATAGGAACGTGTAAATGTCCATGTGCCTTTCTTGACCATGAGCTCCTGAGGATCTTCAGGTCCTTGTTATCGCCCCTATGTCCTCAGCGCCTGATACAGAGCAGGCATTCAATCCATACTTGTTTTATAACTAAATGAAAATATGGGTGGTCTGGCGGGGAATGCCCTCTTGGGTATTCTGGGAATTTTTCATTCCTCCAGGGAGACACTTGGACTGGTTTTCTGTTTTGTTTTGGTTTTTTTTGTAACGTATTTGACTCCCTAAGCCTCCTGGATCAACACTGAGCAGAATCGTCAAGTGGGCCAAGACCATTCTAGGGTCTCTCTGTGCCTGCTCTCTCCTCTCATACCCAGCACCTTTATGATGCCCCCAATTGCCCTAGACTGTCATTTATTCCCTGGACAACCCCCCAGGTCACCAATTTCCACCCCTCCCAAGTCAGAACCTCCTTGTCTCCTTAAAGGGCAAGCTACCATTTCTGGAGGGCTTATTACTATGTACCAAATGCTCTGCACAAAGTGCTCTACCTACATGACCACATTTAGTCCCCACCACACTTCTGGAAACATAGGTTCCATCATTTCCATTTTATATTGAGGGAACCACAGCTCACAGCAGTCAAATAATTTGCTCAAACCAAGGGGGTCAGGCAGAGCTGGGATTCAAACTCAAGCCTGTCTGACTTACTGATCGGGGCTTTGAAACGCTGTTCTGTGCCACAACAGGGGTACATGAATCAGCCAGAGTAACCCATGAAGGTGCTAACCTACCAGTGGATGTAACTGATCAAAGCACCTGCACTGAATGGTGCACTGTTTTAGATACACTTCGCCAGGTGGAAGAGAATAATTACAAGTGAGCACAGTAGATTCCTCTACCTGGACGATTTTAACTTTCTCAAGCTCAGACCAGTCTTTAGGGCACTTTGTTTCTGAGATTGAGGGCCACTGCCACCAGACTCGGCTAGCTAGGGGATGGGGCTGCCATTTTGCGTTAACTTTGTCCTCTGAATTGAGAACTGTGCCCTACTTTTATTAGTTGCTCTATTAATTTTTGGTTGGGGGAAGGGGTGATCACTTAAAAAACAATGCCAAGAATGTATGTTACTCCCTCCCAGGGACATGCAAGTTGTTTCTTGTTTAGGAGAAGCTCTCTTTCTCCCTCCCCCCCGCAACTTCCTCTGTTATTTCACCTTCCCCATCTTCTTCCTTCCCTCCGTGAGATACACTAACTGGTGTCCACACTCCAGCGAGGAGGCCACTTCCCCCTAGTGTGTCATACACTTCTGCTCTCACCAAGAAGCAGTTGTGTTTACTCCCCAACTTGTTTATGCCAGTTTTTCTTGTGCAGTATTTGTAAACATAATTTAACTAAATATTATGTAAATCAGTGAACAGTGGGTACAGGACAAAAGCAGCTGCTGTTTTTATGAACACCAACTTAAGGGCTTTAGGAAGAGTTCATAAAAGGAATGTGACTCTGTTAAAAAAAAAAGCTAAATTATATGAGGGTGGACCAGAGAGCTAAGAAAAAAAAATCCTAAAGAAGTCTGTGCTCAGTTTGCTTTTCTGCACTCCATTTTAAAGAAACCCAAACTGGAAATTGTGGGTGGCATTTTATAAATATTTTGGATCGAGAGAGACGAAGTGGGACTCTAATCAGATGGCAGCCAGGGTGGGGAATAGGGACCTCAGTCCTAGAGCCCAATGGGACTTGATTCTGCCCTGAATGAGCCTGGGAACAGATTCTCCACTGGATGCTTCAGAAGGGAACTGGCCCAGCCAACACCTTGATTTTGACCTTGGGAGACTAGTCTTAGAGAAGCCAGCTGAGCCCACTGAACTTTTGCCCTACAGAATTATGAGATAATAAATTTGTGTAATTTTTAAGCCACCAAGTCCGTAGTGATTTGTTAAGGCAGCAATAGAATGTGAGCACAGCACCCATCCTCTCTGCATATATTGAGATCACTGTTCCCATTTTTGACCCAGACCTTCATTACACACATCTCAGCCTGGCATTCTGGGTGCTCTACACTGGTGTTGCCTCAGCTTTCCTTTCAAAACTCACCTCCCAGACAAACCCTCAGCCCCAGTCATGTTCTTGGCCTCATAATTGCCTGTGCAAGTCCAACTCATCTTTCAAGGGCCGTCTCAAGAGAGAGGCAGGTCACTTCCTTCTGTGACCACCACAGCCTTCGGAGGACCCTCTGTCCGTGTTGTTTATTTGGCCTTTGTCCTGTCTGATAGTGAGGGCTCTTCCCTCTGTTTTCCCCTTTTCTCTTCAAATTGATGGCAAACCTTTTAAAGGCAGGAAGCGTGTGCATTTTGTTTCCTCCTTGTGTCCAGCACAAGGGTGAATACATTCTGCATGATCCATGTGCTTCCTTTAGAGATGGGATTTTATCTGAGAGAGCCACGTTCTCTGTGTGGATCTTCACAGAACTCTTTTGTGGATGCCAGTTAATTTCTGGGTCCCCTGCCTCTGGGTGATAACTCCTTTAATATCAAGACAATGATTTGATCTCTTCTTAAAGTGTCTTGTAAGTGACTTCTTTAAATGACCTTGGTTTCCTAGCAGTTTGGGTTCCAAAGACAGCTCTCTCCCTGGACACGGAGCCTAGCCCCTTGGGTTTGTGACTGTTTCCAGTGCTGACGTGTAATCTCTAATGCTTTGTGAGCTTGACTTGGGTCTCATCTGAGCGAGAGCACCCCTGCAGCTCCAGCACAAGAGGACACCACCCAGAGAGAGTTGGCGGGATTTTGGGGTGGGAAGCAGTAGCCAGGGAGTATGTCGAAAGCGTTTGATTTTCTTCCACTGTAGCTATGTATTCTTCAGTCCTTGCTAATGGGATAATTTGATCGATGAATGCGCTGGGAAAAGGCAAGAGATGCATAAAAAGTGCGAAAGCTCACAGCTACAAATGAGTGGGCAGGTTTACCACTTTCTCCCTAGAATCAAATCTGTCTGCCATCCGCACTGGGTATGAGACAGGCAGATCCAAGCTTTGGCTTAATTACACGTAATTTGGGTGACAGCTGAAATGCAAACCTAAACATTCAATCAGTTAAAGATACACAAAATTAAGCATTTCACACAGTGTCCAACCCCTTCAATCTTTATTAATACTTTAATTATGTTAATTATACCATGGTTTCAAGCCCTGCTAATACAATAAGCAGGGGGTGGAGGTGGGGGAAGAGGCAGGCCTCCTCTGAGCAGTACAGCTAAGTAAGGAGCACATTCGAATTAAAAGTATGAATGGAATGCAAAGTAGCAAAGAATCATAAATACATTATTCAGCAGTTTACCCACCCTGTTCACACTCACTTCTTGCGTAGTGACTGGCAGTGTTTCTGGAGGATGGGCCCAAGTCTGACTCATTCTGAGTGCAATGAACATAATAAGTGCTCAGTAAACATCTGTGAATTAATCTGGAATGAAAGATGGTGCGATTGTATCCATAGAGATAGAAGGAAGTGAGCAGATTTGGGGAGTATATTTTGAAGGTGGCAGAGACCAAAATTATTGCTGACGATTGTTTGTGGGGTAGGGGGAGTGGTGGAGGGTAGGGGTGGGAGGAGGAGAGGTAGGAACAGAAGATGACCAGGGATGCAGAAGTTCACCTTTGCTTCATCCAAGTCACTTCAGTTCTCTGGCTCATTTTTCCCCCGCTGCCTGTGATAAATGAGTAAGAGGAGATTGGACCTTAATGGTTTTCAAATTCTCTTCTCTTAGATTTCTCAGAAGTATTATCTATCAGGGACTGCATTGTGTATGTGCGTTAGCGGGTAGGGGAATGTAGGGGAACAACTCTGCTTTTATTTATGTATTTTATGGATTGAATGTCTACGATTTTTCTTTCTAAGAGTTGCTAAAAATTCGTATGAAAACTCCCAGCTGTGATGGCCTTTTCAAGCTCCAGCCCACCCACTCAGAAAGCAGTCTCCTCTGCTCCACCCATGTTGGGGTCTTCATCACTGATCCAACTCTCCACCTGTTCTTCCCTTCATCTTGGGTATGTGGGTCCCCCTGGCTCATGTGCTTTTCTAGCCCCCAGGTGATTTTATGTCTCATCTCTCCTGTCTTTGCTCATCTTGGACAACCTGCCTAAAAACTCCTTCCTCCTTCCCTGAACCTGTCACCATCACAGGTCACTAAGCCAAGGTCAGAGCTGCTTTCTCTGGGAAGCCCTCCCAGACTGCACTCATCAATGGTACTTTCTCCTTTTGATGAATTTCTATGGCTCTCAGTGTCTGATCCACATTCCCTCCCCTTCATTTTTGTTCATATGTGTATGTCTTATCTTCCTGACTAGATTATCAGTTTCTCAAGTTAGGAATCATTCAGTCCTCTTTTGTGGTTTTTCTTCTACTTTGCCTCAGACTAGACACACAGACAACTACTCAATAAGTCCTGCTTACTTTACACATCGAAAAAGTATCCGGAAGGGGGTTAACCACGTAAAATCAAGTGATCCTCTAGCCAGAGAGAATTCACTTGCCCAAACTACAACAATCAGTAACTGTACGCTGGGTTTTTGACTTAATAGTTTGCTGAGCTGAAACAAAATGTCATTTGAGTGGCTTGTACAAGATAGTTTTTTAGGCTTTAGTAGGCTGACATATACAGAATTATCCATTATTGGGAGTGTTCTGTGAACATCACCAGAAAAAACCTTGGCGATCGGTAAATCTGAAATAGAAATGCAGTGCTTACTTCAGAGAGCAGTTTCTGAGTTTTGTTCTCGATGACCGTTGGTTCTGTGACTAGCCCTTTGACCCAAGTAGCCTTCGCTAAGCTCAGTATCTTCAGAGCTACACAAATTGTTCTCATACTCTCTGATGATTAAGCACAGAATTGGCATTGGACCTCTCCATGGAGGTATTGGTGGCCAACCCAAGTTGCTCTCTTATCACTCCTTAACCATGAATTCCACAGGTTACCAGTGTGAGGGCTAATGTTAAAAAAGGCACCACCTCCCTAGCATCTTCGTCCAGAAGCAGACAAAGAAGGCTCTTACTATCACAGGGCCTCATGGATTATCAAAAGAAAATGTGACCCAAGTCCATTCATCAATAAATATTATTATTATTTCAAGCCAAACTTGGTGTTTGTCGGAGTGGAGAATACAGAAGTAACATGGTTCCATTTCTGCCCTACGCACTTTTCATTGGGTATGGTGCAGAATTTATAAACACGAGCAACTTTAGAATAATATAAAAAATGACCAAGTGCTAACTGTTGTTCCCAAAGACTATGGGAATTCAGAAAGGGGAGAGATCACTAGAGAAAATTAGAAAGGTTTAAGCTGTTGAGTCCAACTTTTTCACCCTCAAAGATTCTTTTTACTACAGCTCCCACTCCTGGGCCTCGATGTTTTGGGGGTAGGGTACACTGCCAAAGTACACTGACTAAGCAGTAATTCATTGACCCGCCACTGAAAATATGAGTGTTGTCAATTAGCCCTTCTGGCACAAAGAAAGAGATAACCAGAGGTCCACACTGAACTAATGATCATTTCAGCCAAAATGCAGAGAAGCTTCATGTTTTCATTAGCCTTTGTATATTCACAAGTGAATATGTGATTTGTTGGATATTTTTGGAGACTGAAATTTGCTCTGAGAAAACCTGTTTACTACATTCTGGGGACCACTAAGAATCTGTAACCCATATCGGGGATCCTGCACCAAGAAATGTGCTCATAACCGTGGTGGAAGTAGCGAAATAGTAAAAGATCCCGATCAATGTAGGTGGAAGTGACACAGGCCTTGCAATCACTAGGACTTGGTCGAGCAAGGGCGGGGGGCGGGGGAAGGTGCAACACAGCAATGTCCATAAATTCAGCCCTTCAGTCCACCATTGCTGACTATTCCAGGGTCAGCCATCTGACCTCCTTTCCTTCTTTTTCTGTGAGCTCATGCTTTCGTGGATGTACCAAGGAGGATCATCATTTTCTGAGTTGTGCTGTCTTTGCACCCCAAAAATATACCCTAAACTTAGCATATGTGATCATCAGCAATATTCAAGAATTTCTCATCCTTTTAATACTATCTTTAGTTACAACCACAGCCTTTAAAAACAAAATAGGTGTTGATGTGGATGTCATTGGCTAATTTGAAGACCCGCTTTGCTTTGGGACCTATAACACCATTCGTTACCTAAGATATATCCTTCTGTCAGTGGTTATCCAGATATACTAGGAGACCATGGTGTGCACCTTGACCACATTGGGTTGTGAATGGAAGATTCTGCCTTTGTGATTTCACTCAAGACCTTGGTTGTATGTTTAATAAAATTGGACCATGTATCACTTGAGAAGGATAAGTAATTATCTCCTTTAGCTGCTGTCTCCTCAAATTCAAACACATGACATCAGGATTTCTTCTCAACGGCAAAGTTACAGACTCTGTAGTTAATTAAATATCTTTTCTAATCAAATTAGCTTTCATTTTCTAAGTAGAGCTTTTTAACCTGAAAGTGGCTTTGAGACATTGTTTCTTTCAGCCATCACCTATGAAAGGAAAGATAATGTCCCTTCAAAAAGCTCCTCTAACAGTGAATAATTATTCTTTGTTTGACTGCAAATGCACATTCCTGAAATAATATATGCGTAAAGTTCCATAAATTATTTCAAGATGTATTAAAGAGCGTTGGAAATAGTTCTTCTCCCTACAGGAGGCTGCCAAGAATAAGTTTTGTCCTTTAAAATTTGAAACAAATTATTATTCACTGGGGGAACTTCGTTGGAGCTTCCCCCAGCTCCAGCTGACAGGGACAATTTGAAATAACCTGTTAATGATAATGCTTTTACAATTTAGAGATACTCTAAGCGGAGCAATTTTTAAAAATTAAAACCGTAGCTGGGGCGGGGGGGATTGCCTTTGGAGGTCATGCGAAGTTAGGGGCACTACATACACATTTACCTGGATCAGGGCCTGGATTCCAGCTGCCCGGGTTATGTGTTACATCATGGCCCTGTGGCGGTGAGGGGGACAGGTATGGCTCTGGTGGAATTTCACCTAAGTGCTTCCAGGCGCAATTCTCCTGAGACTTTAAGCTTGGCCATAAAGTGTAGCATAATATAGCATAAAGGCTACCGTACTAGAAGTAAGGAAAATGGAGTTCCAGTCCCAGAAGTCAAATAGCATTAAAAAAAAAAAAAAAATTCCTCATCTGTACTATGAAGAGGTTGGTTTAAATAATCTCTTATCCCTTCTAACATTAACGTTTGGTGTTTTTACTGTAAGGTATCCCTTGAACCAAATATTTATGGAGTTCCTGTTTTACGCAAGCCATTTACTCCATATGACTTCTATCAACCAAGTACCATTGCTATCAACTTGGGATATCATTTCTTTTTTTTTATTTAATTTTTTATTTTATATTGGAGTATAGTTGATTTACAGTGTTGCATTAGTTTTAGGTGTACAGCAAAGTGGTTCAGTTATACATATACATATATCCACTCTTTTTCAGATTCTTTTCCCATGTAGGTCATTACAGAATATTGAGTAGAGTTCCCTGTGCAGTAGGTCCTTATTGATTATCTATTTTATATATAATCGCATGTATATGATTGGGATTAGCATGTAAATAATGTTTCTTTATTAGCTCATTTTTTGTTTCACCTGGTAAGGAACGCTTAAACATCTGAAGAATTGTTGAGTAGGGTGGTTGAGGCATGGGGCAAACCTCATTTCCCCCGTGAACTGAAATCCTTTTGAGTAACACAAGAAAAAAAAAAGGCAAAGGAAAGTAATACTTACTTTGGGTGCTCACGATGTGCCAGGAGCTGTACTTGGTGATTCTGTAGCTTTGATTTTCTGCCGTTGAAGTCGAGTGCAGTGCTGGGAACACCAGAGCTCTCAGTGAATACTGCCTGGATTAAACAGACCCACCTGCTGCATAACTAATGGGGCCAGAGGTGAGAAAGAAAATCAGTGTCCTTGCAGCTCTTCTTACAACCGGCCCACTTTTCTTCTTTCAGAAACCTAATTCTAAAATATCAACACACAGCCAGTTAAAGTGGTAAATTAGAAGCATTTGGGTGAGAAATGGTGTGTGTAAGGTGATGGTTCGGGGACGTCAGCCAAGATGCAACGACATGGGCTTGAGCTGTTTCTCGTATCAGTCTGTTATTTTAGGCCTTTGCTTGAGCAGGGACCAGAGAGTAAAGGAGACACTGTTTTTGATTTAAACAGTGGGCTGAGCATGTGAGGGTTTGGCTTTTCTTGGCTTCTAGGAAGTGGCAAGGTTTGTGTTGAGGGATGGAAGAAGATGCACCTGCAAAGTGCCTGCTGCCATTCCCAAGCCCCCGGCGGGGATTGCTAACTCATCATGGTGCTCTTTCTACCTGAGCTCAAATAGCGGCAGCATCCTTTCAGCAGAGCTCTCTAGATGGCCGTTATCAAATGATAGGTGCTGGCACAGGAGATGAAATCTGTTTGTCAAAATGTGGGCGAAGTAGTAGATTCTTTTAAAAAATGTGTGCGTCTGTCACATTTGGGGGTAATGAAAAGCATTTTTTAAGTGCGTGAAAGGACATTATAAAAGTATAGAGTGGTAATCGTTCTTCTTCTACCTCAGAAGTTAGCCACATCCCAATTCTACTTGAGGACTTTTTTCTTGGGAAAAGGGAAATTAGGAGGTTTTGTGAATTCATCACATTATAAATTGCTTGGTTTAAAATGGGTGTAAGTGAGAGTAGGTGATAAAATACAGTGTATCCACAGCAATCAGGGGCAGCAGAGTAGATGTACATATCACAATACAACGAATCTTAGAAACATAAGACTTCTGTGACAAAAGAAAGATAACACATAACAATATGACCTACATAAATTAAAAATACATGAGCATGAAACAGCAAGATATATATATTTTTAACATCTTTATTGGAGTATAATTGCTTTACAAAGGTGTGTTAGTTTCTGCTTTATAACAAAGTGAATCAGCTACACATATACATATATCCCCATATCTCCTCCGTCTTGCGTCTCCCTCCCACCCTCCCTATCCCGCCCCTCTAGGTGGTCACAAAGCACTGAGCCGATCTCCCTGTGCTATGCGACTGCTTCTCACTAGCTATCTGTTTTACATGTGGTAGTGTATATATGTCCATGCCACTCTCTCACGTCCTCCCAGCTTACCCTTCCCCCTCCCCGAGTCCTCAAGTCCATTTTCTACATCGGTGTCTTCATTGAAGTCCTGCCACTAGGTCCTTCAGAACCT
The DNA here is from genome assembly GCF_003676395.1 of Aethalodelphis obliquidens. Classification (NCBI taxonomy): domain Eukaryota; kingdom Metazoa; phylum Chordata; class Mammalia; order Artiodactyla; family Delphinidae; genus Aethalodelphis; species Aethalodelphis obliquidens. The sequence goes on along the minus strand of NW_020837981.1, from coordinate 9,093,540 downwards.
TTTCCATTTTTTTCAGGTGCCATAGATCTGTGTTAGCATACGGTACTTATTTTTCTCTTTCTGACTTACTTCACTCTGTATGACAGTCTCCAGGTCCATCCACGTCACTACAAATAACTCAGCTTTGTTTCTTTTTATGGCTGAGTAATATTCCGTTGTATATACGTGCCACATCTTCTTTATCCGTTCATCTGTCGATGGACACTTAGGTTGCTTCCATGTCCTGGCTACTGTAAATAGAGCTGCAGTGAACATTGTGGTCGATGACTCTTTTAGAATTATGGTTTTCTCAGGATATATGCCCAGTAGTGGGGTTGCTGGGTCATATGGTAGTTCTATTTTTAGTTTTCTAAGGAACCTCCATACTGTTCTCTATATTGGCTGTATCAATTTACATTCCCAGCAACAGTGCAAGAGGGTTCCCTTTTCTTCACACTCTCTTCAGCACTTATTGTTTCTAGATTTTTTGATGATGGCCATTCTGACCAACGTGAGGTGATACCACATTGTAGTTTTGATCTGCATTTCTCTAATGATTTGTGATGTTGAGCATCTTTTCATGCGTTTATTGGCAATCTGTATATCTTCTTTGGAGAAATGTCTATTTAGGTCTTCTGCCCATTTTTGGATTGGGGTGTTTGTCTTTTGGTATTGAACTGCATGAGCTGCTAATATATTTTGGAGATTAATCTTTTGTCAGTTGCTTCATTTGCAAATATTTTCTTCCATTCTGAGGGTTGTCTTTTCGTCTTGTTTATGGTTTCCTTTGCTGTGCAAAAGCTTCTAAGTTTCATTAGGTCCCATTTGTTTATTTTTGTTTTTATTTCCATTTCTCTAGGAGGTGGGTCAAAAAGGATCTTGCTGTGATTTATGTCATAGAGCGCTCTGCCTATGTTTTCCTCTAAGAGTTTGATAGTGTCTGGCCTTATATTTAGGTCATTAATCCATCCTGAGTTTATGTTTGTGTATGGTGTTAGGGCGTGTTCTAATTTCATGTTTTTACATGTAGCTGTCCAGTTTTCCCAGCACCACTTATTGAAGAGGCTGTCTTTTCTCCATTGTATATTCTTGCCTCCTTTATCAAAGATAAGGTGACCATATGTGCATGGGTTTATCTCTGGGGTTTCTATCCTGTTCCATTGATCTATCTTTCTGTTTTTGTGCCAGTACCATACTGTCTTGATTACTGTAGCTTTGTAGTATAGTGTGAAGTCAGGGAGCCTGATTCCTCCAGCTCCGTTTTTCTTTCTCAAGATTGCTTTGGCTATTCAGGGTCTTTTGTATTTCCATACAAATTGTGAAATGTTGTGTTCTAGTTCTGTGAAAAATGCCATTGGTAGTTTGATAGGGATTGCATTGAATCTGTTGATTGCTTTGAGTAGTATAGTCATTTTCACAATGTTGATTCTTCCAATCCAGCAACATGGTATATCTCTCCGTCTGTTTGTATTATCTTTAATTTCTTTCATCAGTGTCTTAATTTTTCTGCATACAGGTCTTTTCTCTCCTTAGGTAGGTTTTTTCCTAGGTATTTTATTCTTTTTGTTGCAATGGTAAATGGAAGTGTTTCCTTCATTTCTCTTTCAGATTTTTCATCATTAGTGTATAGGAATGCAAGAGATTTCTGTGCATTAATTTTGTATCCTGCTGCTTTACCAGCTTCATTGATTAGCTCTAGTAGTTTTCTGGTACCATCTTTCCGATTCTTCTTGTATAGTATCATGTCATCTGCAAACAGTGATAGTTTTACTTCTTATTTTCTGATTTGGATTCCTTTTATTTCTTTTTCTTCTCTGATTGCTGTGGCTAAAACTTCCAAAACTATGATGAATAATAGTGGTGAGAGTCGGCAACCTTGTCTTGATCCTGATCTTGGAGGAAATGGTTTCAGTTTTTCACCATTGAGAACAATGTTGGCTGTGGGTTTGTCATATATGGCCTTTATTATGTAGAGGTAAGTTCCCTCTATGCCTACTTTCTGGAGGGTTTTTATCCTAAATGGGTGTTGAATTTTGTCAAAAGCTTTTTCTGCATCGATTGAGATGATCATATGGTTTTTCTCCTTCAGTTTGTTAATATGGTGTATCACATTGATTAATTTGCGTATATTGAAGGATCCTTGCATTCCTGGGAGAAACCTCACTTGATCATGGTGTAGGATCCTTTTAATGTGCTGTTGGATTCTGTTTGCTAGTATTTCGTTGAGGATTTTTGCATCTATGTTCATCAGTGATATTGGCCTGTAGTTTTCTTTCTTTGTGACATCTTTGTCTGGTTTTGGTATCAGGGTGATGGTGGCCTCATAGAATGAGTTTGGGAGGGTTCCTCCCTCTGCTATATTTTGGAAGAGTTTGAGAAGGATAGGTGTTAGCTCTTCTCTAAATGTTTGCTGGAATTTGCCTGTGAAGCCCTCTGGTCCTGGACTTTTGTTTCTTGGGTGATTTTTAATCACAGTTTCAATTTCAGTGCTTGTGATTGGTCTGTTTATATTTTCTGTTTCTTCCTGGTTCAGTCTTGGATGGTTGTTCTTTTCTAAGAACTTGTCCTTTTCTTCCAGGTTGTCCATTTTTTTGGCATATACTTGCTTGTAGTAGTCTCTCATGATCCTTTGTATATCTGCGGTGTCAGTTGTTACTTCTCCTTTTTCATTTCTAATTTTGTTGATTTGGGTCTTCTCCCTTTCTTTCTTGATAAGTCTGGCTAATGGTTTATCAATTTTGTTTATTTTCTCAAAGAACCAGCTTTTAGTTTTATTGATTTTTGCTATTGTTTCCTTCATTTCTTTTTCATTTATTTCTGATCTGATCGTCATGATTTCTTTCCTTCTGCTAACATAGGGGGTTTTTTTGTTCTTCTTTCTCTAATTGCTTTAAGTGTTAGGTTAGGTTGTTTATTTGAGATGTTTCTTGTTTCTTGAGGTAGGATTGTATTCCTATAAACTTCCCTCTTAGAACTGCTTTTGCAGCATCCCATAGGTTTTGGGTCATCGTGTTTTCATTGTCATTCGTTTCTAGATATTTTTTTATTTCTTCTTTGATATCTTCAGTGATCTCTTGGTTATTTAGTAGCATGTTGTTTAGCCTCCATGTGTTTTTATTTTTTACAGATTTTTTTCCTGTAATTGTTATCTAGTCTCTTAGTGTTGTGGTCGGAAAAGATACTTGGTACGATTTCAATTTTCTTAAATTTACCACGACTTGATTTGTGACCCAAGATATGATCTATCCAGGAGAATGTTCTGTGAGCACTTGAGAAGAAAGTGTATTCTGTTGTTTTTGGATGAAATGTCCTATACACGTCAATTAAGTCCATCTTGTTTAATGTGTCATTTAAAGCTTATGTTTCCTCTACCATATGTAATATAGATAGCTAGTGGGAAGCAGCTGCATGGCACAGGAAGGTCAGCTCAGTGCTTTGCAGCCACCTAGAGGGGTGGGATGAGGAGGGTGGGAAGGAGTTGCAAGAGGGAGGGGATATGGGGATATACATATGCATATGGCTGATTCACTTTGTTGCACAGCATAAAACTAACACAACATTGTAAAGCAATTGTACTCCAATAAAGATGTTGAAAAAAAAAGTGTAAGAGGAAAAAAATATTAAAGCTTGTGTTTCCTTATTCAATTTCATTTTGTATGATCTGTCCATTGGTGAAAGTGGGGTGTTAAAGTTCCCTACTATTATTGTGTTAATGTCGTTTTCCCTTTTTAGGGCTGTTAACATTTGCCTTATGTATTGAGGTGCTCCTGTGTTGGGTGCGTAAATATTTACAATTCTTATATCTTCTTCTTGGATTGATCCCTTGATCATTATGTAGTGTACTTCTTTGTCTTTTATAATAGTCTTTATTTTAAAGTCTATTTGTCTGATATAAGAATTGCTACTCCAGCTTTCTTTTTTCTTTTTTTTTTTTTGGCTGTACGTGGGCCTCTCACTGCTGTGGCCTCTCCTGTTGCGGAGCACAGGCTCTGGATGCACAGGCTCAGCGCCTATGGCCCATGGGCCCAGCTGCTCCGCGGCATGTGGGATCTTCCCCAACCGGGGCAAGAACCCATGTCCCCTGCATCGGCAGGCGGACTCTTAACCACTGTGCCACCAGGGAAGCCCTCCAGCTTTCTTCTGATGATCTCCATTTGCATGGAATATCTTTTTCCATGCCCTCACTTTCAGTCTGTATGTGTCCCTAGGTCTGAAGTGGGTCTCTTGTAGACAGCATATATATGGGTCTTGTTTTTGTATCCATTCAGCCAGTCTGTGTCTTTTGGTGGGAGCATTTAATCCATTTACATTTAAGATAATTATCGATAGGTATGTTCCTATTACCATTTTCTTAATTGTTTTGGGTTTGTTATTGTAGGTCTTTTCCTTCTCTGTGTTTCCTGCCTAGAGAAGTTCCTTTCATATTTGTTGTAAAGCTGGTTTGGTGGTGCTGAATTCTCTTGCCTTTTGCTTGTCTGTAAAGGTTTTAATTTCTTCATCGAATCTGAATGAGATCCTTGCTGGGTGAAGTAATCTTGGCTGTAGGTTTTTCCCTTTCATCACTTTAAATATGTCCTGCCACTCCCTTCTGGTTTGCAGAGTTTCTGTTGAAAGATCAGCTGCTAACCTTCTGGGAATTCCCTTGTATGTTATTTGTTGTTTTTCTCTTACTGCATTTACTATTTTTTCTTTGTATTTAATTTTTGATAGTTTGATTAATATGTGTCTTGGCGTGTTTCTCCTTGGATTTATCCTGTGTGGGATTCTCTGCACTTGCTGGATTTGATTATTTCCTCTCGCATATTAGGGATGTTTTCAACTATGATCTCTTCAAATATTTTCTTAGTCCCTTTTTTTTCTCTTCTTCTTCTTGGACCCCTATCATTCGAATGTTGGTGTGTTTAATGTTATCTCAGATATCTCTGAGTCTGTCCTCGATACTTTTCATTATTTTTTCTTTATTCTGCTCTGCGGCAGTTATTTCCACCCTTTTATCTTCCAGGTTACTTATCCGTTCTTCTGCCTCAGTTTTTCTGCAATTGATTCCTTGTAGAGAATTTTAAATTTCATTTATTGTGTTGTTCATCATTGTTTGTTTGCTCTTTAGTTCTTCTAGGTCCTTGTTAAATGTTTCTTGTATTTTCTCCATTCTATTTCCAAGATTTTGAATCATCTTTACCATCATTAGTCTGAATTCTTTTGCCTATTTCCTCTTCATTTGTTTGATCTGGTGGGTTTTTACCTTGCTCCTTCATCTGCTGTATATTTCTCTGTCTTCTCATTTTGCTTAACTTACTCTGTGTGGGGTCTGTTTTTCGCAGGCTGCACGTTTGTAGTTCGCATTGTTTTTGGTGTCTGTCCCCAGTGGGTAAGGTTGGTTTAGTGGCTTACGTAGGCTTCCTGGTGGAGGGGACTGGTACCTGTGTTCTGGTGCATGAGGCTGGATCTTGTCTTTTTGGTGGGCAGGACCACATCCAGTGGTGTGTTTTGGGGTGTCTGTGACCTTATTATGATTTTAGGCAGCCTCTCTGCTAGTGGGTGGGGCTGTGTTCCTGTCTTGCTAGTTGTTTGGCATAGGGTGTCCAGCACTGTAGCTTGCTGGTTGTTGAGTGGAGCTGGGTCTTAGCGTTGAGATGGAGATCTCTGGGAGAGCTTTCACCGTTTGATATTACATGGAGCCGGGAGGTCTCTGGTGGACTGATGTCCTGAACTCAGCTCTTCCACCTCAGAGGCTCAGTCCCGACACCCGGCCAGAGCACCAAGGCCCTGTCAGCCACACGGCTCAGAAGAAAAGGGAGGAAAAAAAGAAAGGAAGAAAGGAAGGAATGAAGGAAGGAAGGAAGGGAAAAAAAGGAAAGAAAGAAAGAAAAGAAAAGAAATGATATTACTAAAATAAAAGTTAAAATATATTGTTAAAAATAAAAAAATAAAGTAATTAAAAAATAAAATAAATGAAGAAAGAGAGCAACCAAACCAAAAAACAAATCCACCAATGATAAGAAGTGCTAAAAATTATACTTAAAAAAAAAAAAAAAAAAAAAGGACAGACAGAACCTTAGGACAAATGGTAAAAGCAAAGCTATACAGGGAAAATCACACTTAGAAGCATACCACATACATCCCCAGTTCCTGCAGGCATAGACTATAGATTGCCCTGGTGTTTCTGTAGCATCCAAAAAATATGATGTTTCTCCACACCTCAACAATAAAGGATTTTTACATATTAAAAAACAAATAAACAGAAAAAACATACACACTCACAAAAAGAGAAATAGGAAAAACATATATATATAATAAAAAAAAAGGGAAAGAGCAACGAAATCAATGAACAAATCTACCAATGATAATAAGCTCTAAATACTAAACTCAGATAAACATAAAACCAGAAACAAATTAGATGCAGAAAGCAAACCCCAAGTCTATAGTTGCTCCCAAAATCCACCTCCTCAGCTTTGGGATGGTTCGTTGTCTATTCAGGTTCCACAGATGCAGGGTACATCAAGTTGATTGTGGAGACTTAATCCGCTGCTCCTGTGGCTGCTGGGAGAGATTTCCCTTTCTCTTCTTTGTTCGCACAGCTCTTGGGGTTCAGCTTTGAATTTGGACCCGCCTCTGCGTGTAGCTCGCCTGAGGGTGTCTGTTCTTTGCCCAGACAGGACGGGGTTAAAGTAGCAGCTGATTAGGGGGCTCTGGCTCACTCAGGCCGGGGGGAGGAAGGGGTACGGAATGTGGGGCGAGCCTGCAGCGACAGAGGCCGGCATGTTGTTGCACCAGCCTGAGGCGCACCGTGTGTTCTCCCGGGGAAGTTGTCTGTGGATCACGGGACCGTGGCAGTGGTGGGCTGCGCAGGCTCCCTGGAGGGGAGGTGTGGATCGTGACCTGTGCTCGCACACAGGCTTCTTGGTGGCGGCAGCAGCAGCCTTAGTGTTTCATGCCCGTCTTTGGGGTCCGCGCTGATAACCGCGGCTCAAGCCCATCTGGAGGTCGTTTAGGTGGTGCTCTGAATCCCCTCTCCTCGTGCACCCCGAAACAACGGTCTCATGTCTCTTAGGCAGTTCCAGACTTTTTCCCGGACTCCCTCCTGGCTAGCTGTGGTACACTAGCCCTCTTCAGGCTGTGTTCGTGCAGCCAACCCCAGTCCTCTCTCTGGGATCTGACCTCCGAAGCCCGAGCCTCAGCTCCTAGCCCCAACCCGTCCCGGTGGGTGAGCAGACAATCCTCTCAGGCTGGTGAGTGCCGGTCGGCACTGATCCTCTGTGCGGGAATCTCTCCGCTTTGCCCTCTGCACCCCTGTTGCTGCGCTCTCCTCCGTGGCTCTGAAGCTTCCCGCCCCCCACTACCTCTCGTCTCTGCCAGTGAAGGGGCTTCCTAGTCTGTGGAAACGTTCCCCCCTTCACAGCTCCCTCCCAGAGGTTCAGGTCCCATCCCTATTCTTTTGTCTCCATTTTTTTTTTCTTTTGCCCTACCCAGGTATGTGGGGGTATCTTGCCTTTGGGGAAGTCTGAGGTCTTCTGCCAGCATTCAGTAGGTGTTATGTAGGAGTTGTTCCACATGTAGATGTATTTTTGATGTATCTGTGGGGAGGAAGGTGATCTCTATGTCTTACTCCTCCGCCATCTTGAAGAGGACTACAGCAAGATTTTTTTAAGGAAAGACATAAGAAGTTTTGACTATGAGAGAAAAGATTGTTAAGTTTTGGTCTCTTAAAATGAAGAGATTTGTTAATCAAAAGACATCTTACAAAATGGGAATGACAAGTTACAAACTAGGAGAAGATATTCTCAGTATGCGCATTTGATAATGGATCAGTATTAAGAGTATATCAAGAACTCCTGGACTTCACTAGTGGCTCAGTGGTTAACAGTCCATCTGCCAATGCAGGGGACACGGGTTCAAGCCCCAGTCCCTGAAGAGCCCACGTGCTGCGGAGCAACTAAACCTGTGCACCACAACTACTGAGCCTGCACTCTAGAGCCCGTAAGCCACGACTACGGAGCCCGTGTGCCACAACTACTGAAGCCTGCGCACCCAAAGCCCGTGTTCCATGACAAGAGAAGCCACCACAATGAGAAGCTTGCGCACTGCAACAAAGAATAGCCCCTGCTCGCCACGACTAAGGAAGGCCCACGTGCAGCAACGAAGACCCAAAGCAGCCAAAGATAAAAAAAGAAAAAAAAGAAAACCTCCTGTACATGAATAAAAAAGAACTACCAACAACTCAATGGAAAAGTGAACAAAAGTTAGAGAAGTTTTTGCAGAGGACGAAATATTTATGACAAATTAACATGGGAAGAGATATGCTTATTAATGATTAGGGAATTATAAAGAAAATCCAATAAGATTTTTCACATATGTGCCTGGAAAACATTTTTAAAGTTAACTGTTAGCATGTGGATCTGTGGGAACCCTTATATATTGCTGTTGGGATTACAAATTGGTACTGTGCTTTGGAAAATTATTTACCTAAAATTGACTATTAATATATTTCATGACCCAGAGATTCCACTGTGACCCATGTACAACAAGAAACATCTGAATAAAGTCCTTGGAATTATTATTTTTAATATCAGAACCCTGAAACTGTCCTATGTATTTTCAGTGGAACATTATACAGCAGTCAGAACAAATGAAGTGACCTGTAGTAACATGTAATAACATGGGTGTATCCTGAAACATAGTATAAAGTGAAAAAAGTGCATTTTTCAAGAATTCATATGATAAAAAGATCCACACAGAACACATTAAAGTCATTGCCTTTGAGGGAGCAAATGAGAATGGGAAATGATGATATAAAATAAATGTTTTAAAATGTAAATTTATTTATATGGGTATAAATACAGTTTATGTACAAAATGAATATATTAATATGTATGCTATTAGACTATATTTTTCTGCCTTCCTCATGGCATAATTATGTGGCTCAGTTGAGATCTAGGAGCACCTTTGTGACATAATTGAAGACATTTCACAGAAAGTCCTCAAATTGCATCCCTTATACATAGAAACTGTACCTTTGAATTAACATTAACAATGAATTCTTGGAAGCCAAGGCCTTGTGTCTTCAGAGTGGCCTCTTGATTTGTTCTTAGACTAGACCTTCATCAGGCCTTCTCTAGTGACATGTATTACTTGGTGACAGAATAGAAGCTGGAGGGCACGGGGATGAGAGTGATAAGTTGTGGTGTGGGACACATCCAGAGCTGCTTATAGATGGAGAGCATTGTAGTCAGGGAGGACAGGGCACAGCCCTGGGGACCCCAGAGAACCACGAGGACATTGACACTGTGAATGAAGGAGAAGAGGGAATCTTATTTTCCATTACCTTTTGTATTGCTTTACTATGAATCAATGAAAAATACACTGGGAAAGGGATATAGGTAGGAAGGGGATAAGGATAGAACAATGCGAGAATATGAAGAAGTAGTTTTCATGTTTCCAGTAAGCTTTCATGAGATTCACACCCTCACTAGGAACCTCGTCTGTTTTTACTTCCTATTTTAGAATGCAAACTGTGCATTCCCTCTCTTTTCTCACTTTCGTTACCTCTTTCTGTAGGTCATGTTATGTGATGTCCAGGTCTCTTAGGGGGTACTTTGGCTCTCCCACGATTGCTGTTTCCAAACACAAGAATTTCAGGTTTCTACCAGAGTCCACAAGCAACACCATCCAGGTGTAACGATTACAAGGAAGAGCCAAAGACATGGATTTGCTGCCATGTGTGTTAGCTTCCCTTCTCCCAGAGTCTCTCCCTGCGTACCCTGGAGTTTTTCATCCTGATGGGATCCAATCCAGGGACGTTCAGTGGCAATTGCTCCTGGAGTGGGTGTCTGGCAGGCACTGAGAATGCCTGTATTTGGAGTGGAGTTGGCTATTGTAATACTTAGTGAATGGAATTTCATTAGGTCCTTATCTGTGTGCAGTGAGGAAAAGAGGTCCTTTTACACAGTGCTTGTAATGGAGTGGAAAATTGCATTTCCCCCTCGCCCGAACAGTGCCATTAGTGGGGAGGCAGACTGTCTGCAGAGAGCGGGAAGCCACCTCGGGCAGTGAAGGGCTGACAGCCCAAATGATGGCAATGCCGAGAGACCCGGAAGATATTAAAATAAAAACAGGTTGTGTTGGTTTTTTTGTCCTGTAGCAGTTCTTCCCTGCAACGCGGGGAGTGATTGGATTTGAAGCACTGAGAAAAACATGTTAAGTAAGAAATGGTTTAAATAAAGTTGTTTGAGGTTGAAACTCTCCCCCAGGCGTGGAGTGGAATGTAGTTAGCTGCCTACAACTGATAGATATCCAAGAGGCGGTATGTTCTTGAGCCAGGCAGGTACGCAGGGAACTTGAAAAGTGTAATGTACAATTGAGGTCTCCTCTTTGGTCATCCAGGTGGATTCCAGCCCCACTGGGGGGTGTGTGGACACTGGCATGGCCAGTCAGTGGATTCAAGTCCCCATTTTTATTTTCCCTGGGTTCTGAGAATTGAGGGTGAGAAGAGCTGTGAGGCATAGTGCTAAAAACAACAGGGAAATCCACTCAGCTCTGGGGAATACTTGTTCCTACACTGGGAGAGAGTTTCTTTCCCTCTTTCTTTTTAAAATTTTGATTGGAGTGTAGTTGATTTACAATGTTGTGTTAGTTTCAGGTGTACAGCAAAATGAATCAGTTAAACATATGCATATATCCTCTCTTTTTTAAGATTCCTTTCCCAAATAGGCCATTACAGAGTATTGAGTAGAGTTCCCTGCACTATACAGTAGGTTCTTACTAGTTTTCTGTTTTATATATAGTAGTGTGTAAATGTCAATCCCAATTTCCCAATTTATCCCTCCCCCCCTTATCTCCTGGTAACCATAAATCTGTTTTCTACATCTGTGACTCTACTTCTGTCTTACAAATAAGTTCATTTGTTTCTTTCTATGAGGATTGGTGTTAGACACAGTCCCAGGGGAGCTGCCAGTGTGAGACTGGACAGGAGCACAACCTGTGCCGGGACAAAGAGAAGACAGAGTCTATGCAGATCCTGGGCCCAGGTGAACCCCAAATACAAAGAGGCACATACCAGGAGCCTTGGGAGGAACTGGGAGTGTGAAAGCCCTTTGTGAACATCCCAGGGCACTGGGAAAGTAGGAGTAGAAAGAGACCCCTTAAAGTGGAATCAATAAACCATTAAGATATCTGATATTTGAACTGTACAAGACCTCCAGAATTATTGAGTCCAACTGCTTCTTAGAAGGATGAGGAACTTCTTTGTCATGAGGCATAAATATCAAAGCAGAGTCCCCCTCACGCCCCTCCCACCACCATATACTCTCTACATTCCTTCAAAGTCTTTTCTCTGTTTACTTGTCCACTCTTTACTCTGGCCCCATCCTCCTTCATTTCCTCTCTTGGGGAATTCTCTTGGGTATCTGTTGACCTTAGCCTCATGCTTTTGCCTATCAGACAATGAAGATTTGGGGGGATCAGCTGCCTGCCGGCCATTCTGTCCCCTTACATGTCTGTCCTCTGCTGTCCCTTATATGTATGTAAGTCAGAGTTTGGAGGACATGGCCTGTGCACGAGTAGGGCCACCTCAGCCTTACAGAGGTTGCTGAGCCCTGTCCTAGGACACTGTCATGTGTAAATTTCAAAAAAAAAATTAAAAAAAAAAGACTCACACAAATACTCTATGAACGCATTTATCATCATTTTAAATGACTAATATATTTAAGTCAGTTATGAGGGTACTAGTAATATGGTAGAGGTGAGTCCAGCAGCCTTTGTAGAGCTGGGTATTTATAGGCACTCAGGAGAAAAAAAAAAAAGAATGTTAAATGAGGAGTTTTAGGTTAGATACAAAACTAACCAATGCCCTATAGAGCAATAAGATCCTAACCCTGGGGGACCTTTTTTTTTTTTTTTTAAACTGCATGAAAATCTACAATTTAACGTGTGATTTCACTGTGTCTGGGCTGTAATCAAGTAGGGAGCAGTAACACTAAACATCAGTATAATCTCCTGAGGAATTAAATAATCCTTGAGAGGACCTGTCAAACAGTGCCACAGCATGCCATGGAAAGGATGTTCTGTCCTTCCCCGTCCCCTGGGAAAACTTATTTCCAAGTTTTGGATACTTTTCTTAATAATCTAATCCTAGCATTTAAATCTGTACTTCTTTGAAATGCACCAGTATTTGGTGTACCTGGTACTGATAAGACTCTACCATGGAGTAAAGTCCCAACTAGTACGTTAAGTTTCCACCAATAAATTTAACTTTTAACACATGTATTGAGTTGTCTGTATGTGCTAGGCATCGTGCCAGACTTTCATGTACACTGGTGAATAAAACAAACAAGGCTGTGAGGTTCAAGATAAGTGAAATACGTGTGCTGACGGAAAAGAATTATAGAAAGCCCATCACATGCCTCTGCCTGGTGTCTGAGTCACAGGATGGGTGTGGATTCCTCAGGCCTTTGCCTGGATTTCTTCATATAAGCAAGAGCTGATTATGTTCTATCAAACTCTGTGAGAAGTAAATAGCAAAAAGGAATTTGGGGTGTCTGTGGGGATGTGACTTTGCTTACTGTGTGCCCCCTTGGATTTAGTCTATCCAATGAGTGAACTCAGTAAGTGTATCAGTAACGTTAAAAAACAAAATTAAAAAAAAAATGCGGGACTTTCCTGGTGGCACAGTGGTTAAGAATCCACCTGCCAACGCAGGGGACACTGGGGTTAGAACCCTGGTCCGGGAAGATCCCACATGCCGCGGAGCAACTAAGCCCGTGCGCCGCAACTGCTGAGCTCGCGAGCCACAACTACTGAAGCCCGTGCACCTAGAGCCCGTGCTCCACAGCAAGAGAAGCCACTGCAATGAGAGGCCCGCGCACCGCAACGAAGAGTAGACCCCACTCACCACAACTAAAGAAAAGAAAGCCCGTGTGCAGCAATGAAGACCCAAGGCAGCCAAAAATAAATTAATTAATTTAAAAAAAAGAATGCATACTGTATGAGTACATTAAAAAATGCAACTGAGTATATTTTAAAGATCTTATTGGTTTCATTCAGTTGTTCAAGAATCAGGCAGTGTTGAAGCTAGCAGATAGAAAAGAGCTCTGAGGAGCTCTGCAAAATGCGAGACTTCTCTGGTCATAAGGGAGCAGAAACAAGGAAGTTACGCTAGGAGAAAAACAAAAAGAGATTTATTATTGCAAGGTTACTCTCTTTTAGGAATGGCAGCGGTCTATCGGGCAGATTACCTAACTAATGCTGATCAGGTGGTTCCTGATTGACATTTAGGATTACATTTCTGGGACAGCCAAAACTGATTAAGTTGTCTCACTTTGGTGACATGAGGCTTAGCATACATGACTCCATTTTGGGTCTGTTTTGTTTTTAACAGTAAAATACACTGAATCACTGGCCATGGATCTTTTAAATTTGCTTGTCTATCTGTTTATTTAAAGATATAGATAATAGTTCTAAATCTATCCCTACACAAGAGTCTTAGAATAAAGTATGTAGTTTCTCAGTGTTCTCCCTCCTTCCCCTCCTCCACCAGTGTGATTGACAGCTGGCTCCATTGACAGGGGCACACTGTACCAACTGGTATTTTCCTTTAGTAGGGGTCTTGCTTCCACTGCAGATCTTCAGACTTTGGAAGGCAGGGTAGGCAGTAGTTCATTTCCCAAGGCGCAGAAAGTTCTAAGGTGATTTTTGTTTCTCAAGAAGCTCTTGGCCAAATTACAAAGCTATCCTTGTAATCAACTGAATTTCTCCTTTGAGATTGTCGCCAAGGAGGAGTGGTTAAATTAGAGTGCCAGCCAAGGAATCCCTGGGCATATCTTCCACTCTTCTAGGAAGACATAATAATAGCTCTTTGAGAAAGGGAGAGTGGTTGGCTTTACAGTCTATCAGCATATACAGTATTTCAGTTAAACACTGGCCAAGCATAAGACACTGTTAGGCCACGAGAGGTGTACAAGAGAGGTAATTAGAGGTATAAAGAGACATAGATGGTTGAAGAGACAAGAGATAGCCAACATAGCTCCCTATGGAAAAACATGTGTGCTGAATGCCAAGTGCTTGCGCAGGCGCCCAGTGCTCCAGGACTTCCGTCAGTGTAGACTGTGGAGGGCAGGAGAGGTTCTTACTGGAAAATGTTAGTCATGATTGAATCCATGAAAGATAAATACCGTCCAGATTAAAGTAAGCAGAAGGGGTTGAGCATTCTAAGGCGGGTAGAGAGAGGAAGCAGAGCTTTGGACAGTCATGTACCAGGTCTGTCTTTGTAGGTGGAGGAGGGGGCGTCACCCAGGCTGGGCTCAGGATTTTGTGGAGCTCCTCTTTGGTAGCTGCTCCACAGGTACCCAAACTGGGATGCCCTGTGTCATTACTGTTGACTTGGATGTCCGTCAGTGGCCAGTCTTACAGCTCCCAGTTTTAGGTTGTTTGTTCTGGGTCTACTCTAACCCACAGAGTTTGAGTTACCTCAGTAAGCAACACCAAATAAAAGCAGGGAACTTGCCTCTTTCAAAATAGATGAAATGTTTCCAATTAATGCAGTTGCTGTCACACAGGGTAAAGCTTGCATCAGAGATTAAGCTGTTTAGCAGTTTTTGAATCAAATCCTAAATATGGCATCCCTCACATGAGGTAATTGTATGTCTGTATGTAAATTCTTGGAGAATATACTTATTTGGATAAAATTACAGCTATAGTTTTTGAAAAAAAAGTAGAAATCTGGAAAAATGAGTAAACACAATTAATTAGATGAGATATTTATCCTTGGCTTTAATTACAAAGATTACTAAGAGAAGCTATGAAAATCTCAAAACAACTGGACTGATTTTATTTTTCACTGTTAAGAGGGCCCCAAAAAATGCATGAGTAAAAATAAATATATATTTGGGGATGACACCATCTTGGCATTTCTAGGCATTCTTTTCTAAATATATTCTTTATCTGAGCTGTCTTGCAATACTTTTAATATAATTAAAAGCACATAATGAGTGCCAGAGTTGTCAATTTCAACAACAAAGTGCTGAAATTTGCAGTGAAACTGAGAGATCCAGTCTCCCACACATTGTAATGAATAGGTTCATAAAAGGAAAATAGTTTAATTACATTTTAGTTCATGGATTGTTAATAGGCTGGAGTATCTAAATTGAATAATGTGATTCTGGTAATAATTATGTGTAAATGAACTTGTTTAAATGATATTTTACAGCTTCTTTATAAAATTACAGCTAGAGGCAATCCAGTGATAGACAGACAAAGGCCATGCAAAAATTATCATAAACTATTAGCTTGTTTGCAAAGAGTTTTATGTTAATCTTTTAGTACTTAAAGCAATCTGCAATTAATATATCATGGGGAACTGCCTCCGAGCAAAGGCATGCAAATTGAAGTGCTTAGATAAAAAGCCACTCACGTTGGGGGGGGGGGGAAGAGAAAGGAAAAAAAAAGAAAAAAGAAAGGGTGGCAGAGTACTCAGAGGGTGCTGGTTTTATATTTGAGATTAAGGAGGTGTAATGATTGTGTTATCTAACTATGGCTGTAATTAAAGCTTTTCTCCTGCAGACATGACAATAGATACCGCATTGATTTCGGTGTTTTAATTGTGAAAGTCATTTTATTTCAAGGCAGAAGATATGAATAGCCTGAATCAAAGGGCTAGAAGATTGCTTTGTTGATAGTACTTGTTCAACAGCTGCCTAGCTGCTTAATACACAAGTGTGGAGAATGCAGAGAGACCCAGGGAGGTGCTGGGTATTGTAATTCTCCTGCTGGTTTCCTTTCCTTTTATGAAAAAGGAGAGGATCTGGGTACTGATTGTAAACAAACAGCCTTTTCATACCTCACTGATGTTTTTTCTCCCCAACTTCGCAGAACAAAAGAAGTCATAAAGGGCCTTGAACTAATTTTACTACTGCTCTTTTAAGCTACAGAAGTTTATGCAAAGTAATAAAACCATTCTTGCTAGTCGAG
This sequence comes from Aethalodelphis obliquidens, assembly GCF_003676395.1. Classification (NCBI taxonomy): domain Eukaryota; kingdom Metazoa; phylum Chordata; class Mammalia; order Artiodactyla; family Delphinidae; genus Aethalodelphis; species Aethalodelphis obliquidens. Next base: position 9,077,601 of record NW_020837981.1, on the reverse strand, counting down.
ATATCACCCCTCTAATGGAGAACAAAAGTCTCTAAATGGCTGCTCTAGTTATTATCACAAATAGCCTTATGACAGAAACAGTGTGTTGGGGAGAGATTGGATTATTTACATTGAGGACATATCCACAAAATCTCACACACAGTTAGTTTGAGATTAGGACTTTCTTATCAGTTTCTATATACAAACTGCAGGCAGGAAATTAAGCAAAGGGAAAAACATATACAATCCCAGAGCAAAGAGGATTCTAAAGGGAATTCTAGTAAAATGAAGATGATGTGGACTTTTTCAAAGTATCTCATTTTTGTATATTTCCTCTATAACAGTTTAGAGTAAATAGAGGTGAAACCCAATGATTTATAATTATTCCATTATTCTGTTGATTTATCTCTTCTTTGTGGATTGAAATATCAAATGACATATTTCATAGGGTCTGAATAATAATAGATTTTGTTTGGAGGAAGTTTGTCCCTGTACGTGATATAGTTCAAAATAACCAGATACCAATATATTTTAAACCTAACAATAATAACATCAGTAATCATTAACTGAGTGCTGCACTAACCTTTTTTTTTTTTTTTTTTTTTTGTATATTACTAATCTCTACAACAACCCCAGAGAAACTGATGGAATGATCCTCACTTTATAAAGGAAGAAACTTAGGCTCAGAGAGGTCAGGAAAGTTGCTCAAAGTCACATAGCCAGTTAGGGGCAGATATAAACCAGAACCCACGAAATCTGGCTCTAGAACCTGCAGGCTTAACCAACTGCATGAACAAGACTTAAGCCAGAGAACAGATAACAGGTATCCGCAGTGTGGGTTGCAAATAACCACTTGTGGAATCATAGCTGGAAGGATTGGAGACCCTTCCAGGGTCCTTAAACTTTTTGGTGCCTGGATCCCTTTGACAGTCTAGTAAAAATCCATGGACCCCCTTCTCACACTAATGATTTTTAAATGCACAAAATCAAATATGTGGGATTATGAAGCAACCTAAGTATAGTGAAATATTGTCAAAATATTTAAAAATCAAATTTATGACAGTAATTTATCTGCTTCCTTATTAACACATATAACAAGATCCAAAAGCAGGTCTAAAAGCTACCGTAATTTCATAGCAGTGGTGAATGTAAATAGTATTTCAGATTTCTGCAGTGATGTGACATGAAAATATCTTATTGATGATATTTTGGTGCCTACATTTATAATCAAAGAAAGTGTTAAAGTTCCCTTACAAGTTACTTCCATTAACTTTCATGTCTTTTTATATAATACAAATTATATATTATATCAATACTTACATAAATATATTTTTATATATAAAAATAATTTCTTTCCCGTCAAAGTTCATAGACCCCTGAATTCTATAGGTGTCAAAGGCTCAGGCTAAGAATACTCTTGGTTTTACACATGAGGAAACTGAGGCCTAGAGAAGGAATGAGTTATCTAAGGTTATCAGTAATTGGTGGTAAGATGTGGATTAGAACTGATTATACTTTGAAAATGTAAGGAAACTTAAAATACTGTTTTCTGGTTCCCCCCCCCCCCCCCCCCGCTCCTCTGACTCTGGTAGGTTTCTCTTACGTGCTCTTAGCATGTTGAAACTTTGTCTCTGCAATGTTGTCATTTTCAAAGTGGGAACACCGGGCGTTGCCTTAGCCCCTTAGTCATCCATTGGCTGTGATGAATGTCTGGTGCCGCTGCCAGTGGGCAGGGCTGGGTGGAGCCCAGAGAGCCGAGCCACGGGGCCTCTGGGGGAGACAGCCTGGGACGCCAACGTAAATTTGAAAACTTTCTACTTAAGAGAGCAAGAATGCCTACTTACTGTACATCTCTATTTATAAATCCAGGCCATTATACCAAGATACCTTAGACTGGATGGCTTAAACAACAGAATTTTTTTCTCACAGTTCTGGCAGCAGGAAGTCCAGTATCAGGGTGCCGGTGTGGTCTGGTTCTGGTTGTGGACCAAAAAATGTTGCCTGCCGTTTCAGTAAACAAAGAATGTTGCCTGCTATTCCTGTAAACAAGGAAGGTAGCCATCATCAAGCCATCAGCCCCTGCAGCTGCCCCTGATGGTGTGCCCTGAGGGGAATTCAGGATGGAGAAAAAGAGTATACAGGCCCAAGATTGTTAAGATGCATATCAAAGGACTAATTTCAGTGAGCCCAGACTCTTGCATCTTCCCATATGTAGAAAGGCACTAAAATTATTAACTTGAGATAACTGTTTTTTGTGATTAGCAGCAATCTTTTGATGTTCTACTACATTTTTTTATTTCCTGGCTCCTCCCTTACCTCTTTGGAACAGTTCCTCAGAGCTATCTGAGAGCCTGTCTCCTGGGCTGTAGTCCTCAGTAAGGTCCCCAGATAAAACATAGCTCACAAATTTTAAGTTGTGCATTTTTTTTCCGTCAGCATGGTGGGAATTCTCTTCCTGGATTCCTCACACGGTGGAGAGAGAAAAGCAAGGCGTCTGGTCTCTTATAGGAACACTAACAGCAGTCCTGAGGGCTCCACCCCATGACCTAATTACCTCCTAAAAGCCCCACGTCCAAATACTGTCACACTGGGGTTAGGCTTTCACATATGAATCTGGAAGAGACATAAACATTCAGTTGATAACTACATCTACTCTATGCATGGCCTTGAAGTTAATACTTGGAGAGGCCTAGCTAGCAGTCTCTATCCCCAATCTAGAGAAGAGAAGGCTCATGGTGAGCCAGCAGCCACCATGGAATCCATCTGTGTCCTCACAGCCTTTTGAGGCCGGCACGTTGGTCCCCATTTTACTTACTATAGGAAACTGAGGCTCCAAGATGTTCAGCAAGATGACCAAGCTCGCTAAGTGACAGCACCAGGAATTTAACTGTGTCTGTTGCTTCTCATGCCCATTTTTGTTCCCATACCCTACATTGAAGGGGTAAGTACCACTAGTCTCCCCACCCAGGTGCCTTTTTTTTTTTGCAGTACGCGGGCCTCTCACTGTTGCGGCCTCTCCCGTTGAGGAGCACAGGTCACGGGCCCAGCCACTCCGTGGCATGTGGGATCTTCCCGGACTGGGGCACGAACCCGTGTCCCCTACATCGGCAGGCGGACTCTCAACCACTGCGCCACCAGGGAAGCTCCCAGGTGCCTTTTAAACAGGTATTTATTGCAGACCTGTTATGTACATAACACTGCCCCAGGTAGGCATGGAGGAGGGCAAGGAGGAGAGTAGAGAGAAATACATAAGGATATCCTTATGCTTGAGCTTACTTTCCTAACTCTCCTAATTGGACAAATAAAGTCAGCAGAAAGGAAACCCACAGAAAATGTTCAATGACAAACATGTACAACACCAACAACATATTAGTAATGGTGATGATGGTGGCTAACATTTTTTGCAAGCAAGCTGTTTTAAGCATTTTCTATAAGTTATTTCATCTGACCACACATCAAGAAGTATGTGTAGTGGCAATGCCGCCCTAATAGTACTTACACTTGGCAAGAAGGACTCTGCCAAGACCCCCCACATGTCATAAACACAGACACATAGAAGGGTATGTTTCCCTGGTTGATTTTGTAATAACACTTATGGTGGTCTTGGTCCTGAACTGAACAAACAGGTGTTACAGGAGAGGAGGGGTGAGCTCCACCAACCAGGTCAACACTCCAGGGGTCTCGGTAGGAATGTTTTCCTCCCTGACATGTCACTTTGCTGACACAGAAGTTTTAGGCAGCTCTAAGCAGTTCTCAAAATGACACACCCTGAGCAAAGGGAGTGTGGTTCACTCCCTAGATAGTCACTTTGGGGGATTTGGGTGGCCGATTTTCAACAAAAGCAGCTGCTCACTTGGGTTTCAGGGCAGAGGCAATGATTTTTTCTTCTTTCTTCTAGTCTCAGCCCAAATATCATGTTGTTGTGTCCTGTGTACTTCACTAAGCTTCTCTAATGGATAAGGACCATTTTCCCCTTAAACGAAATCACCATGTCATTATCTCAACTAAAAAAAATTAACAGTGATTCCATTGTATTTTCTAATACCCAGTCCATATTCTGATTCTCCCAGTTGTCTCAAAAATAACTTTTTTGCATTGAGTTTGCTTGAATCAGAATCCAAACAAGGTTTACACACTGTATTTGGTTGCTCTGTCTCTTTGATCTCTATTAGGTTCTAAAAGTTTCCCTTCTCTTCTTTTCCATCCTTTCTCTCTCTGTCTCTCTGTCTCTCTCAGTCTTTGTGCATTAGGATTTTTGAGGAATGGAATCATGTGTCCTTGGGAACAAACCACTTTGCTTCTGTCTGGTTGCTTCCTTGCCGTGTCGTTTAACCTGATCTTCTATCCTGTGTGCCTCCTTTAACCTAGTGTACCCCAAGGGATTGCTTAGATTCAAGTGCATGTTTTTGCACGTGGTGCTGTACGCTTCCTATTGTGTCACGTCACCAGACACATAATTAATATCTGATCAGTAGGTTCAGATAGCTTCAGCCAGCTTCTTTCATTTTAAAGTTCCCAATCAACCTTTCACCTAATGTTTGAGCATCTTTCCCTGGTGGTGACATAGGTCCATTATTTCATTACAGGTTGCAGGATGGTAATTTTCAAATTATGTCATCCCTTCTGTATATATCATCTGGAATTCTTCTATGGAGATGAATTTTACTCTGTCTAGCAATGGTTTTAAAACTTTTTTTTCCTAGCATCAGGAAACTTAGTTTAAACATCTCGTGTGCGAACTGAAAATCTGAAACATGAACACAGAGTAGTGTGGGATGAAGTGCAAGTGGATTGCTGGGTGACCCCTACAGTCATTGGCTTGCTACACTTGTGGCAGAGGAGCCCTTGTGCTCTGGGCAGCACAGTTGGGGGATACCCTGGTGAATAACACTGCCACCTCCCTGCCCTCATCAGGCTTATAGTGTGGTGTTTGGAGGAATGAAGTGTGTGCCCCCAGTACCAGAGAGGCTTGCCACTCCCCAGCTCTGTAACTTTGGGACTGTTAGCCTCGATCAGCCCTGTTTCCTCATCTATAAAGTAGGAATAAGAGTCCTAACTTCATAAGATAGTTGTGAAAATTCCATGTGCTTATGCCTAGAACATGCTCAGTGTAGAACCTACTGTCTAGCAATGCTCAGAAATGTTACCTTGGAGGGAGTTGAGGAAGATGGCGGAAGAGTAAGACGCGGAGATCACCTTCCTCCCCACAGATACACCAGAAATACATCTACACGTGGTACAGCTCCTACAGAACACCCACTGAACGCTGGTAGAAGACCTCAGACCTCCCAAAAGGCAAGAAACTCCCCACGTACCTGGGTAGGGCAAAAGAAAAAAGAAAAAAAAGAAATGTTACCTTGATTCTTTTTATTGTAATCAATCTTTGTACTGGCTTTTTAGGGCTGCCATAGCAAAGTACCACAAAGTGGGTGGCTTAAAACAACAGGAAAGTATTCTGTCGCAATTCTGGAAGCTAGAAGTGTGAAATCAAAGTGTCAGCAGGGCCATGGTCCCTCTAAGACTCTGGGTAGAATCCTTTGCCTCTTCCTAACTTCTGGTGGTAGCTGGGAAGTCTTGTTTTCACTTCACTTATTGATGCATCATGCCTAGCTCTCCTTCCTGTGGGTCTCTTCACGTGGCTTCCTCTTTGTGTTCTCACATCGTCTTTTTATAACGATACCAGTTGTATTGGGTTAAGGGTTCACCCTGCTCCATCATAACCTCATCTTTTTTTTTTTAAATTAATTTATTTATTTATTTATGGCTGTGTTGGGTTTTTGTTGCTGCGTGCGGACTTTATCTAATTGTGTTGAGTGGGATCTACTCTTCCCTGCAGTGCACGGGCTTCTTATTGTGGTGGCTTCTCTTGTTGCAGAGCACGGGCTCTAGGCACACGGGCTTCAGTAGTTGTGGCTCGTGGTTTCTAGAGTGCAGGCTCAGTAGTTGTGGCGCACAGGCTTAGTTGCTCCGCGGCATGTGGGATCTTGCCAGACCAGGGCTCAAACCTGTGTCCCCTGCATTGGCAGGCGGATTCTTAACCACTGCGCCACCCGGGAAGTCCCTATCATAACCTCATCTTAACTAATTACATCTGTAACCACCCTGTTTCCAAATAAGCTCCCGTTCTGAAGGACAGGGGTTTAGGACTTCATACCTTTTGGAGGGGATACAATTTAACCCCTAACAATTATGTAACCATTGAATACAAAGTCCTGCCTCTTAATATGTTCAAGGGTTTCTTCTCCTTTACTGTTTGATAAGACAGAGTTCACTTTTCTTGCATTTTATGCCTTCCTACTAGGTTTCTTTCGGCTATATGATGCTGTGTAGCACAGGGTAAAGGTAAGATGAGCAATTCTTCCACATTTAGACCCAGAGAAGACAAGTGTTATAATAAGTCATTCTCCACCTCCACAGACAGGGTGGGAGCAGAAAACGACAGCCAGAACATCTCCTGTAAACAACAGCAGAAGAAAAGCCGCTTTAGTGAGCCTTGCACATCTCAGCACTCCCAGCCCAGCACTGTCCTGGCAGGCGCCCAGTGGTCCTCCCTCTGTATCAGGACAAGCCTTGGAGCAAACTGTTTATTTATCAATTCTTAATTGAGTTGATGTTTACTCACGATTGCGAGCAGATGATTAATTTATTGCAGAGTTCCAGGAGTCAGCTAGTGAGGAGATCATTATAAAGAGAGGTTATGAGTTCTCTGTACTTGTGGGTCTGGTAATAAAAGATTGACTGATATAATTAGATGGGGTTTGGTAACAAATACTATTACATTATGTCTGAATCTTATTTGAATGTATTGGCCTTTTATCTTAAACTTATTAGGGGGTGGCTATAGGTTAAGTTGACAACTGATAGCTCTTTTACTCCTGCAAAAGGAGGGCTGAACTTTATAAAAGAGTCAGTTGTTTTGATGTTTAGAGGCAATGGCAAGGTATCTCTCCTTGAGGGGGCAGTGCTCCTTCTTGGTTCCTAAAACAGTGGCAGGATTGAGGGGAGCTTACATTTCAACACTGTCGCTAACTTTCTGGTTAATTCTGGGCAGTTGAAAGGCTGTGTTCTTGCTATACTGTGGCTGTGGCTACCTTGGCATCTTTATCTTGGCCAAAGCCATCCTTGGCAAAACAGATAAAGGAAAAGACAGGAAATAACATGGCAGTGTGATGAGAAAATGGGCTATAAGTGAGCAAGGCTTGAATTTAAAACCCAGATATAGTGGGTTGAGTGGTCGTGCCCCCCCCCCCAAATGATATATCCTCATTCTAACCCAAGGAAACTGAATCTGACCTAATTTGGAAAAAGGGTCTTTGCAGACATGATTAAAGATCTTGAGATGAGATCATCCTGGATTATCCCAGTGGGTTCTAAATTCAGTGACTAGCAACCTTATAGGAGACACGTAGAGGAAAGACAGGAGTACAGACCTGCAGACACCTTGATTTCAGACTTCTGCCCTGCAGAACCATGAGAGAATACATTTCCGTTGTTTAAGTCACCAAGTTCATGGTAATTTGGCATAACAGCCGTAGGAAACTAGCACACCAGCTATCCAACCAGTTCCTTGTATGCCTTTGGACCAGTCTCTTAATCTTTCTAAGCCTCCGTTTTCTCACCTGTACAATTTTGCTTGTTATACTCATCTCTCAGCATTGTGTGGGCCAAACACAATAAGCTATGAGAACTCGCCCAACCTGGTACCTGGTATGTGATAGGCAGTCAGTACATATCAGATTCCTTCTCTGTCATATCGCACCCCTTTCTGTACGTGACATTCTAACTTAACATCTCTTTCATCTTCTCCTCCTCCTAAAACGTCTGCTAAACCAACAGCCCTCCCCTGAAGAATGTTCTATTCTTCGGGAGCTGTTCTTATGATTGTCAGATTAGAGGAGAAAGCACGGTACAGCTGGTATTCTTAAGGCAGTTGGGTGAGAGCCATGAAGATATAAATTTTTTTTAGAAAATGCAATCATTGAATGCAGCCCTGTAGTAGAGCAGCTGAAGTCCATACTGGAGTCCCAGTGTGGCAGGCCAGCTGGGGTCTGTTTCCTTCACATGAAGGGGGTCTCAGGGCACATTCTGAGCTCAGCAGAACAGACAGCACACGGGAGAGGAGTGCAGATGATACTCTGTGCTGCACAAAGAAGCTGATGCAAATGGTTTTTGCTGGATGCATTCAGTTCATTGATTTTAGATCTAGACTGATCACATCCCACCCAATATAGGCTGGAGAAGTCAGTGTTGGAATTTAGAGCATGATGGACTTGAATAAATGTTTTTAGAGGCACGTGTTCTTCTGAAGCATCGGAGGATGAAAAATTGAAAAGAACACAGGTCTAGATTTCACTTCTGCCCGTGATGAGTTACAGAACCTTGGACCAGCCATTCAGCTTCTCTGTGGCTCCATCTTCACGGTGAGGTTGTGGGGACAGCTCATCTCAGCACTAACATTCTATAGTTTCATGAAAACTCAGGGTCAGGCTGTAGGACCATTGAGCCCATATCTTTTGTCTGGCACACTGGCTGAGGATAGTAGAATTGCAAGAAGGCAACAAGGGAGGAAAATTTTAGAGAAAAATACAGGGTGTTCTCGTATATTCCATCCAGAACCTCCACAGTCATCAGGGGAGAACAGGAGATTTCCTAAAGGCTTGGAGACCTCTACCCCCTGGTTCTGTTGAGGAGCCTGTGTTGATGACAGTTTTGCCATCTCTAAATGGCACTGAGAAAACACTGCCTGGGTGCTAAGTGGGCAGGAGAGTTCCTGGGGATGTGACCCTGTTGTGAGGTCAATGGTATTTGCCTTTTCTGCCGGGGCGTTTTTCTCATGCTTCTCCAATCTGATCAGTTTATTAATGGTGAGTGGGAAGGAAAGGGAAGGAGATAAGCATTTATGGAGTGCCCAGGATGAGCCCCCCACTATGAAGGGACTGTCTTCATAGCCACCTTATGAGGCAAAAACTTTATCCCCATTTTATACCTTATAAACCTGAGGTAAGGAGATGCTTGGTACGTTGGCCAAGTCACTGATTATTAAGAGCAGGATTGAACACATATCTGTCTTAGAGCCTGTGCTTTCTTCACTACCCATGTGATGTTAGGCCCCAGCCACTGGCCCTACCTCTAGGTGTGTATTGTATACAAGGCACTGGGCTAATGTGGGGTGGTAGTGGGGGTGGAGGAGAATGGGGGTAAAGAAATATAAAAAATATGTATCATCCTTGCTCTTGACCTTCTTATTTAATTAGACAAAGAAAGAGACCATAAAGGGAATGTATAAGACAAGTTAACAGTTTTATATTATCGACAGCATAATAATTCGAGACATGATGATAGCAGCTAGCATTATTGCACAGTTACTGTGTGCCGTATACTAAGATTCTACACGGATTTTCTCACTGAATCATCACCACCACAACCTTATGTCAGATTTTTACAGATGAGGAAGCTGAGGCATAGAGATTCAGAAACTTGACCGAAGTCCACAGTGTTTGGATTTCCAGTGATGGAGCCATGATTCAAATCCTTCCTTGCTTTCCCGCTACTATTATTACTCACCAAGCAGAGAAGTTGAAGGCCCACTTAAGACTCACTGGTAGGAGAGATGAGTTTGGTCTGAAGTGATCCTGATGGGCTGCATGGAGGAAATGGGACTCAAAAGGCCTATTTGGAAGCAGCCTTATGTCATATTAAAGAACACATTCCTAATGATGCACTTTCCTACCAGCTTAGAGTAGGACCTTGCAATAGCTGCAGGCTTCTCCAGCTCCTCTAATCTCATACATGGTAGCAAACAACCCGTTTTCTTTTTTGAATTCTAACCTGAGAACTCCCTCTGAAATGAAGGGATAGAAAGCAGATATTTTCAGAACATGTCTCCTGTGAAGGAAACAGTGCTTGGAACCAGGGGCCCAGGGAAAGTCATGCTAATCCATAGCTGATTGTGAGACAGTGATAACATCTTAGAGTGTCAGGTCTTGTAGCCTTTCCAGAAGCACAGATAGGAGTGAGTGTGGCAGAATTATGGGCCTGGATCAGTCCAAATGGCATTACTTATGTAAAAGCAAGAGCCTTGTCAATTGCAATCCCCCTTTAAGGGGTGTGTGAGATGGAAACAAGATGGTTTGAAGGAAGAGACCAGTGGCTGGGCTCTGCTTTTTGCATTGCAAGCCCCCCCATAACTCCAGGATGAGATGGGTACAGATGAAGCACGTGGGGAACCAGAACAGGAAAGGCAGCAAAGAGCAGAGCCACCTGAGTTCTTGGAGATAACCTACTCGTGGATTGCAATCAGATCAGATGTTTTAGGGAAAACAGTGAATTTACTGGCGCTGATGGGGTCTGCACCGGGCAGCTTCCCACACCCGTCAGGTTGTGCTGTTTTACACCAGCCGGCTTCCCCTCTTCCACTCGCCATCTTGTCTTATCTCCTCTACCTCACCCTCTCACTCACGCCCGCCCCAGCTCTTCCAGAGTAGTCTAACTCCCTGATTTTGCAAATCAGGAAATTGTGACTTGGAGAGAAGAGACTTACCCACGTGATTTATGTAGACGGTTGGTTCCAGTTTGAGAATCGAACAATTTCTTATTCCTAGTTTGACATTTCCCCACAATATTGTACTCAGAGCTGGATTTTCCTTTCTTTAAGGCACAGAGAGAAGGAAGGGAGTCTTGGGACTTCTGTTCTGAACTTGAGTTTGAATTTGAGGCAACATCTTTAATCTTGGGTGAGATGATTAGCCATGAAACTCATATGGAGTGGGCTTGGTTAAAGGGGTTTGAGGGAGCTGTTTCAGAGCCCAGTGCAACTGCGATAGCCGAAAACATTTGCTGTTTGCAAATAGCAAATATATCTATTTGAAATGACCTAATGACATATATATATCTCTTTGAAATGACCCAACGTGGATAAAACTGGAATACTCTGGCTTCTAGAAAAGCACATGCTAGGAGATTCGTTCACCTAGTGTGATAGATTCCTGGCAATGGTTGTATCTCTCCCGTGGCTCCATCTCCTATGGGAATCCCTTTCCATCTGTGGTCCCAGTTCCCACTACTGACTCCACTGTGTGTCCAGCTTCTGCCCCAGGGGCCTCGGCTCCCAGATTCCAATAACACCCTCTTTCCTTTGACTCTAGTATAGAGGTGGCAGTAGCTTCCTGAAGTTGCTGTTCTCGCGGCAGGCAGCCTTCCCTTCTCTTGTTTGTTATTTCAGCTCTTCTAATAACCTTTGAATTAATACCCCATATTGAATTCCCTCTTTTGAATTACCTGTCCTGAGTTTTGTTTTCTGGACTGAGTCTCTGACTAACACAGTGAGATGCAAGGTCTCTAAAACAGAAAGTGTGAAGAGTGTAACAAAACTCACCTCCTTGAGAAATGTTGAATGGAGATACTGTTGTCTTTTGATATGAACAGTGATTGATTTAACTTTAACCTTACAGTAAAGACACCTTCATTTTGACTAAGAAGTCCAAATTGAAGGCTGTTGCTACACGGAGTCCTCTAATGTTTCCTGAAATCATGGGAAAAAGACACGCATGGCCATATGGGCTGGTAAATCCAGGATTATTTATTGGAAAACTTGTGGCCTACAGAGATTCACTGGCATGACTTTACCTAAAGATTCTAGGCTAGTGGTTCTCAATCAGGGCAACTCTGAACCCCCCAGGAGTCATTTATTTATGTGTGGAGACATTTTTGACTTGTACTCCTAGGATGGGGGTCTGCTACTGGCATCTAGTGGGCACAGGCTAGGGATTCTGCTGAATATCCTACCAGCCACAGGACAGTCTCCACAACAGAGAACAGTCTGGTCCAAAATATTAACAATGGCAATTCTGAGATACCCTGTATAGGAAATTGCTGACTTCAGGTCATATTTTTCAGAACTCCTTGATACGTCTAGGCAATACTTTTACCCCTACCGCACCCCATCCTCATTTTCTTCAAGACCAAGTTCCTTCTTCAGAGCCCTCAAAATGTCTCATTGCTCCCTAAGAGATGCCTCCTTGGGTTGGACAGAGTAAATTGTTTTCTAATTTTAAAACGCCTTCCTGGCCCGTCTTCTTATGCTTATAATTGCAGAGAAGTAGATTGAATCCCTGGAGGAAGCACAGAATTTAAGGTGTGAAGTCAGACCCAACCAGGGCAGAATTTGCAGAAAGTGAGGTTTTAGTTTAGTTTTTGCTTGTGGGCTAGAAAGACAGCATTCACTGCTCTCAACCTTTGGGAATTCTATTTGTTAAAGTTATCCTGGGAGAAGAACATCTCTACTACATGTGCCACAGCCGAAGGCCTTGCATGGGTTAGTGTATCATTGGCCTGAGAACTGAGTGAGCATGTGCAGATGGGCCTGTAATTTTTAATATGACATTGGCCATAATTTTTCATGTCATACCACCCACTCACAACAGGCCCCTCAAATGAAATGCTAAATGCCTTTCTTATCAACACTTGATGGGAAAATGCTGTTCTGGCATCTTCCTCTAAGGGAAACAGAAATCTAACCATGTTCCTTGCAGCCTAGAGCTCAGTATACAAGATCTGATTAGTTTTTCTCCCCCCTCCCCCAATTTATAGGCATTTATAAGGAAGCACTTCCTTTTTGGTACTTAGAGGGTGCAGTGGAGTGAGAGATAATTATTTAGTACGTTTCTTTTACTTGAAATTTGCTCAAGCTGTTTTTATGACTTAAAAAGACTCATGTCTTATTCCTCCTTTTATGAGCAGCTTGTTCTTTTCTATTCTGATTTCCCCGCTGACTTTCTTTGGCTGACCCATGGACCAATTATTAGAACTCCTTGGGCAGTGGTTAGTTCCTCCATAAAATGGGTATAGTCGTAAAATATTGACTCCAGAAAATGAGGGCTCCGTTCTGTGGCCCCAGGGTGAAGTCCATGTGTTACAGTCCTTTTAAATTAAAGACTCAGTCTGGACTGAGAATGCCAGGACTGGATCCTTGTTTTCCTGTTGTTGGCGCCTCTCAATAGTGCAGACTTCCTGCAGAACTCTGGTGGTGCTCGCATAGTGAGGGCCTGGCAGGGTGGTATAGGGCTGGAGGGGAGGGGTCTGCTCTTAGGGCACTAGTGCTGTATGGCCATTCTCTTAATGCTAGAACAGAACTCTAGACCCGAGAGAAAAGTGATTCTCTCATAATTCCTAAGAGGTCGATAACTGGAAGGAAAACCTTCAACTTCCGAAAGTTTTAGGGAAATGAAATACTCCTTTTTAGACTGGGTTTGGCTATTTAATAATTTTTGATAACGTTAACGATACTGCATTTCTAGGTGAGATCAACTAAAACGCTTGGAGAATGGGTTCTGATTTATTTCCTAGTTAACTTAGGGAGGAACCATAGATCCTTACTGACATCTGATCATCAACTTACATCAACTGACATCAACTTACTGACATCTGATTTCTGTGATTTGGGTTCCCACTGCTGAGTCATCGTTCTCGGATGGAGCCGGGGAGATGACTGGGTGAAGATGTACTGATCCCCAGATAATCCCTGACATTCCATGAAGTATGCCTCAAAGATGAATGCTGAAAAAAATTCATTACCTTGGCTCTTTTTTACACTGTATTCCTATTAATTGAGGCTTTACTCATTGGAGGCGGTTGTGAAAATGAAGGGGATGTAATGAGTCACAGAGTCTGGCCCATTGTTAGTAAATGGTTGTAAATTATGGGTGTGATTCTATGAATGCATTTTTATTTTTAAGCAATGATTCTTATAAAATATAACGGTACCTGTCGAGGCTGACCTTGAAGGAAAACACAAACACAACTTCATAAAACCGAAATGTGAATGGAAAAGGAGTATCCGTTTCTTACCGTGAGGAGGTTTCAAGTCTCTCATTTGGAAGATTTAAATGTAAGTTTGAAGAGGTAGGACCAAGGTCACATCTTCCCCCGTCGGACATTCCTTCTGATGAATAAGTATTAAAACTGCTTTGAATTGAGTTTCCCCCTCAGATAAGGATTTATTTTTCCATACAGTCTTTTCTTTGCACCTGAAGGAGCATTGAGGGTGAAAAATAGAGGCCTGTTTCCTGTTCCTAACTGGAGCCCTCGGAAGGTTGTCAAACCAGAACAACAACTCTGTGGGATTTATGCCTGGGACCTGTCAAAGTAAAATTATCATAGCAAACCCTCTCTGCTATCAATCAAAGAGGTATTGGGGATGGCAAGGGCAGGAATTTTTCAAATTTCTTTACTGTGCATATTGAGTTTGGTGCCTGGGGGAGGAAGAGCTCCTTTGAACAGTCCTTGTAGATTTCTTTTCCATCAGATGGCAGCTCACAGAACTACTTATTTTCCCCAAAGGGCTTCTCTCATTGGCCTGCTGAGAAAACAGCCAGGGAAGAAAGGGGGAGGGGGGTTGGACGACGGAGACAATCCACTAGCAAATCCTGGAAGAGAAGGACACACAGTGTGACTCTAGTGCCTCCGATGTCTGGCCTTGGAAAGCGCCGTGTCTGTGGCAACCCCCCTGCCCTCCTTTCCTTAAGGGCCGCGTGCACACTTAGCAACAGCACCGCGGAGCTGCGCGGCTGCCCCCGCGACTTGAGTGTCCTTCTGTCCTCTGCAGGCATTTCCCACATTTGTCAAGGCCAAGGTTGCAGGGGGACCGACAAGGGAAACGGGGCACCCATTCATTCCTGTCTGTCAGAGGTTCACTTTGTCATGATAACATTCACGGAGCGTATTTATCTCTCCGGCTACTGGAGGTTAAGGCAAGGGTAACAAAAAGTAGAGAAGAAATCCTGTTTGAAAAGTTTACAAATCCTGCCGTGAGGGCTGTAAACAGAGTTCAGCTGGTGGTGGAATGTGTAAAATACTGCCACATTGAGAGGGACCTGATTCCCCAGCACTAGAAATCCACTCATGTAAACATTGGAACGGTTGCTGAGAATCGGGTCTGTTTTGGCTTAAAGTCTGAGGAACACATTGCCTTCAAAGTGAATTCTTAGGTGTCACTTCCCATAAGTTATGGCAGAAGATTACAAAGCTACTGATATAACATATTAGTTTGATGGACAGAATTATACCCCCAACGCTTCCTGCTCTCCCCAATGACGCACACTAACTTAGTGTGCTGTGACAGCTGCCTTGATTTACCACCAATCCGGGAGGCCAACCGGGAGAGAGAATGTTCACATGGATGCGGGGCCTGAGACTGGCCCAAAGCCTAGTTTATAAAGCTGCCCTGTAATTCACCACAAATGTGTCACCATTAAAAGAGGAAAAAAGGATTGCAGATAATAAATACTCTCTAATTTATTAGCTAACAACAAAGAGATCAGAGCCAGTTGTGATGTGATTGTTTGACAGAATATTGTCAAGGAAAAAAAAGCGAAGTTGACCAGAGAGGTAAATTACACATTCAAGCAGATGTATCAACTCTTGGCTTGTCACAAGCCTAGCTAAACAAAACACCAAACGGAGGAGAGAACTGGCAAAGAGCAGAGTCATTTATCTCTGAACGAGACATATTCAAGAGCAAGTGAAATAAGACATAGTTTTTTTGGACTTGGTCGGAGGCCAGGTTTTAACTGTTATAAATTAAATGTTTTGTGTATCGGATTTGGCAACTCTGGTTGCTTTTGTCATGGTGGGGAGATGTTGGGTTTTTCTGCCTGTCTTAAAACTCACGGTTTAGTCAGCCTGAGATGTATGTCCCTGCAACTAGTTATTGGAGGACCAGAGCATTCTGGTAATTAGAGCAAATATCAGAAAGGCTTTTGTATGTGGCCTGTTTTAAAATCCGTGGCTTAGAAAACGTTTTAATCACTCTCTTTTTCTGTGATTTCCTCCTCTGCAGTTATTTAGTAACAACCCTACAGGACACCAGGCAGGGATTCACAGTCATATCAGAGTCAAGGGATCTTAGGATTAGAAGAAGTGTTTCATCTCACATCCCACCCAGGATATGCAGATAGTTGTGTAGTCTGGGCTGGAGGACTGCCAGGGACGCAGAGCATCTGCTGCTTGTTATTACAATAGAGCTCAGAATCCACCAGTACCCGCTGGGCTTTTATTCTTACATAAGCTACTGCCCAGTAAAACTCTCCCATCCTGTACTTGGGAAACTGAGTTTTCAGACCTAAATGGACACTTTTGCTTTGTTTCCTGTTTTATTTGTCTTTGGTTTTAGCCTACTGCTGGAACATAGATTTCTAGGTTTTATTCAATAGGTTGGAGGCAAGGTTGGAATCCAGTGGATAGGCTCAAGGAAACTCCATTCTCACTGGTGTTGATTTCAGGGATCAGTGGTTATTTTATTTTATTTATTTTTTTGCTATATGTGGTCCATCTGCTGTGAATTGACTTGAACCATTGATTGATTGATTACCGTGCAATATAATGAGAGATTTTTGTTAGATGTCTTACTGAGGTCAGTGTATTATGTCTAGGGTCTTGCCGATCTACCTGCTTGATAACTGTTTCCAAAAGACAGAAGGAAAGAGAAGAAAAAGAGGTTCCTTTGGCCCAGCTCATCCTAGGTGAAAAGGCACTCTTACACGTTTTTACTGTCTTGTCAAAGTGCTCACATATATACATTTAATACAGTCTCTTCTATTTTTCCTGGGACTCTGTATCTTATTGTTTTCAGAATCTTCCATTCCTCCTTTAAAAAAAAGAGAGATTTGCCTGAATCTGATTTTTTCTTGTAATTTTTGAAATATTAGAAATGTTATTTCTATGATCAGATCTATAAAAAATTTTGTTATTGCTGTTGTAAGATAAAATACTATTTGTCCGGGTCTGGAGACCAACCTTCTCATGTGTCTCATTACACCCTCTAAGGCTTCCTTATTTTTTCTTTTTTGTTTCTTCATTTGTCTTTCCACCTTGAAAGTATAATTTCATGATGGAGAAAATAACAAAACAAGAGCTTATGTGTCATTGTACTTGCCCCCTGTCATTAGAGTTTTTCTTTCGCCCTCTCTTGCAACAGTGAACCTGTTTCCTTCTTCGGGCATTGCTGTTATAAGTAACTTCTTAAAATCTGAGTTCATCATAGTGTTACCCATGCAGTCATGCTGGTTTGATTTCTTTGGCTTTTTCTCCATCCTTCTTGCTCCCCAACCTTCTTTTTTGTCAATTTTCATTATTTATATACCCAGAATTACATTTTTGGTGGCATCCTTCCTTCCTGAGTTTCATGCCATGTTAGGGTTAATATGGAAATTCTTATTTTCTCTAATTAAAAAAAAAAGTACTAATTAAATCAAGGGCGTTTATATGTTTCTGTTCCCATCTTTCTCAATCGTTAATCTGATGAGACATGTTCACTTTCTCTGAGGGATCTCATATCTTCCATACTACCAATCTGTTTATTTCGTATGTTTGATAGTATTAGCATTTTTTTGTGCTCTCCAACCTGTATTCTATAATGTTACTACTTTTCATATGTTCACTAAATGCATTCCTGCTTAATTTTCCTGGTTTCCAAAGAAGACTCCCCCCTCTCCCCTCATCTGCTATTCTCTTCCCTTTTCTAATGGAAATACATTTCTTCTGAACAAGGTATCTTCTACCATTGTCACATTCTGGGCATGATACTGCCATCAGGAGTTTATGTCCAAGTTCATTTTATTTTAGGAAGTTACGACCTATTTTATAGGAACAATGTGCTTTTATCATGTAAACTCCTCTTCAGGAATGTTCAGGGGCTTCTCCTTGCATTTGGGATACGAGCCACAAACCCTTAGCCGGGCTTCCGTAGTCCCTTTAACCTTACCCTTCATGTGCCTTTTCAGCTTTACCAGCTAAGATTTCCCTATATCACTTCTTTGGGCTTCTCCCCTCAAACTTTTGTAGTCATTTTAGTTAGAAGGCAAGTGACCAAAAAGGTCATTAAAATGCTATGTCTTCCATTGCCTTTTGTTTTTTCTCTGTGAAGAAAAAAATAATTTTATTGTGCAAAGTGCACTTATTTTATTCATTTATTTATTTAACATCTTTATTGGAGTATAATTGCTTTACAATGGTGTGTTAGTTTCTGCTGTATAACAAAGTGAATCAGCTATACATATACATATATCCCCATATACCCGCCCTCTTGCGTCTCCCTCCCACCCTCCCTATCCCACCCCTCTAGGTGGTCACAAAGCACTGAGATGATCTCCCTGTGCTATGCGGCTGCTTCCCACTAGCTATCTGTTTTACATTTGGTAGTGTATATATGTCAATGCCACTCTCTCACTTCATCCCAGCTTACCCTTCCCCCTCCCCATGTCTTCAAGTCCATTCTCTATGTCTGCGTCTTTATTCCTGTCCTGCCCCTAGGTTCTCCATTTTTGACCCATCTCCTAGAGAAATGGAAATAAAAATAAAAATAAACAAATGGGACCTAATGAAACTTAAAAGCTTTTGCACAGCAAAGGGAACCATAAACAAGACAAAAAGACAACCCTCAGAATGGGAGAAAATATTTGCAAATGAAGCAACTGACAAAGGATTAATCTCCAAAATATACAAACAGCTCATGCAGCTCAATATCAAAAAAACAAACAACCCAATCCAAAAATGGGCAGAAGACCTAGACATTTCTCCAAAGTGCACTTTTACAGTCTTAGAACAGAAAGCCTAGGGCCAGCTGAAATTAAAAGTGACTCGTAATTAGTACGACCAAAGAAGGCAATCTTCAGGTGTTCTTTAAATCGGCAAGGATTTATGAGAGAGAGCTTGGTTATTGTGTACTGCTTTACATCTGTTGGCAATAATACCTAGAATTTCAGAAGCACTGATTCCAAGAGATGACTTCATATTAAGGACATTAGGATCCTGTGGTTACTCATCTGAGCGTTGACTACCTGAAATATACTGACATTCGTACACATTCCTGCTTATCACTTTTACTATTCAGTCCACAGCCATTGCCAGGATAGACAAAGAGCAAGAGTCATTTCACATTAGACCAAGCTAGGAAAGTACATCTTTCCTTAACCAGGAAGATGGGGTGTGAACCAGATCACATGGCCCCGTGGTGGGACTGGTAAGGAAATGGATAGGGCATACAGTAGCTTTAAGGCAGCATGGAGCAAAATAGATTTAAATCAATCTGAAAGAAACCCTAACAGTGATACATTGTGTCAAAAGAAATGAAGCTCACAAGAGAACTGATTAGTAAGTATACCAAATGAAGTAAAATGTAGCAGAAAGGCACATATTGGAGAGAATAGAATATGTTTCAGTTTGAAGGGTATTGAATTTATTAAGATAAAGCAAATGAATATAATATGTAGCCAAGTCAGATATGTAGTTGATGTGAATAGATTAATATAGATCAGTGACATCACGTGATCAGTTACATCCTTACAGTTACATCATTTGTTGTGTGATTTCTTTAGATCTTCCGAGTAAAGCTGGAGCTTTACTTGATTCCTGACAGAGGAAACTCACTTTAAGTGGGTATATGATTAATTGGAAGTTAAGTGGATATGAGATGTTGTTTGTTGGCTTGGCTTGGTCCAGAGAACCTTAATGATTTTCTGGAATTAAATGGGGATTCTACTATAACTTGCAAGGGTATTATGGTGCAGGCTATTCAATTAATTGTTCATCCAATGAAAAGTCAATTCTACCTTGTCACTGTGCCGAAAGGCTCAGAGCCATTGATGATCTTCATTTCTCTTTCTAAAAAATTTGGAAAATTTAGGTCAATGTTGAAATCATCAGGTCTGTCCCTGGGGATTTTCTCCTGCATGCAAGTATGCTCACTCAACACCTCTGATGTATTTCAATCAGGGTCCTTTGGAGAATTTTTATTTCATGTGAAATTCTCAGCATTAATAAAATTTATTTCCAGTGCTATTTTCAGTGGAGTATCAAGGGCAGAACAGCAAGAGAGGTCTGCTGCTGGCGCAGAAAGTGAGAGAGGAAGCATTGTCTATGGAGAGTTTTAAAATAATCATAAAACCAACTAAAATTCACTCTACATTTTATCATCAGCATACACTGACAATTCAAGTAATGAAAGTGATAAAATACTCCCCCCTGGAAAACAAACAAACAAACATATTTTATCAATCTAACTTCTGAATATTTCCTATGAGTTCTGTTGCATTTGAATAATGTATAGTTATACTTTGAATTAACAGTTTTAAAAATTACCTTTTAATGCATATTGTATTCTAATTTAGAGAACTCCTAGCTACACAGGCAGTCTCAGCACACTCACCTCTCATGTATTTGAGAGTAAGTTCATAGTGGGTCAACATCATTAGAGATTATTTCAGGCAGTAAGTGTCTTCAAAACCTTGGTTGTACATATTCCTGCTTTTCAACAATGGATCTGAAATAGGTATTTACAGCACAATGATTGAAAGGTGAAGAAGCAGGTCTTGAATTATTTTAATTCTGTCATTCTTTGAGGCCACTTGAAGCATTTACTTGTATTTAACACTTAAAACACTAAAATAGAGTACAAACCATGAAGTATACTACTTTTCTTTGGTAAGTGCAAAATTTTATTTGTATATGAAATAGTCTAATGCATTTGAGTAATATCTTTATAATTAGTATTTATTTTTCTTTTTTACTGAAAAAGAAATTGAAAACTAAAAAACAAATTCAGAAAAAAATTTTACAACTGAAAATAATTTTCTTGTGTAGAGGAAGGGATGTTAACAGTGATCTGCTCCAGGTGTCAGATATGCTAAATATGGCTCTGGGTATTTGTGACTTTTGGGTTATAAGTGGAACGAACTCAATTCAAATTGCTGAAGGGAAAAAAAATGTATTTTAATACCTGATCAGTTATCTTTCACTCTGTAACAAATGACCTTGGAATTTAATGGCTTAACGTAAGTTATTTATTAGGTCACCATCCTTGGGTTGGCTGGATGGTTCTTATCCGGGCCAGCTCTGCAGGGGCTACATAGTCAAGGATAATCTCACTGTCAGCTGGGATGGCTGGAATAGCTCTCCACGTGGTCTCTCTTTTTCCAGGAAGCTAGACTGGGCTTGTAGACTGGTGGCAGAAAGGTTCTCCTAATGGGAGAGGACAAACTCTAGTGCTCAGGTACCTTTCAAGCATTTAACTCATACTAATGACATTTGCTGATGACTCATTTTCCAAAACCAGTTGCATGGCCAAGCCCATATTCCAGCGGTGGAGAAATAGACCCACCTCCCAGTGGAGGAGCAGGC
The DNA here is from genome assembly GCF_003676395.1 of Aethalodelphis obliquidens. NCBI lineage: Eukaryota > Metazoa > Chordata > Mammalia > Artiodactyla > Delphinidae > Aethalodelphis > Aethalodelphis obliquidens. Next base: position 9,056,451 of record NW_020837981.1, on the reverse strand, counting down.
AGGTCACATTGCAAAGTGGAGTACATATAGAGATAAAAGGAAACGTTGAAGTCACTTTTATGAACAGTCTATCACATACCCTCAGGGTTGTGTTAGGCTCAGGTGTTCAAATAACTTTGTCAGTAATTTCTCTCTCCATGTTTTAGTTCTGCTTTCCTATGTAGTTCAGGTAGGTTTTTGTTTTCCTTTCTAACAAGTTTTGGTAAGATAACCAACACCAGCTAAAGGATTACTCCTGACCAGTTTAGCAACCACCCCCCCTCCCCGGTAGGAGGCTCTTTTTCAATGGTCCAAACAAAATTGCAGGAGTGACTTTCATTGCCTGGATTTGGGTTGCATTCCCATCCATCAACCAACCACCAGGGTCCAGCTTATACCATGTGCCAAGAGATGGGGTCAGCCTCATCCAAACCACTTGAAATGAAGGGTGGGAAGTACTAATTCTCCATAGAAAATTGTCTCACTGGTTGATACCAGAGAAGAACGAATTAATGCTGAACAGTCAAAGCCAACAGCCTTTGACTACATTGATGTGCTTTTGTCATAGCGCCAAGGAGAGAATTCGATTTTTGCCTTGTCTACTTAGGTTTATTGTTGTTTAAATTCACTTCTCATCTCATGAGCCTTGAAAAGCAACAAAAACAACTTTGGTAATAGGTCTGCAAGGTAGACTTTAAATATTTGTTTTGCGTATCTTTCCGAAGTCATGCACGTAAATATTTTATAACAAATTTACAAAGGGAAGTAGTGTCTTTGCATGATGGACCCGTCATGAATCTTACTGATGTATCACCTGAGCACAGTAGGAGGAATATGACCAAAAAGCAGAAATTCAGAGTGACATTTGAACAGTGTACATAGATTTAGAGGGTTGCTAGAGGAGGAAAAATTTGGATGGGGAACAGAAATTTTGGTGATAGAGTTCGAAAATGAACTCCAAATTCTTGACACTTAGAGTCAGGAATCTCTTAGGTTCCCAGTGACTGAAATCTCCACGCCAGTATTCACTCATGCCAGCCTCATGCTCCCAGTCTGGTCTGCTTCTGCTACCAGCTTCTCACTGATGTGCTTTATTGTTTTATAGGTGATTCTCAGGGAAGAAGGCAGAGTGGGGGAATGGAAAACACACTCACCTGTGTTCAGGTTTAAGTTCTGGCTTTGCCCCTGAGTGGAGTTCATACATCACTTCCTTTTCCTGGGCCTCAGTTTCATTATGTATCAAGTGAATGACTAGGGTAACTGATCTTAAAAAAACTCTTCTGGCACACGTGTGCTTGGCACCTCCATCTTCTCTGCTTGGTCTTGGGTCATTTTCTCTCCTTGGTGCAACTTACTTGGCCCTTGGCCTGGAGAATGTTCACTGACCTCTTCTCTCCCAGGCTTCTGAATCCATGGCTTTTGATTCTTAGGTTCTGCTGGTCTCCAGCTCCCTCTCCAAAGAGAATGCACTTGACAGATTCATGCTTTCCAGCAAGTCCACCAGGAGGAACGGTATTGGTCAGTGTGACTTGTGCCCCGCCTTTGGCGCAGGTGGCCCTGACCTGTGTGTCCTTCAGCTGGCACTCTCTTGCTGCCGGTCATTTGCCCTTCCTCAAACCCTTGATTCCCATTCTCTCTACAGTATATACAAATGTGCCCTCACAAAGTTTCCTTTCCTTCATAAATATGTATGATCAATTTTGTGGAATTTTATGAAGAGGTTAACATTAGCATTTTGGGAAAAGTCTTCTTTATGGTTGTTTATAGACTCATTTTCAGAATTAAAAGAAAAAAGTCATATGTCATTCTTCTGAAGGATACCTTCCAGACTTAGAATGATCAGTCTTTGGAAGGTAACTCTAAGGTCATATTTTCCTCTCTAGGAAGTTAATTTCAAACCAAACTTTTTTTTTTATTTTTAAAATTTAAAAATTTTTATTTTTGGCTGTGTTGGGTCTTTGTTGCTGTGCGTGGGCTTTCTCTAGTTGTGGTGAGCGGGGGCTGCTGTTCGTTGCAGTACGTGGGCTTCTCATTGTGGTGGCTTCTCTTGTCGTGGAGCACAGGCTCTGGGCGCTCAGGCTTCAGTACTTGTGGCATGTGGGCTCAGTAGTTGCAGCTTGCGGGCTCTAGAGCTCAGACTCAGTAGTTGTGGCACACGGGCTTAGTTGCTCTGCGGCATGTGGGATCTTCCCGGGCCAGGGCTCGAACCCATGTCTCCTGCATTGGCAGGCAGATTCTTAACCACTGTGCCACCAGGGAAGCCCCCAAACTTATTTTTAATGAAATGTTTCAATTTGTTTTCTTATAATCTGGGTCTACAAAAGGGACTTCCAAAAGTAGTAGTTTTTTTGTGATCATAGATTTATCTCATGCTCTCTCTTATGCTTTTGCAAAAAATCAGTTAAAGGCATGGAATTCAAAGAACAATTAAAACAAAACAAAAACTCTTCAGTTTGAGAAATGGACTTGATCTATTGCCTGAATTCAGCGATGATTCTGCTGAGGTATTGTCTCTTCAGGTTCGTGTGAGGAGACACCACCTTATCATTTTGCCTTTTAGACATCAATAAAGCATCGATTCATCACCCATTGCTCAAGCTTTTACAGAACTCATCTCAGTTATTTACAATGTTTTCTCCCCCACTAGATGATAAGTCCAGGCGGGGACTGTGCCTTGTTCATTCCTGAATACCTCACACCCAGCACAGCACTTGCCGTGTGGTACACACTCAATGTGGTAATACTCAGTGTGTGCTGAAATGGAAGAATAGTTCAGATGGAGTGAGAAGTATCTGTTGAAAGGCAAAAATACTGAAAGAAAAACTAAGTTGATTTGGGTGATGGACAATCCTGAGATTGTTAAGGTTGTAACTTGGAGGCCCTCCTTTGTTATAGTGGCAAAACCTCTACCAACTCTGCTAACCCTACACGTTCAAAAAGAATGAAAAAGTCCATACAGCCATCTCAGAGTCTTCTCTTGTCATAATGATGGATTTGCCTTCATCATAACATACTTACAGGTAATCTTGCAAGAGTGAACTTCTCTTTGCCTTTTGGAAGGGGCCAGTTCACTCTAAAGGAAATCTGAGAATTTGGGGTGGATTCATCCTTGGTTCCTCCTTTTAATAGTGTTATATACATTTACCTTTAATACTGAAAGAAAACATGTTGAAATGTGTTTTTTCATTTGTAAGTGAGTTGGTCATGTTAGTTGGAGGAACGTAGCTACAGATATTTCAGTCACAGCCAGGCTGCTTCTCATGACATTCTGCTCGGTGGCGCTTCAGATTTTGCTTTCTTAAATGGCAGAAGCTTTGTCCCATCAGAGAGCTGCAGATCGCTGTTCCTTATATCTGGTCCGTTTTTATTCCTGGGGAGAAGAGTCAGTACTGAAGAGAAAGGGACACATTGAAAAATGTAAAACATATTTTCAGACACCTTTGAGAAAGGAAATTTCAATCAGACACTATAGTCATATGGGAAATGGAGAGAGATAAGAATCATGACCCGTGCTTAACCTTTTGGTCTCATCCTTACCAATTTATATGTGTGGTTCAGTAAATTAAATAAGCTCTCCTTAGCCCAGAACAGACTGTGATAGCATAACCCTTCATTGTGGTATCACAGATAGACTTTCCGTGTTCAAGACAGGAACCTGACACCTTTCAAAAGTAAAGGAACCTGTGGCAGTTTTAAACATTCCAACCGTATTAATTCCAGTGACAGATATCCTTTAAGTCACTTGAAATGGATTCCCCCGTTTTCAACTTTTGAAATTTATATTTGATCCTCATGACCTCTGGGACCTGCATAGAGGCACTGTGTGTGTGTGTGTGTGTGTGTGTGTGTGTGTGTGTGTGCGCACGTGTGCGCGTGTGTATGTGTGTGGCAGGAGACTTAGAAGCAGGGGACTTGTTGATCTAGTCCTATTGATGTCTTTCCCCAGCCCTTAGCTATTCCCTGTACTTTATTCATGTTATTGTGGAGAAACCTCACATTTCCAAAAGAAAGGTCGAGTGCTGTGGAGTTCTTTCTTTGAAGGCAATGTTGCACAGGCTCCGGACGCACAGGCTCAGCGGCCATGGCTCACGGGCCCAGCCACTCCGCGGAATGTGGGATCTTCCCGGACCGGGGCACAAACCCGTGTCCCCTGCATTGGCAGGTGGACTCTTAACCACTGCGCCACCAGGGAAGCCCGAAGGCAATGTTTTTTATTACTGCTCTTCCACTAGGCTGAGAATTGAGTATCATCTGTCAAGGTTCAGCAACAGGACCTTCAGAATCAGTACTGGGCTGTGTGATTTCATCAAGCACCATGGACCACTGGTTAATAAAGTCACTTCTCCTCGCCTTGCTCACACCCAAGGCAGCCAGCATCCGCCTCTTCTGTCCTGGGAACACTCTTCTCCAACTGTGGGCCGTCCCAGAAAGTGCTCCTCATTTCCCACAAGGACAGGAGTTTTGATGTCTATGACAAGCACATGCAAGGGTTAGTGTAGAGCCCTTTGTTTGTACTTAAAAGAGTGGGTTGGGGAGAGGTCGGAGGAGACCCATCAGGCTCTTCTGGGCTGAGTCTCAAGGTGACAGGACATTCATTATTGTGAGTGAAGGGTCATATCTTTAGCTTTGCATGTGTGTCATTTTGATGCTGGTTGGATTAGTTAGACATCCATAGGTTAGAGATGTCTTTATTAGTTCATCCACAAGAACCTGACTTACAAACCAGGAGGCTAATGCATTCTTTGCATTTGGACAAGGATGGTGGTCAGGGAGCAACCAGACTCTGCACATCTGTTTTCTAGGGGCCTCCTTTCCTGGTCCCAGTGCAACTGGAAAAGTACAATACGTTGATCATCTGCAAGATTTCTAAGTGAGCATGGATGATGGCATCGTTGTTAAGGTTATAGACCAGGCTGCCTGGGTTTTGAATCCTGGCACTAACCCTTAATCTCCATGTGATTTCAGGCCAGTTACTTTCCTTTAGCTTTGATTAACTGATCTGGGAAGTGAGCTACTAAAAGTACTTACTTCAAGCATTGTTGGGAAGATTCAGTAAGATAATCAAAACTCTGTCTCAAAATGCTTGGCACATAATAAGTGCACAATAAATGCTAATACTAGTATTAGTAGTAATAATTGTTTTTGTTTCAGAACAAAAGTAATTGGATGTTTTTTCAGGCTATTTCATCCCATAATAATAGAATCTGGAGAATTGCATCTGCTTCTCCATGGAACATTTCTTTATAGGAACTGGATTACTGTTCCCTGCTAGAGGCACATGAACAATTTCTTACTAGTAATTCTTTTTGTAGATTCTGTGTTGCTTTGTCTGTGTTTATGAGTATGTATTTAACTACCATTTATTTTGCTATACGCCAGTAATATTGTACTCTTCATCATTTTACCTAGTTTAGCTCTCACGAATGAAGAGAGATCCATTATCTCAATTTTCCAGATTAGGAAACTGTGGTACAGGTAAATAATAAAAGTTAGTACGTGGTAATGCTGCCCTTCAGCTTAGTCTGTTGATTAGATTCCATGTCTGTGACACAAGACTACACTGTCTCTTCAGTTATAACTCAGTATGTTGGACCTTAAAATACCAACGTATATTTGATAGCGTATCATTACTAACTTTATATTTGGTACAGTGTGGGATTTTTAATAAGTTTTGGGAAGTACCCTCGTATCTTTATATACATTGAGCAGATGACAATTTGAGACTTGATTCCAAATTCTCATGTGTCAAACAAGAGATAAGTTTGTTTTGATTCCGGAGAACATTCAATCTCTGGGTGATGATCCAAATTAACGTAGTCTGGAACTTCCCAGATAGTTCCTACAGGACAGTGATATAGGAAGGACACGAATTTGAACTAACCTTTCTTAGATGGATCCAAGATAGTTATGCCTCATTCTTTAGGGACTATTCAGGGACATGATGAAACAGATGATTTGATATAGAATGACATTCCCACAGAGAATAAGAATTTTCATAGGTTGCTATATGCAGCCTCCTCTGTCTAGTCAAGCATGTCCTTAACTTCATACACATAATAGTCTTTGTTTTTTCTTAACTGTTTTATTGAGATATAATTCACATGCCATACAATTCGCCCATTGAGAGTATACATGTCAGTGGGTTTTGCTGTATTAAATTATTAATTTTTAAAATTAATAAAATATATGTAACATAAAACCTGCCAATTTAACCATTTTTAAGGGTACAATTTAGTGGCATTGATTACATTCACAGTATTATCCAACTATCACCACTATTTCCAAAACTTTTTCTTTGCCCCAACAGAAACTCTGTAACTATTAGCAATAACTCCTCGTACCCCGCCTCCCTGAGCCCCTGGCAACCTCTACTCTACTTTCTGTCTCTCTAAACTTGCCTATTCTAGATGCTTCATATAAGTGGAATCAGACAATATATATCTTTTATGTCTGGATTATTTCAGTTAGCATCATGTTTTCAAGATTCATCTATGTTATACCACATATCAGACTTTGATTATATTCATTAGGGCTGAATAATATTCTACTATACACATAATATTCTTGAATGAAGGTGTAGATTCTGTCCATGGCTGTTAATCTTGTGAGCAAAATAATCAGTTTTGTGTCAAACATTTGATTTGACAAAATCAACTTGGAAAACCTGTTCAGTATATTTCTAGAATATACTTCCCAATCTGCAGTCACCTGTACTATGATTTGCTTAATGTTTTTCTTTAAATTCACCTTTTTTTTTTTTTTTTTTTTTTTTTTGCGGTATGTGGACCTCTCCCTGTTGTGGCCTTTCCCGTTGCGGAGCACAGGCTCTGGACGCGCAGGCTCAACGGCCATGGCTCACGGGCCCAGCTGCTCCACAGCATGTGGGATCTTCCCAGACCGGGGCACGAACCCATGTCCCCTGCATTGACAGGCGAACTCTCAACTACTGCGCCACCAGGGAAGCCCAAATTCACTTTTTTCAAACCTTGAATACGTACTATATCTTGTCCGGAGCAACATTCCTGAAATCAATTGACATAAATACTGTATATTGCTCCTAATATCATTTACACATAATTGTATAGCTCTTAAACTCTCTCCTGTATCTCATCTTAGTATATGATATGTCACATCCCTAACCCCCAGACCTGGGGGGTGGGCTTTTATGTAAGTACTAGAATAAATGTGGAACCCCCCGTCGCGTGGAATCCGACATGAAGAGGAAAGGAGTTGTATAGACGTAGCCTGGTGGGACAGCCCAGGGGCTGCACCAGGAGTTAATTAGAAGGTTCAGGTTCTGAGCCAAAACTACCTAATCAGCTGTGTGATCTTGCGCCTTTCTTCCTGCTCCTTCATTTTTAATTCCTGCTCCTTCATTTGTGGGTGCTCTGCTTCTTTCCTCTCTTACATTTAGGAATGACAGGGCTAGTGCAGGCTTCTGTGCTTCTGACCCATGAGGCTGTACCAATGGGGTTTTCATTTCTTGTATTCCTTGTACTTCATTTCTTTGTATTTCCACCCTCTCGCCTCTTGCTTCCCCTCACCCCTGTGAGGTTAGATCAAACTCAATCTGATGTAACCCTTAATGATTTCACTTTTAAGGAGGACATTAGGAGAGCCTGCATCAAGGACATCGCTTACCTTCATTTAGAACCATGGGCATCTGCCCTGTGTCCATTTCTAGCAGCAATAAAATGGCAGTAAATCAGAAAAAAAATGCCACCCTCCTTAGAGCCTCGGGAATGAGCTGCGGAGCGTTCTGCTTGCAGGGATGTCAGCCTGCCAGTGAGTAAATCAGCTCTGTCCTTATGCCCCCAGTACATCAGGGAAACCTCTGACATTGTGGGATGGGCTTGATTAGTCAATCTCTCTCTCCCCACATCTGAGGTTGAGAGTGTATCTCTCCCTTGTTTTCTCCCAGCATGTTTAGTGAGCTTATTGGCCCCCTAGGTTTTACTGCCAACCACAGCTTAGCCCTTGTCAGGGAGATTATTATGTGAACCCTCTGTGCCTCCTGACTTCAGAAGGGCCCTGGATTTACATTTTTGCATTCCAAAGTCAGGAATATAAATGACTGATGGAACACTGGGCCACCGAATATTTATATATCTATTTTGAGATTTACATTTCTCCCTTTCTTATGATGGGGTTTGCTGCTCCCGGGGTCATGGTTGATGGGCCAGTAGCATCAGTGGTGACATAAAGCAGTCATCTGGGAGAGTGCTTCCTCGCCCAGGTAGCACACCGTGATGTGCTGCCGGTTATTATGCTAGCAGTTCAGCAGTCATCGAACCCCCCAATTCCTTGGCCCTCTCCCCATTTCCCTTTTATGATGTCCAATACATTTACATGCTCCAGTTTTCCTCATCCACCAACCTAATACTGTTTGAATTAAGTGTCTCTTCCGTAGCTTTCAACAATGGAAACTTTGCTTTCTCCAACCAAATTATTCATAAGGGCTGCTCACGGGTATGCTGGAAAGGGGGCAGGGCTCTGTGTAGACATGGACAGTGCAAATTTACTGGTCCATCCAGAAGATGAGGTTGCTTGGCTGTTGAACTTGTCGCTACATGATATATTGAGATGGAAGAGAACATATATAGACTCACACTGTTATCTTGGGTGAATAGATTGTATTAGATTAGGAATTTTTGTTTTAATTAATTAATTTTATGTTTGGCTGCGTTGGGTGTTTGTTGCTGCACACAGGCTTCCTCCAGTTGCGGCGAGCGGGGGCTACTGTTTGTTGTGGTGCGGGGGCTTCTTATTGCAGTGGCTTCTTTTGTTGCAGAACACGGGCTCTAGGTGCGCGGGCTTCAGTAGCTGTGGCATGTGGGCTCTAGAGCACAGGCTCAGTAGTTGTGGCACACAGGCTTGGTTGCTCCGCGGCATGTGAGATCTTCCCGGACCAGGGCTCGAACCCATGTCCCCTGTATTGGCAGGTGGATTCTTAACCACTGCGCCACCAGGGAAGTCCCAGATTAGGAATTTTTTAAAGTGATGCACACACTTGAGGGGGCTCAATCCCTGATACTTCTCATGGTATATGGAAGGAATTAACTGTAGCAATAACAGCAATGATAGCAACAATTCTCAAGCATTTGCTACTTAAGCATTGAATTATTCTAAGCCCTTTGCATAATTTAAAAGAATTCTAACAGAGGTCCTATGTGATTGGTCCTTTCTGTACACCCATTTATAGAGGTGGAAACTGAGTTCCAGAGAGGTTAACTCAGTTGCTCAAGGTCACACAACCAGCGAGTGACAGGGCTGGGCCTAGGTGTCATTATTATCTGGTGCATGTTCTGAACACTACCACCATGTGGGGTGGGCCAGAAGGAGCAGCCATGAGATGAGTGTTAATTTCCCATTCACTCAATCCATGACACATTATTTTTTCCTGTCAGCATTTACGGAGTATCTACTCCCTGCAGGGCCTGTTCTGGATGGTGGAGGCACAGCAGTGATGAAGGCAAAATGGTTCCTGCTCTTGTGTGACTCTATCAATAGGTACAGTCAGGCAGGAAACATGTAAGCAAATAAGCCATGTCCTTTCTAACACTGGGTAGTGCCTCAAAGAAAACGTGTTGGAGTGATGTGATGGCAAGGGTCTAGATGGGGAGAGAGGCTACTTTAGCTGGGATGGTCACACAAGGCCTCTCTGAGGAGAGGACATGTGAGCTGAGGCCTCAAGCATAAAGATAAGCTTGGTGGGGATGGGGTTCAGGTAGAGGAAAGGCAGATGCAAACGCCCAAGGCAGAGACCAGTGTCTTGTATTGGAAAGCCAGGGGGAAGACCCATGTGGTTGAAGCATTAACAGCCAGGGAGAAAGGGTAGATTACAAAGTCAAGAGGTTGGCAGGACTCAGATCACACAGAGCAGGGCAAGCAGTTTGGATGCTGTGGTGTTTACAGTTTCTTTGAATCAATATTTTCCTGCCTGCAGCCTATTTTCTTTTTTCTTTTGAATTTTATTTTATTTATTTTTTATACAGCAGGTTCTTAACATTAGTTATCTATTTTATACATATTAGTGTATATATGTCAATCCCAAAGCAGCCTGTTTTCTTTTATGGCCTGTCTTCTGTTCCCTCTGCTGTGACTCGAACCTCACCTCATAATGGGCATTTTAATCCTCTCTGTGATGGCAACGCCATGCTTCTTGGTGGGCTCCTTGCTTTGTTCCAGCTCAGGGCAGCATTAAAAAAGAACAGAGGAAGTCTCCAGCAGAGTATGGCTCAGGAAAGAGGGCAGGTTGCAATCTAAAAGCTCTAATTAAATCAGTGCCGTCGCACATCCTGTCCACAAGGCTCGGGGCAGTTGCACACTCTTTACTGATGCCGTGGTCTACACTTAAGCGTTGTGTGACTTCACAGAAGCAATTAAATTGGCCTGTTTAATTGGCCTGTTTAGTCAGTGGTAAGGCCATCACCAATAATAATTATTATTTTATTGATTTGGTAAGTGCAGTGGAAATAATCACAAAGAATAGCTGTCTCTTTTCCCCTTGTCCTTAGCTGCACACTAGGCTATCCATGCCGAATCCAGACTGACTTCTTGAACAGTCTCCATGCAGACCTACATGTAATCAAGCATTCCCGCCTTATAAAAATTTCCATGCTTTCCAGTTGAAACAGAGTTTTTAACTTTCTGATCCTTCCCTTGGTGGCAAAGAATGCTCCCAGTGTTAAGTGATTCAATATGCATTTTCTCTTTTAGCTTTATCGATCTTCTGTATTATTTTCCTGTAGGTCAATCTGTGGTCTCATTTTGGCCAGAATTATAGGTTCAGTGGACATAAAATCAGCCTGGGACATCGCTTAGTTGCGGATGTGTACACAATCACATGGATATTGGAAAATCTAAAGGAACATCTAAGACAAGTCAGCAGAATTTTCAAAGCTACTTTTACCTCCAAACTATTATTATGTTTGCCTAATTAATTCCATGTGTGTGTGACCAAGGGAGAGCCACAGACTTAAAGTGTTCCTAAAATGGGATTTCAGCCTTGGGGGACAGAAGAGCAAACGTTAATTCAGGAGGAAAGAAGGGACCCCTAACTTACACGTGGCCTCCCTTTGAAGTCATCCAGTAGTAAAGCTAAGATGCTTTGAGGCATCCCTTCCCACCATCCCAGCCTGAGGGAGCCATGAAGAATAGGTGGGGTGTATATACGTCAATGCTACTCTCTTACTTCAGCTTCCCCTTCCCCCCGTGTCCTCAAGTCCGTTCTCTACGTCAGCATGTTTATTCCTGCCCTGCCACTAGGATCATCAGTATACACTACCAAATGTAAAATGGATGGCTAGTGGGAAGCAGCCGCATAGCACAGGGAGATCAGCTCAATGTTTTGTGACCACCTAGAGGGGTGGGATAGGGAGGGTGGGAGGGAGGCTCAAGAGGGAGGGGATATGGGGATATATGTATACATATAGCTGATTCACTTTGTGATACAGCAGAAACTAACACACCATTGTAGAGCAATTATACTCCAATAAAGATATAAAAAAGTTAAAAACAAGAATAGGCGAGGTGGGTGGTTTTCCCTTATACTCTCCTCAGAGGCTAAAATGTCATTATTCCTGCCTAATCTCACTCAAGATAAAAGTCTCAGGAGTCCTGAGTGACAATCAGAGACCCCTTGCGTTTTTGGCCAGGAAGGTTTGCCCAGGGGATGGGGGTCACGATATATCCACTAACATTCACTCTCCTCCAGCGAAGATGAGCCTCTTAGTGCCAGGGTGGGGCTTGTACAGCCATGGCTCTCACAGTTCTCATCCAAGGGATGCTTTGTTCCCAGATTTCTGTGGCTCTTCACAGAACCTGGAAACCACGATCTGTGAGGAGAAACAACGTCCCAGGTTGTGTCAGTGGACGTTTGTGTATACACTATGATGAAAGGGTTCTGTTATCAAAAGGTTTGGGAAGTGCTTTACATTTTCCGTTTGGGACATTAATAATACATAAGAGCATATGAAAGACTTTGAGATTCTATAGTATTTTCTCGGCATTTTCCAAACATACTCAGTCAAGGAATTCTTTGTCATAGCAGATCTGTTGCTTGAGCACATTTGGAAAATGCTGGTTTCAGCCTACTTACTTTTTCCTGTGAGCTTGCATATGTAACTATACGTGAGGTAAACATCTTTTCTCTTATGGCAGATTTCTTAGTGAAGGATTTGATGACAGTGTTACGTAGATTGTATGTAGGAGGTCTGTGCTCCCAAGTTTAAGTATCTCAATATGTATCCCCTCTAGACCAGAAGTTCCTAATCTGGCTTCATGGAAGGATTTAAGTCTTTTAGGCTAGAGTGTAGCATTAGATCCAAGAGCTATGCATCTTAGAGTTTCTTTCGTTGACTTTTATGTAAATATTTAAGATATTTATGCCTTGACAGTCCTCAGGTTTTAATCTTTTAAAACTGATACTTAACTGATATTTATAGTTATCAACATCCCATTACATCCATTCGGGAATCATTATAATCATCAGATACAAACTATTTCATTCAAAGTTTATTTAAAGTGTACTGCCTTTCTTATTTTTAAATAGAATGATATCTGACATCTAATCTGTCTGTTTTTTGTGTATTACTTTCATCAACTTTGCCATATCCCCATACAACTTATACTCTTAGGCACTTAATACATATGACAAAGCTCAGTTATAGCACTCTTCCAAGAAATTAAAATTTGGACATAAGGTCATGATGCCTAAATTCTTCTTAGAACTGTTCTCAAATGGGAGGTGGGGACTGAGGATGGCATGGAACTCCCTGTCCCGAAGCAGGGAGGTGGGGATGTGATTCCCTGTTCTCCAGTATCTTCCCCATTCAATATCCATGGATCAGGTGAATGAAAAAGGTACTAAGTAATGGGGATAATTCAGGATGAAATTAGGCGATCCATGTAGAGCTCTTAGCAGAGTACCTGACATATAGGAAGCATCCAACAAGTACTTCTATTGTTGTAATTTTTATTATCTTATGGATTTATATAAATTGACTTTTTTTCAGATAAAGCAAGATAGACATTTGTGAACATTTTAAGACATCTATCCCTATCATTTGATTTCCAATTCTACCATCTTAATGGTATCTGAATCATTCATAGTGTACCATAAACTGTTTTGATATCTCAAGTTTCCGTTGTTAAAATAAGTCATTATATGAGTCTTTTATGAAGATGCTAAAATAAAACATGCCAGGAAGAGAAATACAGTTTCAGATATTTTCTCTCTTTAGTTACTTCTATCTAAACTTACTGCATATTTAATAAATTGGAAGAATTAAAGAAATGAGTTGAGAAAATGCATTTCTAACATCAAAAGAGATCATTTGGCTATAATGGGCCTGGGGCACAATCTGTGTATAGTCATTTGAAAACCAATTGGGATATTTCTAAAGTGATGAGGTCTATAGGAGTATAACCATATCTCAGGAATAGGTAATGCACGGCCAGACGTTAGAGGTGGATGTTGTATGCATTTATGTGTGTCTACGTGTGTGTATCCCTTTGCAAAGTCAAGTAGAACACTTACTCCACTCCAAATGTGTTTGTTCTTTCTAGATGGTTACTTTGTTTAGTTAGGACATAGCATCACAGCACTCGTTTCAATTAAAACAGATTTTATTGTTGTGGAAGCTGCTTTGCTAGGTACAGATAGAAAGAGGAAATGATGGAACATTCCTCCTGCAAAAATAGGATCAACAAGTACTCCACTGGTAGGAAAAGAGGCTATAGATATTTTGAGATTGGAGTGGTTATTATTTTTTAAACATATGTGTCAATTTTAGGACAATTGACTCTTTGCTTTGAAGGAGGAAGATCACAGCTTCTACCACTCTGTGTACTGCTCGATTTTCCTTAGTTATATTATTATCTTTATATTGTCAATGAGAATTGTATTATCTTCTATAACAATGATCTCCATATTTGTTTAGTATTGATTCTATACTTAAATGAACTCATAGTCATTAAGGGCTCATTACAAGTTCTTTTGACCACAGCTTTTTAATTCTTAAACTTTTATTCAAACCCTAATTGACTGGATTTTCTTCACAGGACGTTTTCTTTTTCATAAAGGGCTCACGAATCCTGGAATTATTTAATGCTTTGTGTCTGTTATGTCTGAATGACGTTTTAGTTGCATATAATATTTTTAGGATATACACTGGTTTTTTAAAAATAATTTTAAATAAAAAATAGCTCTTCATCATCTCCTGGCATTGAACGTGATTCTGGGAAAGTATGAAGTCAGCCTGACTTTCCTTCCTTGTATGTGATTTTGTTTTTTATGTGGGTGTCTGGAGAAGTTTTTTCCCTTGAATCTCAGTAGCTTCATTAAGATTATCTGATTATTGATCATTCTGTGTATCATTTTCTTGAAACTTGGTAAACCCTTTTGATCTGCATTTTTTTCCTTCATTTTGGTGACTTTTTTGTAGTATATATTTGAATATATATATATTCAAATTTTCTGTTCCATTTTTTGTAGGTATACAAATAGTATCATCTTTATCTTCTGATGTAATTACTTTGCCTTTTTTTCCCCGTGGATTCACTGTGAGATGTCAATCTTTTGCTCTGTCAGTAATTTGAGTTTTAGTGTGGCCCTTCTGTTCTTTCATCTTTCCAAGATTTTTAGCTCTGCAAAATCCTGTTTTAGTCTTTATTTTGTTTCCTTAGTTCTTCTTTTTCAATCAATTCAGTTGTTTTTTGTTTTTGTTTCATTTCATTGTTTTGGTTTAGTTTGAGATTGGCTGGGCTTCTTAAATCTGTTAAACTTTGTTTTCACTAAATTTGGTAAATTTTTGCACTTTATTTCTTCAAATACTTTTTCTGCAGGATGTTTTCTTCCTCTCATTATGTTACTCCAGTGACAACATATGTTAGACCTTTTAATATCATCCTATAGGTACTTGAAACTCTGTTCATTTTTCTTTTTTGATTTTTTTTTCTGCCTATTCTTCAGCTTGGGTAATTTATTTTCATCTATCTTCAAGTTCACTGGATCATTCCTCTGTTGTCTCCACTCTGCTACTAATATCATCCAGTGAATTTTTCATTTCACGTATTGTATTTTTCAGTTTTAAAATTTCCAAATTATTTATATTTTCTACTTCTCTCCTGAGAACGTCTCTTTTCTATTAATTTCAAATGTGTTCAATTTTACCTCATAAAGCATGTTTATAACAGCTGCTTTAAAGTCCCTATCTGATGATTCCAGCATCTAGGCCACATTGGGGTTGGTATCTATTGATTATCTTTTCCCTTGAGCACTGGTAACATTTTCCTACTTCTTTATATATTGAGTCATTTTTTAATTGCAGTCTGGCCATTTTGATTATTACATTTCTTTGGTATTGGGTTGTATTATAATCCTAAGAAGAACGTTGATTTTTCTTTGTTTTGGCAGGGAATCAACCTCATTGCTTCGGACCAGAGATTCTGGCTTGCCTTCTGTGGGTTCCAATCTTAGTTCAGTTTTCAAAGTCTTTGCCGTCCTCCTTTGATCTGTCTTGTGCACGTGCCACTCTGCAGCTAATAGGAAACTTGGTGATAGTTTACAGTCTTAGTTCACTTTTCAGAGGCCTTGCTAAGCTGTTGTGGATATTCCCCCCATATGAGCTCAGTGGTGAACCACAACCTTGTGTGGTTTTGTATATGGAATTAGAAAGATTCCTTTCTACGGCTTTCTCCACTAGGGAATTCCCCCCATACCCTCCAATCCTTAAGGGCCTCTTTTCTCACCTGTTCAGCTCAGAAATCTGGGATAAAAATAGAAAGCAGGATTTTAACTTCCTATATGGCTGCTCTGTCACACAGCTCTGTGACTGGGCCCTCCATTTGGGGAAAAGTCACAAGACAAAAGAGAAATCAACCTGGAAACTCACCTGCTGGTAGGTAGCTTTTCCACAATACACCTGCTTTTGTTTAGTTTTCAACATCCTCAGGTAGTTGTTCTTTGTATGTTGTGCAGTGTTTTTAGTTGTAATCAGTGGAAGAGATAGTGTGTAGTGGGCTCACCCCCTCATGGTGGAAGCAGAACTCTCATTCACTTGAACTGCATTTCATTGAGTCCCTTTTTTATTAAGGTCTTGTTTTTCTTATTAAGTTTGATAACATAAAGTATTATGATTCTTTTCCTCTTCCTTGAGATGTTGGATTCTTTGTTCTTTGCATGATGTGCTTCTGTCTGCCCTTTTCTGGTTTTGTTGCTGTTCTTGTCTAGCAGGTCTGCATGTTTCCCTCCAATAATGTTTGAGTGACTCTGAGACTACAGAGTGTGGCCGACTTCTTAATTATCTTTACATCTTATTTAAGACTAGTTTCTTTTACATTCAGAGTTCAGTTTGAGAAGCAGGAACATTTAACTCTCTGTATTTGCGGGCTTCACATCCACGAATTGAACCTACCATAGATAGAAACCTGCAGATACGGAGGGCCAACTGTATTCATCATACTGTGCCATCTTATATAAGGGACTTGAGCATCCGCGGATTTTATTATCTGCAGGGGCTTCTGTAACCAATTCCATGCAGATACTAAGAGACAGCTGTATTCCGTGTTTCATTCATGTTTTGTAGCTTAAGAAAATGGTGTAGGAGAAGGAGAATAGCTGCACTTAAGAGGGATGTGATCTTTATTAGAATAGCCAGACTCAGTTCACTCAAATGGCGTTCTGTTAAATGTCCTTCATCAGAGGTTACTTTTGGACTTAGGATCACTTCTCCAGTTCCATGTGAAGTCCAGGGATCTTCATACCCATTAGAGTCTACCCACTTATTAGGCTTCTGTGTTTTACCTGTTTTTCCCAGTAGTTATTTAATTCATTACTCAGAAGAAAGAGACGATAAGAATGCCAATGTAAAATTCGCTTCACTTTAGATTTGAGGGTGTTCATGAGAATCCTTAGGATTTGTAGACTCCCCTGTGTAATTAGAGGAGATGAGCTCTGGTCAAACCCAGAATCTTCTGTCTTTTTCACTGAATTCCAGTTTCTAAATTTTATTGCATTAGGTCATGTGCCTTGCCTTGCTTGGTTTCTTCTTCTTCTTTTTTTTTTTTTTTTTTGCTGGTTTTTACTATTTTGTTTTTATTTTATTACATATAAGTGGAAGAAATTCTATCATATAATTTTGTTTCAGAAATTTAAGATCTTTTTAAAGTACAAAAATTAATATACTTAGGCTTATTTGTACATTACATCTGTGTAATCTCACTTTTTTCTTCCCAACTCTCTTAATCTTAAGGGTTCTTCAAGGCACAACTCAAATTCTCCATCTTCTGTGATGCAGTTCTTGAGTGTGACACCTGGCAATTATTCCTACCTGTCTGAAATCTGACAGCAATTACTATACCTCTTGTTACCTCTCACTGTGTGTTGAAGTAGTTGTGATCTTTTACTACGTATGTGCTTTCTGCCGTCATCTAACCCAAAGGTTCTTTGGATGTAGAGACTGGTGTATTAATTTGTTTCCTGAGGATAGTAGCTGAGGTGTGTACTTAATTAATCAACATTTCCTGTGCTTATCTGCTGTCTTGTGGATTACTCAACTCAAAATAGATATCTTGGGCTTCCCTGGTGGCGCAGTGGTTGAGAGTCCGCCTGCCGATGCAGGGAATACGGGTTCGTGCCCCGGTCCGCGAAGATCCCACATGCCACAGAGCGCCTGGGCCCGTGAGCCATGGCCGCTGAGCCTGCACGTCCGGAGCCTGTGCTCCGCAACGGGAGAGGCTACACAGTGAGAGGCCTGCGTACCGCAAAAAAAAAAAAAAAAAAAAAGATATGTTTTCTCAAAACTGTGGAAATATGCTCCTGCAAGTGAAGATTCCCTCTGCAGGTTTGGCCATTACTGAATCTTCTACAGGAAATTCTTTAAAAATGTAATGACATAATGACTGTGAAAGTGTTTTATAAAGTACCAAGTACTCTATACACATGTAAGACCATGATATGATCATGACTTATGTCACCTCTGCCACTAATGGTCATCAGGTCAACTGGGGGACCAGCTTTATTCACTGCTGCCTTGTTCCACTGTCTCATCCTGACCTTGATACTCTGGCAGCGGTGACCCTCAACGAGATAATCTGACGGTCAGCAGTGACTCACCACAGACTATTACCTGCCTTTGTTAGTAGCACTCAGACAGCATATAGGTAGTTCCCCAAGTTTCCTGTCCATTGTCTCTGTGATAAAACATCGTCTTTTACAGTAATTCTGAATCTCATTCCCCAAAAGGTTTACTGTGGAACCTCCCTTGGCCTGTGTCCTCCTCCTGAAAGCCTGTAACCGTGTGTTCTAAGTTTGTACTCAGAAGCTAATTGAACTTCCTTGGAATATTCTTTTATTTTGCCTGAAATCATTAAACAGTGACTTCGTGCTATGGTTATTTATGCTCTCAGAAACCATTGCTGAGTAGAGAAAAGTAAGTATGGTGGAGCTAGATGGGTTTGAACAGGTTCGGATTTTTTATTTTGGATGTGCTTCTCATATGTATTTATCCTGTTTCCTTGTTTTAATTTTAAGGTCCTTGAGGATACGAATAATGATTAAACCTGTTGTGAAAAATGGAGGATGAAAGAGGGCATGAGCAATACCTATAATATTGTAAGTGGGAGAAATAGAGTGATAAGGAATTGCTGACCAAATACAGTAACACTAAACTGCAAAAGCATGAATCTGGAGTTTGACCAATTATAGCTGAGTGACCTTGGATAAGTTAGTTAACCTTTCTAGGTCACACCTGCAATTTGGAGAAAATAAGAATATTTGCCTCCTATAGGGCTGTTGATAATGAATGTAAAGTGTTTATAGCAGTGCCTGGAACATAATATAGGCAAATAAAAATTGTTATATGCTATCATCATCATCATTTTATTGTTAATTCTTCCTTGCAGCTTTAGCAAAGTAGCTACAGGACAACTAAAAGGATAATGTATAGCTTGAAGTAGGAATATGGGGTTTACTCTGCCAAAAGTTGATACAGGCTGAGGATTAAGAAAATAACAAGTACTTCTTATGGGCATTGTTTTAAAATGTTACATGTATTATCTGATTTAATACTTACAGCAACACTAGTTTAACCCCTTTTATAGACAAGGAAACTGAGGCACTGAGTGAGCGGTTAAGTAACTAGACTAAGGTCACATAATTAGTAAACGGTTGAGCCAAGATTTGAAATCTGGCCAGTGGTGCATTTAATCTATATTTGGAGTTGTGTGGTAGTGGGGGGGTATTTTCATGCATGGGGGATCATGAGTAGATTATTGGTAAAATTTTGATGTCTGGGCAATGTCCTTACAGTGAAGATCATTGTCAAGGGGAGAATTTTGAAGTGTGTTCTCTTATCAGAGAGAAAATCTTAGAGACATACGGAGCCAAGGCCTGACCCAGGGATGGGGAGCTTGTAATTTGATTCAAGGCATGTGGAATTAACTAGGAAAAAAATGAAAGGTGATTGTGGAGTGTGTTGGATGATGGATCTGGGTGTGATGGAACAAATGATGGGCAGCTATTTAAGATAGCTGGGTACCATCCCCCTTTTGCCACTATCTAGTTTGGTGACTGTGGGCAAGCTATTTCAGCTTGCAGGGTGCAGACGCTTGGTTTCCACAGTGGAAGAATAAAGAATCATAACGGGATTTCCTCTACATATGCTTCAGATTTTGAAACTCTCAAATCTTTTTGCATCGTCCACTCTGACACTGGAAATTATCCATACCATACATTTAACATTTATTTTCTATCTCATTTTATATTTTGTACAGTGGTCATTCATTCATACTGTTTGTTCAGGATATACTACAGGCTCACTGTGTGACTTGTTTCCTTAATTAAAATTGGTCTGGGGGAGACTGTATTCTGCCTCCCGGAATTCTTAGACTTCTAGCACAGTGCCCTGAACAGAGCGGGCACACAGTCAGTGTCGTTTATATGGATGATAGTAGTATAGTAATGTTTAGAATTCCACATGAAATAGTGCAGCAAGTATGTGCAAAGCTCCATAAAATCAGCGCTCAGTAACTTTCTAGAGAATCTTCTTCTTCAAAAAAAAAGTATGGGCTTTGTGCTGAGAAAACTATGTGAGTGAGATCATCTCTGCCTTCAGGAAAGCTTACTGACAAGGGTGCAAGTAACCATCATAGAACTGAAGCTCCTAGGGCTGAGAAAACACAACTGAGTCCAGCTCTCCCCACACACATTGGATCCCCATTATGACATCCCCACCAAGTGGTGGTTTGGCATCTTCTTGAACACTTTCAGTGACTGTGAACTCACTACAGCTCATTCTATCCAGGGTGGAATGATAGGCTCTCAAGCTTTGTGTAGGAGGAAATGTCTTGATGAAGAGCAAAGGTCTTTTCTAGGCTGAAGAAAAGCCATGGTAATGGTCTTAGAGATGTGAATTTGGTATGTTGGAGCAATTTGGGAAAGGACCTCAAAGATCCTTTGTAGGAGCAAAGTTTTCGAAGTACCAAAGTAAAGGGCATGTTGTAGGAACACCAGATGGTCTAGCTTGACCATTTATCACTAACAGGTTTGGGGTAGAGCAGTGAAATTCTTAGGTAGGACTGGAGCTTTTAATTGGAAGGACCTTGACTGTCCTCTACATTTGGGCTGGATAATGGCCCCAATGGAAGTCATAATCCTATGTTCAGTGAGTGGTTGGTTGGGTAAAATCACTGTTAGCAGTCACATCTCATGTGTCCCCCAAATTCATATCCTTTATTCTCCCCTGCAGAACCACCCGCACCCATGGTTTTTCTTCAGTTTAGAGAAAAGGTTAGAGCAGGAATGTTGAAGGGCCCTCTGCTGGCCTTATTTCCATGTAGATCTGTTTTAAATTCATCGTAACCCTACAAGGAGGCTGTGTCCGTCTGTCCCACCTGACAGAGCCTTAAGTCCTCCCAATGCTGTTTTTACTATTGTTTTTACTGAAGAAAGCAAGCATCCTGATTTTGGGGGTGTGGAAGTTGGGGGACAGTGATAGGTCTTTGCCCTTATTGTCTTCTCCCATGATAATGAACCCATCAGCAGCACAGGAATTTAATGCCATGATTTTTCCAAGAGCCATCCAGTCCCATTGCAGCCCTGCCTGAAAATATAAATACACTTCCTAGGGACAGATTTGCATTTTTTGGTGAAAGAAATTCATATATATGGCAAAGATGCCTCTGTAATTATAGAAAATTTATTTCTGTCCCCAGATGTCAGCAGTCAAATTCGACATAAATATATTTTGTGTAAATCTGTCGGCAGCTGGTCTCCATTCAGGTTTCTGGAGATATTAGCCTGTCTTTGAGTTTATGACAAAGTTAAAAATTATTCATTAAACTGACCTGCAGTATATTCAGTAACTGGAAAATTGCCTTGCAGTTCTATTTGGTTTGTAGATGTGATCACAAGTAAATTTTTAACTTAATTAATTGGCCGTTTCTGTTGACAAGAAATTTATGTGGTAATAATTTGCTCGAAATAGATGCCGACTGTAGGAAATGAGATATCCATCATAGGCTTGTGTTCCACCAGCTGCACAGTGGCTATTATGAAAGTATTTCAGCCTGCGCCGACCCCAGTGTTTGTGCAGTCAAGATTATATATACCCACGATCCATAGCCTGCCAGAGAGGCGCTGGTGGAGGTCTATGATAACAAAGACTTTGTGATTTATGGCTTGCTGTGAAAGCAGAGCTTGATGAGATTAAACAATTTCATAGCACAAGTGTTTCTCAAGACCTGATTTGTAGTTGCAAGCTGATGGTAAATCACATTTATATATCTGCAAGCGTGCTCAGCAGAGGACTGCAATTACAGTTTAAGACAGCTACTTTTTATTTAATTTTTATCCTGGTTTTGTCTCTTTTATATCCCCTTCGTCTGCAAACCATTCACCTTCACAAGTCCTTTCTTGGTTAGAAGGCCAAAGATTGGAGTCAATGATGTTCTTCTTGTCTTTGCGCCAGCTTGGGAGAGAGACCAGGAGGACTGCAGAGCAGCACAGACTGGTTCAAACTGGCTTTGACTGGTGTGTGCTCTTTGTTCAATCCTTTGTCCAGAGAGAAGTCTGTTTCCTGTTTTCCCTCCGCGTGCAGCTGATACTTGAACTTCTTAGTGCACAGCTTGAGTAAGAGGGGCCTTCATCATCCTGGGATGTAGGTTGACTCTGAGTACATGATGTGCATGGGGGATGAGAATTAAACTGATTTAGGAAGCTCCACTTCAAGGTGGCAGGATACCTCCAGGGCGTACAGCTGGTCCCCTTGAATGTGCAGTGCAGAATTGTGTCTCCCCTGCAAACCTGTGAGAAATAAACTAATCAGTTTATTTAAGCAGTTTATTGGTTATGTGCTGTAGACACATCTCTGCTCTAAGTACTAGTGTAGCAGTCTGTGCCCTCAAGCAGTTTATAATCTACACGTGGTACTTACCCAAAGAAGCACAAACTAGAAGTGGCAAGACTTCACATGATAACCTGGAATGGGTGGTACACACACTGCTGGCGGGCAGAGGGGAGAGGAGAGAGTGGACTTGCAGCTGGGAAGGCAGAGAAGGGGAGTAAAATACATGCCCAAAGAATAAGTGGGATTTCAAGTAGGAGCATTCTGGGAATTTCAGTGATCTAATCTGCACTAATGGAAGTCTCCAAAATACCCAGCCACGGGTTCAAGTACAGGCTGAGTGGCTAGCGATTTAATAATTCTAATAACAACGTAACGTAAAACTTTTGATGAATGCTTACCATATGCCACAATAAGTGCTTTGTATGTATCAGCTTGTTAATCCTCATCATAAACTTAGAAAGTGAGGGCTATTGTGTTCCCCATTTTGACATTGAGGAAACTGAGGTTTAGAGAGGTTAAGTAACCTGACCATGTTCATCTAGATGTTGAGTTGAGCTGGTTCTGAAACCTTGGTGTATGTATTTGATCCCACAGTCTATATTCTTAACTACTGTGTTTCACTGGTTCTAGATAAGGAACATGAATATTATTAAGGAAACGATACCACTGAGCAGTTATCATATGCTCAAGATAATTCTTTTTTCCTCCAAAATTTAGGATACAGGTATCCCCCACTTTTTGAAAATTCACTTTATGTCATTTTGTTTTTAAAACACCTGCATTAGTACCTGTTTCCGCTAACTGAAAGAAATCCAAAGAGGATTTTTGCTTTCAGGGGAAATGGCGAAAGCACAAATAATGTTCATTCCTGGCTTTGCGGTCGGCAGTTGCAGAGGCAGTGCACACCCTGAGCAGAAAATGGCCCCGCCAAGCTCCTTCCCCGGGAACTACACTCAGCATCTCAGCATCATGCCACCAGAGCTTTGAACTGTGTCTGTGAGCATCTCTGCTTCATCTCCATTTATTCTGTGCATCCTTTAGCAAAATGTGCCTTAAGGGAATTAACTTTTTTGCTTTACACCATTTTGGTTTATGAAAGGTTTCATAGGAACGCTCTACTTACGGATAGTGGGGGAAACCTGTATTGTATTTGGTCTTTGTGGTGGGCTGAGTCACGCCCATGCAAGTATGTGCACATTCTAATCCCCAGAGCCTGTGATTGTTACTTTATGTGGCAAAGCGACTTTGCAGATGTGATTAAATTATGGATCCTGTGATGGGGATATTAAGTTGGATGATCTCGGTGGGTCTGATGTAAACACAATGGTCCTTATAAGACGGAGCAAGTGGTGTCAGTCAGAGGAGGAAGTGGTGTGGTAAAGGCAGCAGAGATTAGAGTGGTGTGCTTTGAATATGGAGGAAGGGGATATAGGACAAGGAACACAGCACTTAGACAGGAAGCCATTAGAAGCTTAAAAAGGCAAGAAAATGGCTTCTCCCTTCAGAGGTACCAGAGGAGGAACCAGCCTTGCTGACACCTCACTTTCACCCCTATAGGATTCATTTCAGATTTGGTGACCTCTAGAACTTTAAGGCAACAGACTCGTGTTGTTTAAGTGACTAAGTTTGTGGTAACTTGTTACAGTAGCAACAGGAAACTAATACAGTCTTGGACAAATTCCAACCAGCTCTACAGAGAGTTTAACCCTGACTTTAATGAAATACTGTTTTATTTTCTGTTAACTTGTTTAAGGTAGGGGTACTTTTTGATTTCTCTATTCTTCCCCTTCTTCTCTTTTTGTAGCCAGAAGGAGAGTGATTATTCGTTTCATTCATCCCTGAATTTCCAGTTCTTAGCGTGGTACCAGGCATATAGTAGGTGCTCATAAATATTTACTAAATTAGTAAATGAGATTACCTCATCTATGTCCAGGATATAGGTATTCAGTCTGTCTAGAATCTAGTTTTCTGTACAGCCTAACCTGCTGAAGGTGTAACTTGTCTTTATGAAGTCACAAAGGGAATAATGAGGGACCTTGTTTATGGTTGTCTGCAAATTTGGAATATATCAGTATAGTGAGGGGAGCAGTAAGATGCCTAGAAAAGCCAGGACTGGCTTAAGAATCTCTAGTAAGTCAATGTGAGTGGTTAATTGGGCCAAAAAATTTTTAAAAATAGGTGAACCTTTATCTTGATAACAGAAAAGTAAGAGAGCTTAATGAAAAGCATATGGACTCTGCTTCCATCCCTGTGTTGGCTTTTGTCTTTTACTTGATAGTTAGGTTAGGTAGTGGTTTCTATTTGTTTATTATTCCCGGTTTTATGCCCCTGAGGGTCTTTCAGCTGGAGACTTATGGGCATGGTCCTGCCCACTGAGTACAGATGTTAAACTCACCAATGAAGCTCTTTATGAGGGGGTGAGCCAGTTCAGTGTCTCTGGCCTGGATTCCAGAGACCTGGTTTAAAAATCTTGGGAAAGCTGAGAGCTTCGTTTGTCACTCTAGGGTAATAGTGTATTAGCCTCCCAATAAAGGTTAATTGAGGTGGATGGACCTAGAGTCTGTCATACAGAGTGAAGTAAGTCAGAAAGAGAAAAACAAATACCGTATGCTAACACATATATATGGAATCTAAAAAAAAAAATGGTCATGAAGAACCTAGGGGCAAGACAGGAATAAAGACGCAGACCTACTAGAGAATGGACTTGAGGACACGGGGAGGGGGAAGGGTAAGCTGGGACAAAGTGAGAGAGTGGTATGGACATATATACACTACCAAATGTAAAATAGATAGCTAGTGGGAAGCAGCTGCATAGCACAGGGAGATCATCTCAGTGCTTTGTGACCACCTAGAGGGGTTGGATAGGGAGGGTGGGAGGGAGACGCAAGAGGGAAGAGATATGGGGACATATGTATATGTATAATTGATTCACTTTGTTACATAGGAGAAACTAACACAGCATTGTAAAGCAATTATACTCCAATAAAGATGTTTAAGAAGGAAAACACATGTTTCACACGATACTAACCCATGTACTTTTATGTAGCCCCTTTTATCTCTGCCTATTTAGTCCTCCCATCTTTAAATACATAGCTCAAAATCAACATTCTCTTTAAAAGGCAAATACTGTATGACCCCACTTCTCTGAGCGATCTAAAATAGTCAAATTCACAGAAACAGAAAGTACAGTGGTGGTTACCAGAGGCCTGGAGGAGGGGAAAAGGGGGAGCTGTCCTTTAGTAGGTACAGGGTTTCTGTTTGGCAAGACAAAACAGTCCTAGAGAGCTGTTCACAATAATGTGAATATGCTTAATGCTACTGACTGTACACTTAAAAATAGTTAAGATGGTAAATTTTATGCTTTTTTTACCACAATTAAAAAATAAATTAACACAACATTGTAAATCAACTCTACTCCAATAAAATTTAAACAAATAAATAATTAAATAAAAACTAAAAAAAAAAGTTTACTGAATTTAATTTTCTGTTTTAAGTATTATGCATTTTAAAGTTCTCCCCAGTGCTAGAGTCCCTCTTGAAAAGGCAGTAAATTCATATTATTAAACTACCAAATGTAATTCAATTCAAATAAGCATATTTAGCGATCTTTATTCTGGATATGTGGGACTGACCTTGTGTTAAGAGTAAATCATTTCATCCCAGACAAAGTCTGTTTGGAGTTAATTGGGGAAGCAGCGTAGCTGTGCAGTAGGTCACTTGAAGCTTTTTATTCTCTTTCTGGTCCTCATTCAAAGAGTCACCATGGCATACATTTTCTCATGCTAGTTCTTCCATCTTTTTATAAATTTCAGTATTTGATACAGTCTGGAAGGTGAAAAAGACAATGAACATCTTCCCACTGGAGATTATCAGATTCCCTGCTTCATCATATTATTTTAGAATGGCTAATTTGTTAGCTCCAGCACTAAAAAGGCAGTGTGGGAAAGGAGAGAGCACATCGGTCTGGGGAATCAGATGATCTGGGCTCTAACCCCTGCCTGTCCATTAACCAGCCCACTGACCTTGGGCATTTCTTGTCTTTGAGCCTCAAGTTTTTCCACATTTTTTAAATGTGAGGGTTGAAAGAGAACAGTAGTTTTCAGACCACATTCTAAGAGGTAAAAATATGTTGAGTTTCTTGGCAGCTCTGCTGAGAGACCAGAATGAGAGTGGTTTGAGCAGCAGTTAAGGGTGAGACCAGCCAAGGGCCTCAGGCCCTCATCCTTCCCTTTTGTCCAAAGTGAGTAGTTTGCTTCAGCAGCAGTGACCCCCAGCACACAGGTGGACTTGACTTTCTTCATTCATGTACTTTTAGCTTTATCTCCTTAATCTCTGTCCAAGGACTAGATCACATTTTATCTTTCCAGGAACTCGAGCTCAGCCATTCTAGTTTCCACAAAGATATTTTTCTGAGTTCTTTAAGAACCTAGTTGGGATCAAAAATGTTCCCACTATACAACACAGTGTATTGTACCATGCATTATAGATTCAGTTGTCTTAATCTAACTCAACGCTAAGCTCTCTTGAGGACAGAGATCCTGCAATTCTTTGGTATCTTCTGAAGCGGTAGATGTGTAACAAAAATAACAGAAGTATTTATTATAATTAAATAATAACTGTGCCAGCCTACCCCTGATAGGAAAGGCAATGCATTCTCAGTAAGCAGAAATAAAGTGTGTTTTGTTTTGGTCCAGTTTTAGTGTTGTGTTCATAAACATTCTCTGGCGACACCATTGTTAGTTCATTTCCAAGGGAGGAGAAATCCTTGCTAAAAATTGACACTCTGCTCTCTGAGTCTTGTAAAAAGACCATCACATAAACAAATCTGTTCTGGAGGAAGCCCAACCACAGTCAATCTTGCCAGATCTCATATGAACTTCGATTCCATTTGAATCTCCTTGCTGTGGTGGAATAAATGGTTTGGGATTAGTTTGGCATTAGAAAGGGGAGAAACACCTAGAAAACAAGCCTTGAATTAGGACTGGTTCAGAGACCTCAGCCTCTTGGTTTAATTTCCAGTTCATTCATTAGGGGAGACTTCTTCATGAACTCTTAAAAATCTGTGACCAGATTTGCAACTCTCCCTCCCCATACTGTAACTACAACATAAGAAGATGCTCTGGCTCATACTAGGGAATCTCGGGGTTGAGGTAAAGGTATGTTGTGTAGTAGATATTCTTGGAAAATCCTTTGAAATGTATAAAGCCAGATTCAATCAGGAAAGACAATATCTGCCAGCCTCTATGAAAATCAAATGAAGCCATGTTCTCTGCCCATGAGGCTCTCTTTCAAGAATAAGTTTCCTCCAGCAAAGAGGCAGTTACTGACACAAACAGATATAAATGATACTTAATAAGATGGACATTCAGTAAGAGTGTGTTCAATAACTGAATAACTTACTTACGATTTGCCCAAGCTAAGGGAAAGAGGATGCTATGGTGGGAAGATGGAGGTGGGATGTTGGACTCACATAAAATTAAAGACATTCACAGGCTCTTTCTTTAAAAACGGTAGAACTTGGCCTCTGTAGCACTGAAGAGGATGTTTCTGCAGCTTTCCTTAACAGAGGGTATTTTGGAGAAAAGAAAAGTTGGGACGCAGACTTGACTAAATTGTTTTCCATTCCCCAACTTCTAGTACGTACAGACAGAAAAATAGACAGTCTCTTTCTGACAGCCTAAGTCATACCTGCCAAATCATCAGACTCGGCCTCGGAGAATGTGAGGTCGCCTTCTTTCATGATTGTTTCCAAAGTATTTTTTTTTCTTTTTTCAAGACCTCCTTCTTACTGTTTATAATGCAGAAAGGATTTAAAGGGCTCCACAGAAACAGAGCATTTACCTTATTCTACATGGTGTTACAAGGAAGGAGATTTCAGGTCCGTATAAGAATCATTTTCTAATAGAGTACAGTGTGTCATCTCCCTGTTACAGAGTATATGTGGACAGATATGGTCTGGCGTTTTTAGGAAGTGTTGGACCTGGTGTCTTGCAATTCTTTCAATCTACTGAAAATCTGGTGTTTATTCCTCCGAAGTGTTTCATGACTGACCAAGTAGATGAATAATTGCCCCTATGAATTGATCTTTAATTACTCTCTTTAACACTGATCCTTTTGGAGCATCTGATGGGACCACATTATTGATCTCATATCCTCAGTTTTGAGAAAGGTTGTTCCCCAAAACCAGGATAATCTAGAAGGGAACATGGGAAATTACATTGACTGGTTCTGAGAGAAGAATTTTGGAAGGGAATATTTACATCAGGTTCTCTGATGCCTGTACCACTTTCACTTTTCTGGTCCTAATAAAATTTTTTAAAATTCTTAGGACAAAATTAAATCGTATCCATTATTAACTGTATTTATTGTTAACTGCATGTACTGTTGACTGTCTGGATGTATCTATTGTTAACTGTTAACTCCTAACTGTATGTTAACACATCCCTCTCCCTGCCCACTTCGGCAGAATGACTTGCCAATGTATGTGGCAGAATCACACACATACCTGTAGAGTGTCCTAAATACCCACAAACTTGCTAATTACTTGTTATAATCTCCTTAATGGACCTAATCCTTCATGTGAGTCAGCTGATATAGATTTAAGTTAGGTACGTTAACCCTAGAACACATTTCCCCAAATACTTAAATCTGAAAAGGAATTTGCTTTCTTGGTAAGACTTGGTTGAAAAGCATGGATTTGCGAGCAAGACTGAACTATTTATATCATTGATTCTTATGACCATCTTATAAGTGATTGTAAAATTTAGGTTTCTCTTCTGTCTGCATGAAATGGTCATCTGGGACTCTGTCCTGTATTCTGGTATTGGTGGTTAGAGGGACTGTTGCTTTTTCAAGGAAGCTGCCACACTTCTTGTAAGGGGGTGCTACACCTTCAAGTTGGAGACATGCTTTGCACATTCAGTACGTGGTGAAAAAGTATGAGAGAGGAGTTGACATTGAGAGGTGGTTGTGGGTGTGTGTGACATGAAAAAAGAGGCATGAGCTACTTTTCTCGTTTTAGACATAAATTAGTATTGGACTCTAATTAAAGCCTTTCAGTTAGCTCAAAGAAGAGTGGGTACCATGACATTTTAGAAGATGGTTTCAAAATTATGGATTTGGGGGTTCTTTTCTTTTATACTTTAGGCTGGTCCTCTAAAAATGAAGCAAGGATTTATTTTTTCCTCGAGGAGAAGCAAATGAGTGTTATTGCAAAATGAATCTAAAGTCTTTCTCTGCCTCAGGAGGGATGCAACATTCACAATTTCCACTTAGGTGTCTGCTTTCTCCACCGTCCTCCCTCCAGGTCTTTTGCTGTTGGGTCCCCCCAGAACTAACATATACACTTCATCTTTAACTTCAGACAATCAGAGTCACAGTCAACTGGGATATTGTGATGAACAATGTACATGTTATACACATGGTGTCATAATAATTTAAAATGTCATCTTAATCTATTTATGATCTTCTAATGACTGAAGTGTTTTACGGTTTGGGGGATATTTTATAACTGAAGTTTTAATGGCTGACTCACTAACACCTGGCTGTCTGGAATGCTTTTCTTTCTCCCAGTTAGGCATTTAAGTGTGCTTCTGGAAGGCCCAAGGGGTGGGATGTGACATGCAAGCTCCTAAAAGGAGGAAAATTAGTTCTTGATACCTTAATGATCAGTCAGGTAAAGGTTTGCATACTTAGATTAATGCTCTTAAGTGGAATAGCTTGATTAAGACGCTTGGTAGGTATTTATTTTTCCTTTAAACATCCTTCTATATGAGATTACAGAGGGAAATACTGCCCATCCCTTTAAAAAAAATCTTAGATTTTGCACAAGTAAGAGTTTTTCATGTTCTAACTCTCTCTGTCATTGACTTTTCTATCCTTCATTGGTTTCCAAGACAATCAAGTAACTTCTTTATTGAGAGTTTACTATGTATTCTTTCTTTTACTGGGCTAAGATACATATACAAATGCATACCTGTTGACATACAGGTTCTTGTCCCTGGATGAGCGTACAGTTGCTTAAAGAAGACCAGAAGTATATGCGTGAGAATGTCAGTGAACCGTACAAGCCATTGTGTAATTAAGCCCATAGCAGGCCCCTGGTGGATGTTTACTAATGACGATAGTGGCACTAAATTATCTGGCACAGGCCAGGAGAGGTCAATACAAGGTTGCCCAGCAGCTTGCATTAAGCAGTCACGGAGATAAGGCTACATTTTAGTTCTTCCTATTTGTGCAACACATATACAGCCTTCAAGTGCCCTGCCCCATGTAATTTCCATAGTAATCGTGGAAGGAATTAACGCTTATATTTATATCCACCGTTTTTCTGAAGAAAAAACGAAGGCTCAGAGCCATAAAATGACTTGCCAGCCAAGCTCACATAGCTGGGGAGGTGGGAGTGCACATTCTGGAACCCAGTCTTCAGGATCCTATCTGCTTTTTTCCCCATATTGCTTCCAGGTTCAGGGTTCCTAGCCGAGTAGCTTAGGGTCAAATTGTTGCCTATTTATAATAGATAATTTGCCTGAAATGTCGCTGGATGTGCAGTATCTCTGCTCATGTTATAGCTGGGGATATAATGGCCAATCTGTGTACATTTGTTTCCAATGAAGATTGACTAGACGGATGAAATAATGATAGGCTTCACTTTCATTTTTATCAACTAATGGCATTCCTGGTGACAAGTCCCCATGATATTCTTCTGTGACTCCTGCTTTCTAGGTAGATTGGACTGATGTTCCTCACACAGTCCTGCTTTGACTGACATCAGAAAGCCCTTTGTGACAATTGCCTTGTGGGTTCACCATTGGACACTTAATATAGAGAAGTTCCATACCCTGTCCCCACGGGGCGTTGAGATGGCACAGACATTACTAAACATGGTTGCTTCACCTCTTTGAATGAAAGTCCATCGAAAACATTGGAAACCAGAGAATTGGGACTGCTGTGCTTGCAAATTTGCAGAAAGGGAAAACAGACTGTGTTTTTATCACTGTGTATCTTTAGGCAAATATGTTCATCTGTCTCCCTAGCTCTGTGTCTGTAAAATGAGAGCATAATGCTTGCCGTCTGTTTTTTTGTGGGATTGGTGAGACGACCAAAAAAGGTAATTTTGCTGAAACATTTAGAAAAGGATTATACAAAGGGGGTCTCCTGTTTGTATTGATGTCATTTCAGACTTTACTCCTAAATATCTTCTCAGTGGTACCATATAGGTGATTATAGGTGATTTGGCCTATGTTGGTGGCATCATAATTTAGCTTTTACAAGATTCTTTGAGTTTCAGCAAGCATGTGGCTTGACTCTTCAAGTTCAGGCTCTAGGGAGATAGTTATTAGGAGTTAGGGGTCTTTATAATTAGTCAAATTAATGAGCCGATGGCCGCATGTGGCAGGGCCACCTGTGAGTTCTGCAGACCTTGTAGATGTTGCATGTTACCTCATCGCTTAGATACGTGATTCCAGCTGGCGTGTGAAAAGTGGCCAGGTGACCATCTACCCCTCATATTTATCTCTGAGAAGTAACTTGTCACTCACTCATGTCACTCGCTCATAATTAGATAGTTCACATTCATGTTCTCTGTTATTGGGCATGGTAGCCATCCTTCAGCCAGACTGCTACATTTGGGGGTTGTTCTGGTTTTTGTTCTTAATAAAGATCCTTTGCGCTTCTACAGTAAATACACCTTAGTCTAGGAGAGTTGACAAGCATGGGTGGGTGTTCTGCTGTCAGTTGTTCAGATGTTTGCTCATCAATCCATGTAGCAATCTCTTGGGGGGAGAAACTTACTCTAAACCCAGTATCAAGTTCTTGGGCCAAAGACCCAGGTGAACTCTGTTTCTTTTGTGTTCATCTTTCCAAGAGCTATAGGTTAACTTGGATAATCCTCAGTTTCTCTTTTTAAATTTCCTGATGAAACTGAGAGAGCTCATACTGGAAATTCTTCGGTTTGTTAATTGCTCCAGACCTAATACACATAGCTCTTAGGAAAAAAAGAAAGTAGCATTGCTCATCTAAGTGTTTACCTTTATACTAGTGAAGTCACCTCTTGGTATCTGTCTTTACCCTTCCCAAAGAACTTATAAAATGTTTTATCTGCTTGCCTAAGCCTTAGGCTTTATCCGTATATTTTAGCCTCAGACTTTAATTTGTCCCTGTCCCTGACCTGGTGAACATTCTTATCAATAACTTGTGAGGAGCTAGAAAGAGGCCTTGCTTGTTAACTTTCAAAATACAATGTTAGGGAGGTCAGGACATACCAGAGGTTTTAGATCATAGTTCTAAGTGGTCTCAGCAAGCTAAAACATTGCCTGACACCTACGAGACAAAATTTAATAGAACTGTAAGTTTGAAGTCCAGCTTTCTATTTTAAAAAATCAGTTATAGAAGTATGTGCTTGAAAGGTCTAGCTTGGTCGTGTTTCACATCAAAAGCATTGGGATATTTTACTTGACTTAGATTTGATGTGTACCACACCATGGGATATAGCTTGGAAAGGTATTGCCAATTTGGGTGTAATGGAGGCTTTGGAGCCTAATTTTCCAGAGTGAATGTCGTCTTGAGTTCTGCACAGTTCACACACCATCTAGAGGACTACATTCCGTTCAGGGTTTCATGTTTTAAGAACAACAGGACAACTAATGGAGAGGGACCACGAGGTGGACCAGGCTGTTGAGTGCTATGTAAATACTTGGCCTAGAATAGACGAGATTAAGGTGACACATAGAATCTTCTTTCCGATAGTTGAAGCAGTATCACGTGGATGAGTGTTGCTCTAAGGACAAAGCTCGGACCTTCGGGTTAATGGTACAGGGAAGGAAGTTCTGGTACAATGTAAAAAGGAACTTTTAATAAGGGATCTTAGTAAACAGAATGAAGGGCTGCCTTGCACAGAAGTGCGTGCTGAGTGTAGTGGAAGGGCTGAGAGCAGAGCAGGAGGGCCATTTTAGCGAGGGGGTGTCAAAGAGACACCTATAACCTTGTGGGAAAATGGACAGGCCAGCCTCACAGCAAGGATCCTTTCTGACTCAGATTCACTGTTGTGCTGAGAATTTCAAGGTTTGCCCAAGAATTTTCAGGCATTCCCTTGTTTATATTCAGGTGGTCACTCAGAATTCTAAGTTAAGAAATCGCGTGGTCACCAACTTGGATACCAAGCAGAGTTTGATTTTCTAAAGTTTGAGCAATCTTTCAGTGTCTTCTTGGACACTGCCCCCTCTGTGGGCATGCCCTCTGCTTTCCTTCTACAGTGGTTGGATGGATATGCACGGGTCAATCCCACCTCTCCTCCCTTGTACCCCTTAAAGGGCTTATAGCCAAAAATGCTAACAGAAATAATAGCATCCTTATTGTCTGTCACCCCCTCCCTTTGCTTAAGCCATCTGTGCCCCTCAGTCCCCACCTTCAGATTCACTCTTGACTCTTAGTTTTCTCCTTGCACTTACTTAAACCTTACTCTTCTTCCAAAGTACAGCTCAACCCCATTTTCTTCCTAAACTCCTCTCTTTGTTAACCTTCACTCATGTCTTTTCTTCAGGCCCCTATATATCTTTGGAATTACCCAGTATAGTGCTTAATTGTTCTCAGATTTTCACGTCTCTTAATTTTTTCTCCCCCTCTCCATGGTATATAATTTGAGATCAGGGGCTTAGCCTTACTTAGTACTCTGTTAATACTTGTTATTGACTTACTGATTGGACTGCAGATATGATCACAAAAGAGAACCCACGGGCTAGAAAGGATTGTACCTTGACTCTGGTTTCATTAGTACAAGGTCAAAACTAACCAATTTATTTAAGTACCAGAAGTATACAGTGCTGCATGAATCCTATTAATGTGTCAAATAAGCTACTAGTTTACTTATTATGATGACATCCTTTTAACCCTACCCGCCCTTTGTCCTTCCTGCGTGGGGCTCAGACTGCACATTTGGAGGAGGTTCCTAGAAGGTTGTACAGCAAAGCCATAGGCTAGAGTTCCACTCCTGCAGGTTCATTCAGACGGTAGAGAGAATTTTTTCCCCAAGTCACTGGTTTCCCTTTGCTGCAAAGTGTGTTCCAAGATTAATCTCCAGTTTAGAGATATTCAAGGGGTTAACTTTGACTCCTTCACCAAACCCAACTGTTTAATGTTTTTAATGGCGTAATGTGTTAATAGCCATACAGCTGCTGTTTCTCAGCTTCTTCCTTTATTGAGTTAGGCACCATTTAGGAGACTGAGTTCAAATTGTAAACGAATTATTTTTGCATATGGATCAATGGAAATTTAATAAAGTTTATTAAAACTGTATATTGGACCGAGGAGTGCTGTTTCCTCTCATGGATATAAACCAACCTCATTAGGCCAACCCATATTAACTGAATCATGGGGAAGAAAACATTTCTTGTCATTTAAGGAATATTTTGGGTCAACAGATGGTGACTAGCAGTTTTTCTTACTTGTGAATTTATTTGCGTATGCATACATGAACGATACCTAGAGATCCGCTAACCCATCCTGCTTATTTCAGTGCCTAGTATGGTTTCCTGGCATGAAGTAGGAATCCAATAGAGTTGTCAAACAAGGGAGTGCAGTCTCGGGTGCAAAGGTGTGGAGAGATGTGTTAAGAGTCATGCAGTTGGTGATGGGCAGAACCACCGCAGAGCGGGGAGCTCTTAGCCCAGTGTTCTTATCACTCCACTGAACTGCCCTCCATTGATTCATTGCCTGTGAAATGTCTTAAATGTTCCACAGATACCTTCTGCTTGTTCTCATGGCAATCTCAGTTTATGTTGCAATAAATGTTATCTTCATCCCAACTGATTGACGAGTTCTTAAAATAACAGCATTACCAAGGTTCCCACTCAGATTGTAAATCACCAATATTCCACCCTTTGGAAAGCATTCGGATGGTCAGCCAGCATTTCAGATGTAGCTCAGGTGGCCCAGTTGCACTTGGAGGTATTTGAAGGGCCTTTTACGAGACAAGAGTTCAGTGTTGGTTATTGGAGACCTCGAAGCAGGATGCGGGTGATCTGTGATAGAAGACCCAGACTCCACGACATGAATATTCCTCTGTAGATTTGGAAGGAAATCAGGAGAGAACTAAGGTGGGCCTGCTTTACTGGCCCTGAGTGACAGCAGTTGGGAGGAGCAACCATTTTGGATAGCAGAACAAGTGTGGAGATGTTCATTCCAGCTTCCTTGTGTCAGATTCACCGGCAAGTAGGAGGCAGTTCTGTTTGGCTGTGGCTGGAACCATTCTGTCTGTCTGGGGGCCTCTTGTTTCTGTCATTCTTCCTGGAAAGTGGAATCCTAACTATAGGCAGCTGGTTAGGACTGGAGCCCTGGTGACTTCTGAAAGTTAAAACAAATGGAAGTCATTATCACCATTGCCCCCCTTTACCTTTGTGCTACTTGAGGCAGAAAATGATTTTTTTTTTCTCCCCCAGTTTGTTTTGGAGTCTTTCATCCAGAGAGAAAGGGATTAGCCTATGGCTACAATAGAGCTTTCAGGGCCTTTTGGCGTGCTGCAAATGTTTACTTATCCAGGTACAAATAGGTAAAAGCACATAGTTAAAGCTCCCAGCTGCAAGGTCATTTACCTTTTTAAAATTCAGCCGCATGTGCCGATGGAAGGCGAGGGCTTGCTGGTATGAGCCATTAACTGCCTGTCGTACGTAACCTCGCCTTGTCTTACACACAGCTGCGTGCGAGCGGCTGGTGCCTGCAGCCAGCCCACCATGCATGCCTTGCGAGCAACAAAAGCAGTTTAACTTGTGATCGCTGATCATATGATCCACTTACAGGGTGCAGGCTCAGTCAAGTAGAACTGGTAAATCATTAAAAATGCGCCTCGGCGCTGTGCCTGCGGAGGAAAACATCCTGCTAACATCCCCCCAACTCCACCCCCCAACCCCCAACCAGTTAGCCACGTGGGGAAGGAGCTGGTACTAGCTGCGTGTTGGAGGAATCCCACGTCGCTTTAGTCTAACGTGGTGGTGGGAGATTGTCAACTGCCTGCAAGCAGCATGGGAGCGGAAGACGGGAAGACAGAGACCATCTGAAACGGTTGCCAT
The DNA here is from genome assembly GCF_003676395.1 of Aethalodelphis obliquidens. Classification (NCBI taxonomy): domain Eukaryota; kingdom Metazoa; phylum Chordata; class Mammalia; order Artiodactyla; family Delphinidae; genus Aethalodelphis; species Aethalodelphis obliquidens. Next base: position 9,020,063 of record NW_020837981.1, on the reverse strand, counting down.
CCTCTCCCCTTGTCCTCATTAACTCGACCTGCGCGAAGTGCCCTCTGTGTGTCAGGCTGGGTCCTGGGGCCTAAGTTACAAAAATGGGAGAAGAAATGTACTCTGACTTAGGAGACTCACAGTGCCAAGAACTCAACTCACCGCCAAGCGCTTTGACACAGGCATCTGCCACGCAAGTGCCAGGCAGCCCTTAGAGGTCCGGGGAAGCCAAAGAGGAGGTGATGCTTGAGTTGGACCTTGAAGGATGTGTAGAATGTCGTCAAGGAGACATCTGCGAGAGGGAGCAGCTTGAGCCGTGCTATAAAGCCTTACTCTCTAGAACGCTTTCCTCTACGAAAAACACATTTCGACTCAATTTCTTAAAAGCCGTCAAAAATTGTTCTGTGACTCCATGGTGGAGGGTCCAATGAGTCTTCCCTTCTCATCTCCTTCTTGTATTGCTATCTAATTGCTTCTGGCATCAGGTTATCCAACTATATCAGAAATCTTCTGGGAAGAGACCCTATCTCCATAATGTTCTTGATTTTCCTTATAGCTCCAGAAATTTTGGGAGTGTATTGTTCCTAGGCAACCCTCCTTTTATTTTCTAATCAGTCAGAGAAAAGCCAAAGCCAAATTGCCATAGAATAGGCAATGGGACTTAGAATGTACCAGATAAATGTTCCTCCTACATACATACCAGCATGTCTGCTGTTGAAGGAAGGGAGAGGGAAGAGCCTTTTATGAGCATGTGCGCCATATGTGTTATATACATTATGTGTGTCCATATGTTCTGAGAAATTCCAGTCTCTCAGGAGTCCTGCAGTTCTCATGGTTGATACAACCTTAAAAAATGATTTGGACGTCAAGAGGCCCTGGAGAGTAGATTTAATAATGTATTCATTCCCGTAGATGTGAGGCTGTGCCATTTTAGTTCATCCGGGTACTCCATCTATTATCTTCCAAGTAATCAAGTAATTGCAGCCTTTGAATACCTTCTGTTTGTCTTTCAAAGGGGTTAACCCAGGCCTAGAAGCCTGCCATATCGCAGCTAAACATTGGGAAGAGGACATTTATAGGATCTGTGCTCCTTTCCTTTTTCTAACTTGGTCTGCTTGTACAGTGGTTATTTACAATGTCTCTGAACCATCCCTTCCTTTGGTGGAAACCTTCCCTGCAAAGACAGTTGTTCCTAAAGAATAACTTTCTGATTCCTCTCAGGACCATTGTCTGGGGGCCAGAATTCACTAGGTACAGAATTGGAGGAATTCCTTGAATCACGGCTCTTGAATCTGGTGTCCTATTCTAAAATACTACAAGAGCGGCCCTTTGGCTGGTCGTGGGGATGAATGGTCTCGACCTTTAGAAGGATGTCCATCTCCATAGTATAAAGAAACAGAGACCTGGAACTCAAGCTTTATAGGATTACGAGTCATCAAGCTTTATAGGATTACGAGTCAGATAAAGTGGGTCAGTTTACTCAGCTTCCCGTTTACATCTACATAAAGAAAATAATACTTCTCATCTCCTCCCACCCCCAACTCAACCTGCAAAGAAATGAGAGAAACTCTAAATCTATTTAAAAACCAGGAGGAGGAGTTATAGCATATTTGGAGTGAAAGGTCTATTATTATCTCTTCCTAGTACAGAGGTGGTATTTAGTGGCAGAATTGAGAATAAATAAATGTGTGTTTTCATTAAAAACTGATATATGACTAATGATATGCCTATGAACATTTTTTGTTTGGTGGTATTTTAAGAGTTGTGAATTTTTATAATTACAAATAGACTGTGATAAGCAGTCTATAAACAGGAAGGTCCTACTATATAGCACAGGGAACTATATTCAGTAACCTGTCATAAACCATAGTGGAAAAGAATATGAAAAAGAACACACACACACACACACACACACACACACACACATATTTGAATCACTTTGCTGTACAGCAGAAACTAACACAACATTGTAAATCAACTATTCTTCAAAAAAAATAAATTAAACAAATTAGACTATGAGATCCATGATCATCACATATGGGGTGCCACGCACAAGGGGAGAGCATTGTTTTGTTTTGAAATCTAGAAAAGTCATACAGCTACTTATGCAGGCACTCAGGCTGATGGTACAAAGTTTAAACTCAGGCTATCATGACAGAAGAATAGAGAGAGCGCGTAAGTGGGGAGGCATTTTAGAACGTTAGGATATTATTATCATGGCTCTTGGCAGGAAAGCAGGCAGGAAGGCTGTGTTTTACCCTGGGCAAGTCATCAATTCTGGGGAAAGGCACTTGGCTTCTTTTTCTCATCTGTCTAATAGGGATGTTAATATCTTTCCAGCTTACTTCACTTGTGGAAATCAAATGCTGTACCAGGTTCTCTGGCTTCCTCCTTGTCCAGATGAAATCTCTTCCATCGTTCAGCCACTCCGCTATTTTGTTTGGACTCCTTCTCGGAGCACTTGCTGCAATCCCTCCTGTTACTGCAGTTGTTGACTTATCTTATTCACTCCCACTTGACTGTAAGCTGCTTCAAGTCACAGCATGGTTTACTCCTCTCAGGATGGTGCAAAGAACTGGTGCTTGAGTCAGGCTGTCTTGGGAATACAGAATCAGAGTGGAACCCCAGGGACTCTTGTTTTCTCAGTGAGACCACTGTGGATGTATCCACCTCCTCCATAGAGTTGTTCTGGGAATTAAATAAAATGGCCTGTGTGGGTGTGCCTAATACATACTAGATGCTCAGAAAACAATGGCATCCTTCCTTCCTTTCTTTGAACGTAGTGGCAACTTAATACATGTTCTGGACCAATTTATTGTAAAATTTGAAGATGAGGTGGAAATCCATACTTTTTTTCTTGTTAACATGTTCAGGAGAAAGATGGCCCTGTGCTTAGAGTTATATTGAATTTTTTTTAATTACAGCTTTAAGTGTTGATAATCAAGTATTATCGAGGTTTGCAGAAGACATAATGCAAACTTTATTAAGTTATTATCCTTGTCAGTGAAATGAGTGCATTTTTTCTAATCGGTATCTTCAGCAATTACAAACAACAAGGAAATAACTTGCTGGTTACAGGAAACAGCTTATAAATTTTTACATACATGTGAGAGGAATCACTTGAAATCCTAAACTGCCAAGAGGAATAATTAGGAGCCACAGAACAGATCCTGGTAATGTGACAGCAGCTTCTAAAACATCCCACAGGATACAGAAGCGCAAGCTGGCTTGACCTATATCTTTAATAATACAGACCATTGCCCTTGGATTGAATCTAAAGGGTAGGACCAAGCGCTTGCTTCATCATGTTTTAGGAAAAATTGCCAAAGTTTATTTATGAATTCTCCACACAATGGCCTCTTGCTTTGATTATGAACCGACAGAGCTCCCTAAGTAGCAATTCAGCATGCAAAATTAAAAGCAAAAAAATCCCCAAACCAAAAAAAAAAAAAACCCAAACAAAACCACCACAGAACATAATTTCTTATATTCTGTCATGCTTGGCAAAAAGTATTATGTAAGTCCCAACTTAGACAAATGGCTATGTTAACAGTAGAAATAACCTTTTGTTTAATTAGAAAATAGGAGCTATGTGGGACAATAAAAATGGTTACTGCTGCCCTCCATCACTGTTTAATAAATATGATTGCACTAGAGATAATGGTAAGTGTTATTTATTTGTGCAATATCACAGACTTGGTAATTGTTCATGGTGTTGATAGTTATCCTGTGTGGGGGTCATAGTAGTTTCAGAATTTGTTTCCTTTGATCCAAGAAAAGAAAATAGCAAGTTGTTGACATAAAATGCCCCTGGCTTCCCTAGGCCAAAATAATGTCTCTGCATATTTTGAGCCCCTCTGTTGCAAGGGCGAAATCTCTCTGGTGGTGTCTGGTGCATACTGAAAACTGGTAGGTTATTTTGAACTGGCTCTTTTTTTTTTTTTTTTTTTTTACAGAGCACCCTCAGGTCCTCATGGAACATACTTCTCTGCAATGCCATTTCATGTTCAGTTCATATTTCCCAGCATAACTAAATTTAGTAGGTTTGCTAAAGGGAAGAAATGGGGCAAAGTTTACCACCTGAGGATGTGTTCATGGGAAGAGGAAAATCTCCCTGGTATTCCCTCTTGAGAACCAGCATACGGGATGAAGATCAGACAGAATTTCACAGCATCTGTTTTGGTCCCTTCCCGGGGGGTGGTGGGGAGAAAAGGCTGGAGGTGTTGGCCAGGTTTCGGGGTCAGTTCCTTTCTGTGTCTTACTATGAAAACCCGAGCTGGGTAGACGGGACGTATATTTTGGGTCATCAGGCTAGATTTATTTCATCGCACATGGCAGTTCACACTCGGTTTCTTTTTTTGTGTGGGGGGGTTCTGTTTTCTTTCGTGTTTTGTTTGCTGGGGTAGATGCTCCATTTCCTGCCTTTTAGAAAAAATGGTTGTGGTTTGTGATGTGGGATGATTTATTATTATGGCGACTTAAGGATTTTTCACTCTTGACTTCGGCGAACGTGAGATATTTCCTCAGACGCCTGAGCTAGCGTTCGACTCTTTTTATAACAGAGAAATCCACAACAATGAGATGTGGCCCAAATTTGTATAGGAGTGTTTGTGCAATCGCCTATTTCTGTGAATCCTAATAATGCTTTCTAGAAGGTTTCCACAGACTACCTTTATAAAAATATAAACGGTGTGTCAAAAAGAAAACACAACACGACAAATCCCCTTTCTTCACACAATTTATTTTAAGCTTCAAAATCCCTGAAAATCCCCAATCTCCTTTTTGCAGTCTGGTTCCCACTCTACAACTCCTCATCTCCCCCGAAAGAAAGAAAAAGGCATTTCTTCCAGGGACGGATAAGTTGTGGGCCGGTGCTTGGCAACAGCATTCCTGTGCTTTAAGTAGCTGCAAGCCCCCCTCGCTGAACTCTTTGATGTGACTGTCAGGGCAGGTTTATTTTGTTTTAGCACATTGTCTGCTTGTCCAGATGTATCAGGAGATAAAAAGGAGTCATGTTTACACTCCTCCCTTGTTTTTTTTTTTTTCTTTTTTTTTTTTTTGGGAGATGTAATTAAATCGTGTTTTTGATGAGTCTTGGGGAGCTCCAGTTGAAGAAAACAGGAATTGGCTGGAGTCAAGGGAAAGGGGAAAACTCACCAGGCAGAATGAGCACCTGATTTGGTCAGAAAATAAAGCAGAAGGACCAGCTGGCTTGGTGCTGTGAAGCTGGAGGTTTTGTTCTGATTCTTTCCTTCCACTTCTGTGGACGTTCAAGCAGGAGGAGGGGAGATAGCCCTCCAACGCTCACCTTCTAGTGCTTTCTAGAAAACCTTTTAGTCTGTAGTAGTCTTTCTTTCTTGCTGTTCACAGGCACATACAGAGGGCTTTAACTCTCTCCTTCTTCCCTCCCTCGCTCCCTCCCTCCCTCCCTGCCTTCCTTCCTTCCTTCCTTCCTTCCTTCCTTCCTTCCTTCCTTCCTTGCTTTCCCTTTCCCTGTCTCTCCGCCTGTCCCTCTCTCTCTCACTTACTGGGTAGTAAGTCTGTGGTAGATAGCTGCCACTTTAAACCTAATAAAACTGTTGAACTCCAGTGATCTTGAATAAACAGTTCTCCATTGGTCTGGGTGAGTAGAATTCCCTCGGAGAGGATTGCCACATCTTATTTTCATTGTTTTGTTTCTTTTGGTTGTCAGGGGGTTTTTTTGTTTTGTTTTTTAATGCTCACATTTAGTAACACCACCCTGAGTTCTATTAACGACCCGCAGTGAGCAGTGACAAGCAGGGAGCCAACATTTAGGACTGCTGAGGCCCTGCCCTCAGCGGCTCTAATCCGCAGCTCCGAAGCACTCCATTTGCATCCCAAATAGGTTACACCGCAGCACCCCCTTCTGCCGATGGAGCCCTGTGACAGGCGGCCACACTACAGCTCAGTTTTCTCTCCTGATGACAGCCCCTTAAGACCCTCAGGCAGCTTTCTCTGGCCTTCCCAGCCCTTCCCTGTGAGCCCTGGAGGAGCCAGAAGGACAGTGATCCCGGAGGCTCCCCTGCACTCCTGGGGTCAAGCCCGTGTCGTGTCTTTATTCGGATTAAACATTGTATTACTCATTCATTAGGGGAAAAGGAAAAAAGAATCATTAATTGAAGGACAGAGACAGGTATAACAAAAGGAAAGCTGAGAAAGCTGGGGCTACCTGGGATCATTCGTGGCCGGGCTCCCTCCAGCGCGGCCCCAAATCTTTGACTGATGTCACTTGACTACATCTTGGAAACTGCAGGTTTCCCATCTGTAGAGCCAACCTGAAGTATAGGAAAGAGGTTCCCTTTGTGTGTTTAAAACTGCCTTTGGATGACTCCTTTTGCATAAGCCTACCTTGTAACTTAAAGTCCTTTCACGGATGCGGAATCACCAGGGCCCTGTTTGAAATGCGCATGGGAAGTAATGGTGGCATTGGGGGCACTGTGGGTACCATCTTTTTCCACTTTTAGGAGCTCTGTTTGTGGGGGGGAGGCCACTTCGGAGGGCAGTGTAGAGGGTGACTTAGTCTGGGAAGATGTGTGCTGTTGTTACCCTCAGCTCTTGGAGCCTCTGGGGAATGCTGTTTGTTCAGGGTTTTTAATTCACTTATTTCACCATCTAAGTGTTTATTGAGAAACTGCCTTGAGCCAGACTTTTAGGAGGTGAGGAATTCTGCCCTCAAGGAGCGAACTCTTTAGGAACATCACTCAGATGTGCTAATAAGATATAATTACAAACTATGATATGTCCCCCAAAAGAAATATTGGGTCCTTGGAAGTATGTGTAAAGGTGATGTCAGAGAAATCTTTTTGACGTAGTGATGCATGCGTTGATAATTGAAAGGTAAGAGGGTTAACTAGGCAAAAAATCTGGGTGGGAAGAGGTTAGGAAGAAAGACCAGGCTTGTGCAAAGACTGTGGGTAGAATGGGGCCTAGCACGCTGAAGGAACAGGAAGAAGGTCACAGTGGGAGAGGATGAAGGGAGGGATGGGCTGGAGAAGTAGGCCAGGGTCAGGCCTTTTGAGCAGCAAGTGGTGATTTTCACTTATGCCAAAGCAAGGTAAATCATAGTGCGGCTTTTAAGCAGAGGGGAGGCGCGATCACGTTTTGGTTTTAAAAAGATGGTCTAAGGATGGTCACTTTGGGTAGGACACTACACCCCTTTGCCAGGAACTGTGCCTTCTCTAAAGCAGGGTCGCCCAGTTGGTTGAAATCTACAGGAATTCTCTGGTGGAGGTGAGGATGGGAGGAAGAGGGGCTGATTTTAGAAAATCCAGTGGAATTTGCTTCATACTGACTAAATCATAGGCCCACATTCCCGAGTGAATCTTTTTAGAGCCCTTTTGCTCTTGGCCCTTTGTAATCATCCAGACTGCATGTCTTCCTCGTGTTTCTTACCACAGTGTCGTTAACTCTTCTGTGAACTGGTTATGAATGTGCAGTTGCAGGATAAGCCCAGGAGCTGCGGGGAGTCAGGCTTGGGTTTCAGTGGCCGTGATTGTCTTTCAGAACCTTAGGAATCCTAGATGGGGGGAAAGGGAAAGGAGGGCTTGTAGAACATGCAGGGCTTTGCTGTCTTGAAATGGTACAAAATATAGTTGATACTGTAGAATGGAGTTAAGAAAAATGGTGGAAAATGTTTTACTCGATTTCTCATTTGAGAAATAACCCCCAAACATCTTTTCTTCTTCTTTCTTTTGTTTTTAAGTTTCTTTTTTTCTTCCTTCTCTACGCCTCCCCCTTCCTTTCATTTTTAATTTTTGGCATTTGGACCATCCTAAATAGTACATATACCCAGAATGGAGTTTACCGCTGGGGTAGGTTCATGCATATTTTGTCAATGACTAAATCCTGCTAGACTACGATGTGTTCCAAGAGTTGAAGACTAAGATTTTAGAGGCTCGTGGTAGTATTTCTTTAGGAAATAAATCTGTGAGTCAGTTCTGCATTTTCCTTTGGCCACAGGGAGCATAAGGCTGCTCGAATGGTTAGAAATATTGCACAGGACATAAGACTTACTGATTATGATACTTGGTTAGTCATTTTTCACGTAGTACTGTCTCACATATTTGGGTGTGAAATCCCTCAAGGAAATAGCTTTACGCATACACGTTTAGTTGAATGAAACTTCTGATGTCAACAATTATTGATAGCATAAAACAAATTTAAAAAGCCTTTTTTATGAGTAGCTCTGTGAATGATTATCAGATAATTTTGAAAAAAAAAGGGAAAGGAATAAAGATGTTTGGGGGTTATTTCTCAAATGACTTTGCATCCATTAAACCATTTTCTATTATTTTTCTTGACTCCATTCTACTATAGCAACTATATTTTGTAATCTAAAGCATGAGTATTGGGAAAGTTAATATTTAATAATGTAGGGGTAAAATGTTCACATCTAGAGAGTAATGAGTATTCAGTGTTCTTGCCTGTTCATATAGATAGGCATCTGTTTGCTGCTGCTTGGGATAACATAGCACAGAATGAAATCCTTATCTAGAAAGGCTCACAAATGGGCGATTAATATTAACTTTACAAAGAAAGACTGTGTTTGGAACTTGAAGCCTTTTATATACTTACGCCGTCCTCTGCAGTTCCCACGCATGGATACATCTGCACACACAGATGCTAAGTGTCAGCATCCAAGCTACATGGTTTCTCTTCAGATTTTAGCTATCCTGGTGTAGACGTTCAGAGCATGTGGGCTGTAGCCCAGAAGACTTTCAGTAGCCTAACAGAACATTCACATCTATCCCACTTTGGTCATCGTAGTGGGTGTTGAGTTTCTAAGCAGAGAATCCTGCCTGCTTCCTCTGGGTCTTCATGAGGGTGTAAAACTCTAATGTAGTAGCCAGTTCTAAGTCCACCAAGGTCCCGGTTTTACGTATGACACAGATCTTCAGGGACTCACCCATGCTACCCGAGCCCAGTGTCCTCATCTGCTAAGACAGCAATGAACTTGAATTCTTGACTGTATTCAGGGCCATCCTCAACATGGCCTTTAGAAAGAGGTAAAAAGAGGGCTGAGTGACAGAGTGACAGGAAAATGCCTTTGGAAAATAAGAGAGGTACATAATCTATTTTCCCAGACATTTGAAATTTATGTAGTGTAGGATTAAAACTTTTTAGAGTGTTGTTCCTGTAGCACTTCTCTGTACTACTCTTTCATAGTAGTCACCTGTTTTCTTGTGGTGTTATCTGTTCCGCGTGTGGACAAAATAGGAATAATGTCTCATCCCAGTGACCAGTAGCTACTTGACACATGCTAATTAGAAATTAAATATCTAATTCCTGACTTATACAGGAAATATTAAACTGATTTTAACTTTATGCTACTGACATGTGTATGTGTGAGGAGGTGGGGTAGGAGGATGGGGTGTCATTATTCCAAATGTCTATTGTGATGACTGGTGGTTCAGTTGTCAGTCTGTGTTTTTGGTCTCCTTTTTCCGTGTTGTACTATGACCCCAGCATCTCTCTCTGGCCCTTCCCTCATGCTGCTCCCTTTAGATCGCTGTAGCTTTTTTTAATCTTCTGTGGGATACCAAGCTTGTTAAAAAATAATTGTATGTTAAAGCTCTTTGGTGCCAATTGAGAGCCTGAAAAGTTTAAAATATATGATATCCAGAAGGCCTCATGGGAAGAACTTTCTGGATGTGGAGGCCTTCTGTTGATGTTCATGATGACTCAGAATTGGGCTATTGAATAACGGGTTCAGTTTTGCCCAAAGATGGTGATGAGATGTTTTGAATGTCTCTAGTATGCAGTGAGGGGCTCCAAAAGACTTACGTAGGCATTTGTCTGCTTTTGAAGGAGAATTTGCTCTTTTGGCCTTTAGGGTGTACATTACACTGTATTCTAGAACAGGTTTATCTCTGGGGGGTCACCACCCACCTACCTTGAATCTATAGTGCTCTGGGAGGCCAGTTGCTGCCCCAGCACTAGGAACGGACCACGATTCAGGCTCAGTTGAGCAGAGTGTTCCTTTTCCTGACCACAGAGATTCATTCAGGGAGGGACACGTAACCCAACACAGGCCATGGATTCCCAGATTTTGCTTGGAACTTTCAGGCAACAGAGGTTCTTTCTATTTTCTTTGAAGATGGTCTCATGTAGATCCAAAGCTCCTGGTAAGTCACCCGGTGGAGAAACTGAAGCTGGCATGGAGGAGGACAAAGCTAAGAGATAGGAAGCCCTAATGATAAGTTTGAACACCTGGCTTCAACCATACCTGAAACTACGGACCTTTGGACTCCATAAAGTCCCTCCTCCCCATTTATTTTCCTAAAGAACTTTGAATTGGATTGTATCATTTTACAATCAAAAAGGTAATCTTTTCTTTCCAAACTGTTCAACAAGGGAGATTCTATGACCTACTCTGGAAATGTGTGGTCACTTGCCCCAACATAGTCATAACAGTCAAGAATTCTTCATTATATATGACCGCAAATTCATTTTCTGACAGTCTCTCTGTAGTATGAATAACAACCTGCCCCAAACCCCCCAAAAATCCAAAGAAAACAATCTCTTTATAAAGACATCTCCCTAGGCTTGAATGTTGATTTTCAATTGTCCCTTCAACCTTCACATTACATATTTTCTTTATTATGCAACTTCAGAATTATTTACTACTAGATACGTACGGCAAGCGTAAACCCTATTGAGCCATGATTCAATACGAGAATTTGTTATCGGCCATCTCCAGACCCCTTCTTGAAGATTTTACTGTTAGTCGGTCCTGGCCTGTGGTCCTGAAAGACGTTGATAGATGGTGAGGGACCTGGCGAATGAGTCACATGGAAGGTCCTGCTGTTTTCTCCTTCAGAGGCCCCTTTAATAGGAACTGGTAACTGGGATTACTAAGTGACTAGAGAAGATTCCAGTAGCATTGGGTAATGTAAACACAGGTTTTTGTCTGGGAAGTCACACTTTCACTCCACATCAGAGACAGTGGAGCTGCTTCCTTCTCACCTCCCTTTTTGGAGCTTTCACCTCTGCTCCCTACCCCAGGATGGAACAGGCTCTAGCAGGCACCCACACTGCCCACATTCCCTTCTCACTGCATCCTCTCCCCATAGGTATGTCTGAATCTGCAGATGACTTTGCTCCAGTTAAGATGTAAGAAAATAGATAATTTCTACGTCACTTGGCCTGGTGATACAAATACGTTGGGAGTTGGGAAAACCAGTGTGCAGCTTTTCTAACCCATCCCGGCGCTGCGGTCAAACAAATCAGTTCAGCCTGCTGAGACGCATCCATCGCCTTGTGATTATGTTTGTGTAAAGTCTTGGGGTCTTTGATCAAAGAATGGCATTTCAGGCCAGGCCCTAATCCTCACTGCCTTAAGGTGTTTAAATGAGTTTAAAAAAAATAAAAAAGTTGATAACAGCTGGGACTTAAATTTGCCTTTGCCCAGCTTTTGTTTTGAAAGGGCTTCTATTATCCGTGGCTTCCCTTTGCGAAGCAAAGATGGATCGTTGGGTAAACCAAAAAGGGAAAGAGGATCTGGGAGGAAATGGGCGGAGACTCTGAATTAATCTTCTGAGGAAGAATGTTTGATCAGCGGGGAGGAGAGAATGGAAACCTCTGATGCTGACAGCAGGCACCTTTCTGAGTAGGGTGTGATTGGCACCTTTGAAGCTTCAGTCGGGAGCCAGTGTCCAGTGGGTCGGGGCTTCCTCTGTCTGTGGGTGGTGGTAGTAATAACGTGACAACTGGAAGGATTAATTGCAGACAAGCAGCAGGATTACGAGGAGGGTTCCTCAGCTCTAAAAGGAACAGTTCGAGGAAAACCTCTGATCTGTCAGCCTTAGAGGAAATTAGTGGGAGCACACTAGAGCAGGCTGGAAAAAAAAAAAAAAAGGCATTTAGGATATTAAAGTGAAATGTGAAGAGGATATTGAAATAGGGCGAGAAGGGTGGGAGCGCTGATCTCAAAAGGCAGTGTCCACCTCTTCCTACTAGGAATTTCCGTTATTTGTCCAGATTGCACGTACTCCTTCTCTTTATGGTCCAGCAGAGTGGACGGTTTTACTTGGGTTGCAACAGGTTAGGGAAGGGTTACAGTCTAATCATGGTTGTGTCCAAGTTCCAGTGCAACACTTGATTGCTCTCCACCACCTGGAGGTTTCAGAATCCCCTGAAACTAAGGCTCCCCGTGTAATCTTAAAACAAGTCAGAGCATTAGTGACACCCTATCTGTATTAGCTATCTATTGTATATTTTACTTCTTACCCTTCTGGTTCAAGTCGGGATGTTGCCAATAAATCCTGTGTTACCATTAAAGAGGCCATTCATCACGCTTCCTAATGTGATTAATCAAGATACACCACAGTACCCTGAAAATGAGATCATTTTGATAAATCATGTATGACATGAAAAGACTTTATTCCTTTTAAGTGCAATTTAGACGGTAATTTTTTTCCTCATTTATGATTCATGGGAGAAACATGGGTAAAATTCCCTTGCACAGTTGCACCTTATCTACAGCAATAACTCAAAACTGCTTTTAGATGAAAATTCAGGACCTTATTCACCAAAGCTGAATGCCGGCTCATTATTTTCTGGCGTTCAGTAGTCCAAAAATAATGTCCACACATTAAGCAGAATTCTCAAAAAGTTGGAATTGGCCAGGCACTAGACACATCAGTTATACTCCATCATCCTTAATAAGGAAGAAATAGCAGATGTCCTCTTGGAGTTTTTTTGAATCAGTAATGCTCAGCCTTCACCTTCCCATTTTAGAATGATTTGGAAACAAAAATGGTAGTAACAGAAAAGTATGGGAATTTCAGCTGCTTTACATGATTCTTTTCTCCTGTTGCCTAAAGCTCAAAGGAGGTTTGTTTGGTTTTTTTTCCTCCTCCCATATGGTTCATGCTTTTTTCTCCATTCCCTTTTTCTTGTTCGCAAATGAAACTACCATTTTGTTAGGTTTGAGTTTTGTTTTAAGCTGCTCTACGTGTAATGCAGGCTTTCTCCTCACAGCTGTCACAGTAATTTGGGAAGCCGTATTCATAACCTCTGATAGAAAAATAATTTGAAAATGTGCCTTCTGGTGATATCCCTCAAGTTTAAGGTCACATTTTTGGTTAAAAGTCAGACACTGATGCTACTCATTAAACTGAAAAATGACTTGTTTTCCACTAATATTGAAATAAACTGGATGAATGTTAAGTCATGCTGGCACGCACTTATATAGAAAGCAAAATAAAATGGATATATTTAATTTGGATATGTAAAGTGAACAGAGTTTTAGGTCTTTCTTGAGACAGGGAACCAGGAAGATTGGCCAAAACAAATGTGAACAATTAGAAGTTCATTTGCCTCTTTCAGAGGATGAGAGCATTTAAAGAAGGATTCAGTGTCGCTGTTTTTCAAACCCTGTTACCTATGAATAAAGACATGTAATTTATTTCCCTGATGTTCTTAGGTATTTATTTTGGGCAGTGGATCAAAACCCTGTATTTGACTCTGTGCGTAAGTAACCCAAGAACCCACATACCCTGCTCCTATCCACACAACACAACAAATGCAACAAAACCCAAGTTTATTTGGGATATCATATTTGTGCTGGTGTCTCTGTACGTTAATCAAATAGAAACTGACCTCAAAGATTCCTTGCATATTATTCACATTTAAATAAAATTTCCCGTGCTTTTATTTTTCCAATATAAAGAGCGAATTAAGAATATAAGACCGTGGGACTCCTGGCAGTCCAGTGGTTAATACTTTACCTTCCAATGCAGGGGGTGCTGGTTTGATCCCTGGTCGGGGAGCTGAGATCCCACATGCCTCGTGACCAAAAAACCAAAACATAAAACAGAAGAAATATTGTAACAAATTCAATAAAGACTTTAACAAAAGACTATAAGACCCTTAATGCTGTGCTAGCCTTGTTTAGGTTTCCATTTCACATTTATGACTTTCTATTTTTGCTAAAAAAGATCTGTAAATTCTAAAAATATGCATGTATCTCATTTAAAAAGTTCCCTAGTTCTAGCAACACTCAGCAAATCTCCAAAGAATGCAAGTTTAGAACATAAATATTTTAAGGCCCCATAAAATTGGCAGTGAATATTTTCCCCCTTAATATCATGCTCATTTCATTCCAGTTTACTACCACTCTTTTATTTTCCAAAGTGGCTTTTAATACAATACACAATTATTTCATACAGGGTTGGGTAGGTCACCTTATTAAGCCTGCAAAGTCAGGCCTCTTCTGATTCCCACGAATATCCTTGCATTTATTCCTAATTAAAATGGCCCTCCTAAATTGTCTCAAGGTTATCAATACAAAGAACTAGCTAAGAGAAATAACCACAGTTGGAAAGTTAGCGGGGCAAGGTGACCTGATCACCAGACCTGAAGCTGGGCCAACTGTGGTGTGTCTGCAGTGGTGCCCTGCCACCTGTTGGCTTTACTTATACATAACAGGGTATTGATGTCCCTCACAGCAGTGCAGTAACCCTCTCTGACCCCTGTCCCAGTTCATCACCCCCGAGAGAAAAGAAGGGGCCATTTGAGAATTCCAGGCCTCCTGATTTCCCCCATCATTCATTTCCTTGGCCACATGTTTCTTCTGCTATTACTAAAAATTTATGGCTGAGCACATTAAGGGCAGCACAAGTCCTTCCCTTCTTCTGGATTATTTCAGAGTTTCCTGTCATGAGGAAATCCAAGAAGATGTGTCCTCAGCAGATTGTATGTGACAGTGCCTGCTTCTATCTCAGGAATCTGAGGCATGATGGATAAACTGTCAGTTTTGAAGGATGATGTTTTTTCCATATTTCCATTATGAACCGTGCTGTCATCTCCTAATAAATTTCTTGCATTGGTATCAATTTATTTTTACAAGCAGAGAGTCTGATGTATTTGGGAAAGGCACTGACAGCAGAGCTGGCCCAGCTTGACATAGCTGGCTCCACCTCATTTTGGAAAACTACTTTGGTTCCAAGGACAGAACTTGACCTATAGCCCTTGAGAATAAAAAAACTCTGTGAGAGGAAGAGAGACACATGAGGCAAGTTCCTTCTTTTAAGCCAAAATAAATCAACCCTGTA
This sequence comes from Aethalodelphis obliquidens, assembly GCF_003676395.1. Lineage (NCBI taxonomy): Eukaryota > Metazoa > Chordata > Mammalia > Artiodactyla > Delphinidae > Aethalodelphis > Aethalodelphis obliquidens. The sequence goes on along the minus strand of NW_020837981.1, from coordinate 9,005,007 downwards.
AGACTACCATGACATAATATTATTTCTAAGACAACCCTACAAACCCAGATGAGAAATGCCATATGTAGTTATTTACTAAAGACAGACCATCACAATAATGCCGGGAATCTGTGGATGAATCCAGATTGTAACTAGGCTAAAGATCTCACTACTTTTGCCCTCAGAAGGGATCTCAGTAGTGCTTTTCTGCTTGACAAGTGAGGAGTAGAGTCTATTCAAGTAATAAATAATTTGATTACACGTAGTGTGCATGTCCCTGTTGCAGCTCCTATGAAAGGTAGAAGCCATAAAACCGTAGCCCTCCCTCTCAAGAAACTGAAATCTAGTTGAAGAGGTAAGATGTTATGCAAAATTGGAGTAAAGTAAAAGTACGTTAATATTTAACGAGCAATGCTAAGATCTTCATCTCTCACCTTATTTATTCTTTGCCTTTAATGGGAAGAAAGGTCATATAGTGTCATAATGGTTAAGGCAGTAGCCACTGGAGACAAGCTACCTGGCTTTGTGGCCCAGCTCTGCTACATACTAGTAACCCAAGAACCTGCTTAATTTCTCTGGGCCTCAGTTTTCCTCATCTGTAAAACAGGAATAGGAATCAGAACTGCCTCATGGAACTGTTGTAAAAATTGAATAAAATTAATATATGGAATGTGTTTACCATAGTCCCAGACACAAAGTAAGCACAAGTAAGTGTTAGCAATTTTTAACTGTCATCATCATGACCATCATCATGACTATTATGGTTATTACCATTTTACAGTGGAGGAAAGTATAGCTTTAAGAGCTTAATACCCAAGGTCATGTAGCCGGATGGAGCTTGGATCTCAGTCTTAGTCAGTAAGACATCAGACATCAAATAAGTTGAAGACAGAATCTTTGAAGCTTAATTAGCTTTTTTCTTAACTATCCTTTTCTCTATAGCCCCAAACATACCTTAGACATTATATAATAAGGGTTATATGTAGTAGTGTGCTGGAAATATTTAACAACCAGCTCTCTGGAAAAAAACATTATGCATATAAATGTGTCCATAAGCTTATTGTAATCTTTATGTATATAAAGGATGAGAAGCACACAATTTACAAATAAAATTAAATATATAATCCTTTTTGTTATAAATTCTATTCAGCTAATTCAGTCTCACCAAATATTTTGGCCAAACTTTCATATCCATTGCCAACGTAAGGTTGCAATTGATGATTAAGTGTAGTTCTGACATGAACGTCAACTATATTTTTTTCTTACTGAGTATGTCAGAACTTTACTCTTTTGTCAATGGCATGAGCTACTTCTTTACTGAATCAGATAATGATTTTTGAATATTTGAAGAATATTTCCTCAACTTTTTGGTGCTATTCACAATGTAATACCTACAGACACAACATAACTTTTAAGTTTAATCTGTGTAATTAACATGTTTCCATCATTTTCTTAAGTTAAAAAAAAAATCAAGATAATAAATCCCTAATTTGTAGCATTTGCCAGTTTCTGCTGTAAATACTCTTATCATGGCTGATGTCAGGCTACCAAAGTGACATCACTGAAGAGATGGGAAGAGATACGAAGTATCTCATATCATTAGAAGCATATCATTATAGCATATCATTATATAGTATTTACACTATGTAGATATAATAGACATGAATACTTTCAAGAACATAAATAGTAGCAAAGTTGTGTAAAATAATTGGAAAGTACTGAGTTTGGTTACATAATACCCTTTAAATTTATCCAATCGCAAGTGTATATAATTGAATTTTAAATAATGGCTGTGTTTAGCAACTTAAATACAGCATTCCTGAAATTTTAACCATTGGTTTTTATGAGCTGGTAGAGGTTGACCATAGACACCATTGGTTATGTCAACCCCAAAGGGCTAAAGAGATCTGAAGCGCTCTTATGTCTACATTGCATCGTCAATTATTTTTAATAAATAACTTAATGGTTTTATGTATACGCCAGACCACAAAACATGTTGCATATTCACATGAATTTAATCATATCTTACTAGAAATATATAACCTGTCTTAGTATATGTACTAAACCCAGGGAGTTTTTCTTCGCCAGGCACCTTTGAGCATCGAGTTCATTGCACAGTTGTTGGGATTCAGGCTGTGAAATCAAGATGCGTTGGTTGGAATTCTAAATTCCCCACATGCTAGATAGGTGCTCTTGGGCAAGTTATTTAACCTCTCTAAATCCCGACTGCCTTATCTGTAAAGTGATAGTAATAATGATACTCCTTAAGGTTGTTGAGATAGTTAAATGAAAGAGTGTGCTTAAAATGCCTCCATGGAATTAGCACACAAGATACGTGATACACACACAAAACCATGTGTACACCCTCATTACCCTCATTACTTGGAGGTTGTAATACATTACATTCTGATTACATTCTGTTTGAACATATGACACAAACTAAATCCTCAGCAGGGATTAATAATTAATGGTAAAATATTAACTTGTGCTCCATCATATTTCTGTGGTCAAAGATGATTGTTTGTTTCTTTAAAGATTGGATATTCTGCCTTTAAAATTGCCCATGCTATTAGTAAACGCCCTCTCACTTGATAACCCTTTCTTAATGCTTGGAGAAGTTGCTTTGTTAGGAGCTGCAAGGCATTCACTATCAATACAGGTGTTGGCCCCTGTGCTCTTGAAGTTGACAGTCCTGCAGAAGGGACCAGACAAGTGCCCAGTTGACAGTGGTGTGAGGCAAAGTGGATGATGGCCAGGAGTGGAGTATGACAAAGATCTGGGGCCTCTGCTGCTGAGAGGCTGTGGCGCTGTGGAAACCTCTTGAAATTTATGGGTCAGGCTGACTTGGTTTTCTTTTTTTGATTTCTTTTTTAACATCTTTATTGGAGTATAATTGCTTTACAATGCTGTGTTAGTTTCTGCTTTATAACAAAGTGAATAAGCTGTACACATACATATATTCCCATATCTCCTCCCTCTTGCATCTCCCTCCCACCCTCCCTATCCCACCCCTCTAGGTGGTTACAAAGCACTGAGATGATCTCCCTGTGCTATGCGGCTGCTTCCCACTAGCTATCTATTTTACATTTGGTAGTGTATATATGTCCATGCCACTCTCTCACTTCGTCCCAGCTTACCCTTCCCCCTCCCCGTATCCTCAAGGCCATTGTCTACATCTGTATCTTTATCCCTGTCCTGCCCCTAGGTTCTTCATAACCTTTTTTTTTTCAAGATTCCATATATATGTGTTAGCATACGGTATTTATTTTTCTCTTTCTGACTTACATCACTCTGTATGACAGTCTCCAGGTCCATCCACCTCACTACAAATAACTCAGCTTTGTTTCTTTTTATGGCTGAGTAATATTCCCTTGTATATACGTGCCACATCTTCTTTATCCGTTCATCTTTCGATGGACACTTAGGTTGCTTCCATGTCCTGTCTATTGTAAATAGAGCTGCAATGAACATTGTGGTCCATGACTCTTTCTGAATTATGGTTTTCTCAGGGTATATGCCCAGGAGTGGGATTGCTGGGTCTTATAATTGTTCTATTTTTAGTTTTTTAAGGAACCTCCATACTGTTCTCCATACTGGCTGTATCAATATACATTCTCACCAACAGTGTAAGAGGGTTCTCTTTTCTCCACACCCTCTCCAGCATTTATTGTTTGTAGATTTTTTGATGATGGCCATTGTGACTGGTGTGAGGTGATACCTCATTGTAGTTTTGATTTGCATTTCTCTAATGGTTAGTGATGTTGAGCAACCTTTCACGTGTTTGTTGGCAATCTGTATGTCTTCTCTGGAGAAATGTCTATTTAGTTCTTCTGCCCATTTTTGGATTGGGTTGTTTGTTTTTTTGATATTGAGCTGCATGAGCTGCTTGTAAATTTTGGAGACTAATCCTTTGTCTGTTGCTTCATTTGCAAATATTTTCTCCCATTCTGAGGGTTGTCTTTGGTCTTGTTTATGGTTTCCTTTGCTGTGCAAAAGCTCTTAAGTTTCATTAGATCCAACTTGTTTATTTTTGTTTTTATTTCCATTTCTCTAGGAGGTGGGTCAAAAAGGATCTTGCTGTGATTTATGTCATGGAGTGAATGTTCTGCCAATGTTTTCCTCTAAGAGTTTTATAATGTCTGGCCTTACATTTAGATCTTCAATCCATTTTGAGTTTATTTTTACGTATGGTGTTAGGGAGTGTTCTCATTTCATTCTTTTACATGTAGCTGTCCACTTTTCCCAGCACCACTTATTGAGAAGTTGTGTTTTCTCCATTGTATATTCTTTCCTCCTTTATCAAAAATAGGGTGACCATATGTGCGTGGGTTTATCTCTGGGCTTTCTATCCTGTTCCATTGATCTATATTTCTGTTTTTGTGCCAGTACCATACTGTCTTGATTACTGTAGCTTTGTAGTATAGTCTGAAGACCAGGAGCTTGATTCGTCCAGCTCCGTTTTTCTTTCTCAAGATTGCTTTGGCTGTTCGGGGTCTTTTGTGTTTCCATACAAATTTTGAAATGTTGTGTTCTAGTTCTGTGAAAACTGCCATTGGTAGTTTGATGGGGATTGTGTTGAATCTGTAGATTGCTTTGGGTAGTACAGTCATTTTCACAATGTTGATTCTTCCAATCCAAGAACATGGTATATCTCTTCATCTGTTTGTATCATCTTTAATTAGTTTCATCAGTGTCTTATAGTTTTCTGCATACAGGTCTTTTGTCTCCTTAAGTAGGTTTATTCCTAGGTATTTTATTCTTTTTGTTGCAATGGTAAGTGGAAGTGTTTGCTTCATTTCTCTTTCAGATTTTTCAGCATTAGTGTATAGGAATGCAAGAGATTTCTGTGCATAATTTTGTATCCTGCTGCTTTACTGGCTTCATTGATTAGCTCTAGTAGTTTCCTGGTAGCATCTTTAGGATTCTCTATGTATAGTATGTCATCTGCAAACAGTGACAGCTTTACTTCTTCTTTTCCGATTTGGATTCCTTTTATTTCTTTTTCTTCTCTGATTGCTGTGGCTAAAACTTCCAAAACTATGTTGAATAAGAGTGGTGAGAGTGGACAGCTATGTCTTGTTCCGGGTCTTAGAGGAAATGGTTTCAGTTTCTCACCACTGAGAACAATGTTGGCTGTGGGTTTGTCATATATGGCCTTTATTATGTTGAGGTAAGTTCCCTCTATGCCTACTTTCTGCAGGGTTTTTTATCATAAATGGGTGTTGAATTTTGTTGAAAGCTTTTTCTGCATCTATTGAGATGATCATATGGTTTTTCTCCTTCAATTTTTTAATATGGTGTATCACATTGATTGATTTCCCTATATTGAAGAATCCTTGCATTCCTGAGATAAACCCCGCTTGATCATGGTGTATGATCCTTTTAATGTGCTGTTGGATTCTGTTTGCTAGTATTTTGTTGAGGAGTTTTGCATCTATGTTCATCAGTGATATTGGCCTGTAGTTTTCTTTCTTTGTGACATCTTTGTCTGGTTTTGGTATCAGGGTGATGGTGGCCTTGTAGAATGAGTTTGGGAGTGTTCCTCCCTCTGTATATGTTGGAAGAATTTGAGAAGGATAGGTGTTAGCTCTTCTCTAAAGCTTTGATAGAATTCACTTGTGAAGCCATCTGGTCCTGGGCTTTTGTTTGTTGGAAGATTTTTAATCACAGTCTCAAATTCAGTGCTTGTGATTGGTCTGTTTATATTTTCTGTTTCTTCCTGCTTCAGTCTCAGAAGGTTGTGCTTTTGTAAGAGTTTGTCCATTTCTTCCAGGTTGTCCATTTTATTGGCATATAGTTGCTTGTAGTAATGTCTTATGATCATTTGTATTTCTGCAGTGTCAATTGTTACTTCTCCTTTTTCATTTCTAATTCTATTGATTTGACTGTTCTACCTTTTTTTCTTGATGAGTTGGCTAATGGTTTATCAATTTTGTTTATCTTCTCAAAGAACCAGGTTTTAGTTTTATTGATGTTTGCTATTATTTCCTTCTTTTCTTTTTCATTTATTTCTGATCTGATCTTTATGATTTCTTTCCTTCTGCTAACTTTGGGGATTTTTTGTTCTTCTTTTTCTAATTGCTTTAGGTATAAGCTTAGGTTTTTTATTTGAGATGTTTCTTGTTTCTTGAGGTAGGATTGTATTGCTATAAACTTCCCTCTTAGAACTGTTTTTGCTGCATCCCGTAGTTTCTGGGTCGTCGTGTTTTCATTGTCATTTGTCTCTAGGTATTTTTTTATTTTCTCTTTGATTTCTTCAGTGATCTCTTGGTTATTTAGTAGTGTTTTGTTTAGCTTCCATATGTTTGTATTTTTTACAGATTTTTTTCCTGTAATTGATATCTAGTCTCATAGCATTGTGGTCAGAAAAGATACTTGATACGATTTCAGTTTTCTTAAATTTACCAAGGCTTGATTTGTGACCCAAGATATGATCTATCCTGGAGAATATTCCATGAGCACTTGAGAAGAAAGTGTATTCTGTTGTTTTTGGGTGGAATGTCCTATAAATATCAATTAAGTCTATGTTGTTAATGTATCATTTAAAGCTGTGTTTCCTTCTTTATTTTCATTTTGGATGATCTGTCCATTGGTGAAAGTGGGGTGTTAAAGTCCCGTACTATGATTGTGTCACTGTCAATTTCCCCTTTTGTGGCTGTTAGCATTTGCCTTATGTATTGAGGTGCTCATGTGTTGGGTGCATAAATATTTACAATTGTTATATCTTCTTGGATTGATCCCTTGATCATTATGTAGTGTCCTTCTTTGTGTCTTGTAATAGTCTTTATTTTAAAGTCTATTTTGTCTGATATGAGAATTGCTCCTCCAGGTTTTTTTTGATTTCCATTAGCATGGAATATCTTTTTCCATCCCCTCACTTTAAGTCTGTATGTGTCCCTATGTCTGAAGTGGTCTCTTGTAGACAGCATATATATGGGTCTTGTTTTTGTATCCATTCAGCCAGTCTATGTCTTTTGATGGGAGCATAATCCATTTATATTTAAGGTAATTATCCATATGTATGTTCTATTACCATTTTCTTAATTGTTTTGGGTTTGTTATTGTAGGTCTTTTCCTTTTCTTGTGTTTCCTGCCTAGAGAAGTTCCTTTAGCATTTGTTGTGGAGCTGGTTTGGCGGTGCTGAGCTCTCTTAGCTTTTGCTTGTCTGTAAAGGTTTTAATTTCTCCGTGGAATCTGATTGAGATCCTTGCTGGGTAGAATAATCTTGGTTGTAGGCTTTTCCCTTTCCTCACTTTAAATATGTCTTCCCACTCCCTTCTGGCTTGCAGAGTTCCTGCTGAAAGTTTAGCTGTTAACCGTATGGGGATTCCCTTGTATGTTATTTGTTGTTTTTCCCTTGCTGCTGTATTTTCTTTGTATTTAATTTTTGATAGCTTGATTAATATGTGTCTTGGCATGTTTCTCCTTGGATTTATCCTGTATGGGACTCTCTGTGCTTCCTGGACTTGATTAACTGTTCCCTTTCCCATATTAGGGAAGTTTTCAACTATAATCTCTTCAAATATTTTCTCAGTCCCTTTCTTTTTCTCTTCTTCTTCTGGGACCCCTATAATTCGAATGTTGGTGCGTTTAATGTTGTCCCAGAGGTCTCTGAGAGTGTCCTCAATTCTTTTCATTCTTTTTTCCTTATTCTGCTCTGCAGTAGATATTTCCACTATTTTATCTTCCAGGTTACTTATCCGTTCTTCTGACTCAGTTATTCTGCTATTGATTCCTTCTAGAGAATTTTTAATTTCATTTATTGTGTTTTTCATCATTATTTGTTTGCTCTTTAGTTCTTCTAGGTCCTTGTTAAACGTTTCTTGTATTTTCTCCATTCTATTTCCAAGATTTTGGAGCATCTTTACTATCATTACTCTGAATTATTTTTCAGGTTATTTCATCTTCATTTGTTAGGTCTGGTGGGTTTTTGCCTTGCTCCTTCATCTGCTGTGTGTTTCTCTGTCTTCTCGTTTTGCTTAGCTTACTGTGTTTGGAGTCTCCTTTTCGCAGGCTGCAGGTTCTTAGTTGCTGTTATTTTTGGTGTCTGCCCCCAGTGCCTAAGGTTGGTTCAGTGGGCTGTGTAGTCTTCCTGGCAGAGAGGACTAGTGCCTGTGTTCTGGTGGATGAGGCTGGATCTTGTCTTTCTTGTGGGCAGGAACACATCTGGGGGTTGGGGTTTTGGGGTGTCTGTGACTTTATTATGAGTTTAGGCAACTTCTCTCCTAATGGGTGGGATTGTGTTCCTGTCTTGCTAGTTGTTTGGCATAGGGTGTCCAGCACCGTAGCTTGCTGTTTGTTGAGTGGAGCTGAGTCTTAGCATTGGGATGGGGATCTCTGGGAGAGCTTTCGCCGTTTGATATTACCTGGAGCTCAGAGGTCTCTGGTGGACCAATGTTCTGCACTCGGCTCTCCCACCTCAGCGGCACAGGCTTGACACCTGGCCGGAACACTAAGCCCCTGTCAGCCACACGGCTCCAAACTCCGGAATTCCACACTCCAGAGGCCCTCCTTTCCAATGTGCTGCCTCTCACCCTTCCACGCAGGTCCTCCTGACTTGGTTTTTAATCCCACTCTGGATTTTAGAACTGTGTAGTCTTGGACATGTGACTTATCCTTTCCATGCCTCAGTTTTCTTTTTTCTCACATGAGAGTAATAATAGGATATACTGACACATTGGAAAACCATTAGACTTAGAATGCATTCAAGAAACATTTGTTCCTATCCCACCCCATGCCTCCTTTCTTTTCTACCCCCCATCTCCTTCCTCCTTAACTCCTACTGTCCCTCCTTCTGCTGCTTCTCCTTGCCCTTTGATGGGAGAGATTGGAAAGATACTTGTTGGAAAATGTGTTGTTTCAGATCAGCCCTTGTAGGATTTTAATTTTTAAATATTTTAAACTGCCAGAAGCAATGGCACCATTAAATAGAATTTAAAAATTAAATCCTCCCAAACCACATTATTCACAAAAATCTTTCAATCTCTGCGTATTAACTTTTACCCGTTATAAATTTTATCTTGTTAAAAATCGTAGTGGATGTACTATTCTTATATTAACTGTGTTCACTGAATTTTGTATAATAAAAATTTTGCATATTTATCTCTTTTATATTTGGTTACCACATGTAATTATGAATATTTCCATAATGCCCAGTATTTATGTTGTTTTATTTTTTCTTGTTATATGAGTGTCTGCTAAAAGTATTTTGGAAACCACCACTCTCGATGATTGAAAAGGTCTTTTACAGCTCTGACATTCCGTAATTTGATTATTTGTGTAAAGGTCCAAAAAATGCCCAGTCTATAGCCCTTGCTTCCTGTTTTCCATTCCTGTTTCTTTTCCTTCCTGTCTGCCTTCCTCTCATAAACATTTCAGAACTACAGCTCTGGGCCTGATGGCCTTTTAGGCACTAGCAGAACTGGACCCCCTGTAGATCAGATACAAACAGTGGCAAACTCTGGAGGCTGTTTTGCCTGCAAAGGGCTTCCTGATTCCCGAGAGCCTTCGGCACAACCCTCCCCCTCACCCCAACCCTTCTTTGACTGACTTCTGCTCTGAATTACCCCTCACCTCCATCAGTCAGCTGAATGCTCAGCTCTTTTTCAGACTCTTCCTTTTGCCCGTTTGGGCCCTTTCTTGGCCCTTGGTTCCTGGCTCATCCTCATCCCACCATACCGCCTTTTTTTCTCTCAGTTTTTTGGCTTCTGGCTCTGGACCAGTATATGGTTTTCCTGTTCCCCCACCTGTCTGTCATTTCCAGCACAGTGGGTCTGTGGTGGAGGCTTTCTGTCTGTCCTCACACTGAAAGGCCTGGTGCCTTCACATGTGAGCAAGTGGGAAGACTCCACCTTAGGCCGGTTCTGTGGCTTTTAACTTAATCCTTGAGATGCTGTCAAGTCTTTACCTCTGATTCTGGCAACTTGGCCTATACTTTTGTGTTGAATTACAATCATGGTGTATAGTTTTCTCTTTGACGTTAAAATGTTTTATTCATTCAAGCATTATGCATTGACTTCTTTCTGTCTTTCTAGCAGCATGTTGGGTACAAGGGTAACAGTATAGTTAATCTTGGAAAGTTAGTAGAGTTAATCTTGAAAGTTCTCTGTTAGTATGAAGAAGAAATAAGCAAGGATGTAATTACTGGTCCAAGTGTTCAGCTGTCATCATAGAGGTCAGGGTCAAAGTTCTGTGATGATGCAGAGTATGGGGATCAGGCTTTGAGTTGGTGACTCTTACTAACCAGCATTAATCATGATTCTAATTTCTCCTTCTTCTTTTTTTTGATGAGTTGGGAATGCAGCCAAGGTCCTCATTTTATTTTTCTTGGTATTCTCTACACAGGGCCTGGCATATAGTAGGTGTTTATTAAATCCTTAATAATAAATGAGTGATACTTTTTCTTATGAGAGAAAATAAATGTTTTTAGAAGAGTCAGCTTTATACCACAGTTTCAGGGAATGAATTGTGATGAAAAGCGAAGATTGCTTTTACTTGAAAGAGGCTGACAAATTTCCCAGACCTGGGATCACTTTATGCAGCGTATGATTTAAGGGTGAGTGAGCATGCCAGAGCGCTCCACTTGAGCTGAGTGATGGGGAATGAGTTGTGGAGCTGTGGTCTTAGATGGTATTTTGTGAAAAATAGTGGGAGATTTATGACTATTAAACAACTTTGTAGCTGCCCCCTTCTTGTCTTGAAGCCTGCCAAATCTCTCCTCCTGTGGTCTGTATCATGTTCCTTCCGGGCATCCATGATGTTCAGAAATATCCACTGGAATGCAGGTTTTCATGGAACGCACCCAATGGGAGGGGGCTCGAATTTTACACATTCATCTAAAGACATTTGTTTTCTGGAACCGCAGAGTGAAATTCTCACTTTGCAAATCTCTTGTACTGTACTTTCATTCAGTCTTTTCCAATGAGGTTGCCAAAGTTCTTCCTTCCTTCCTGCATTATAGAAATTGCAAAGCACAGTATATTAGTGACCATTGTCATTATTGATGTGAGTTTAAAAAATTATTAGCAACTCTCCAATTGTGAGTAGGAGACAAGTACAGAAACCTTCAGTATGCTTTGGCAGATCTTAAGCAGAAGTGCTTACCGGGCTGGAACGAGCATTTCAAGCCTTGGTGTGAAGGGGGAATTTATAGTTACTACTGCTTATTGGCTTTTTCCATTCTATTGTCATACTCAGTAGCTTTGGAAGAATTAGAAATGGGATATTTCATCACAAAAAGCCAACCAGAGATGACCTGAATCCATGTTGGGCAAGTACTAGAAAATTGTTAGAGGAAATTTCCTCTAATTATGGGTTTATATCAACATAGGACTTATGGATCAGAGAGAAAATAGGAGTCTGTTTTTTCAATTTTCATGTTTAATTCTGAGAAATTGCAAAAATGTAGAAAAGTTTGAAAAGTAATGAGGATGTTCAGCTACCATACAGGGTTTGTATTTTCTAATATCTTGACATTTTTTTTCATGTCTTATCTTTCAATAAAAGAAATAAACCTTATCTGTAAAATTGAAGCTCACCCTCTTTCCCATTAGCCCCAGTCCTATTCCTGTGCCCTGTGGTAGAGGCAACCATTTTCATGAATGTAGTGTATAACTTTTATAATTTTTAGACCTTTCCGTATACACATATGAGATCAAAGAACTACACATATACATAAATAATATTGCTCTACATTTATCATTCTGCAACTTGCATTTTCACTTTTTATTAAATTTTTAGAGCTACTCAAATTGAGATATATAAATCAGCTTTATTGCTCTTAAGTGCTAAATATTATTCTGTCATGTGAATATACAACATTTTATTTATCGATTTTCCTCATTGATAGACATTTGAATTATTTCCAATTTGTTCTGTTGTAAATAATGCTGCAATAAACATTGTTCTATGTTCCACCTTACAGATCTGAGTAAAATTTTCCATCGTATATATTTTAAAGGGAATTGCAGTACCAGTTTTCAATTTTATTAGATATTGCTAAGCTATTCTCCTGCGTAGTTGAACCAATGTACGTTCCCACTGGCAAAGGATGAGAGGTTGAGATTTGTTGTCCTTCATTCTCTGTAGCACTCGCTATTGTGAGACTTAAAAGTTTGCCAACTATGATGGACAAGAAAATAATTGCATCTTGTTTTAATTTGCATTGCCTTTAGGACTAGTAAATTTGACCATCTTCTCTTTTATTTATTGACTACTCAGGTTTCCTCTTCTTTGAATTGTCTGAGTTTTCCTTTGCCCATTTTTTATTATATTTTTATTTATTTAGGGATATAGGTATTCTGGATGCTAATATTTTATTGTAGATGTTGCAAAAATTCTCTAACGGGTGATTTAAAATGTAAAAGTAATTCTTTGCCACAGGTCGTTAGAAAATTTGGCAAGTACTCAAAGATTAGAGAATTATTTGTAGTTCTTAGGATTCCGATTTACCCTGATTTCCCTGTTCCCATTTTAAGCATCCTTCCTTAATCCAGGTAAAAGAAAACATTAAATATTTCCACTTATGTTTCTATTATTTCATTCTTGATATACTGTGAGTGTATTGCTTCAGTTTCAAGGGGAGTTCTTTATTCTGGGGCAGGTAGAATGCAAATTTAAGACATTGTCTTGTCCATTTCTTTCATATGATAATTGTGCTTTTCTGAATCATGCTTCTAAGCATAATTTTCAACATCACTATTGAGAAGATCACATGGAGTTCATTTTGCTAAAAGCCAAGTCAAAGAACTGGTAGTTAGAACCTTGGTTTGTAGCGGTTTTCCCCAACATCCAGCCATGAAAGTCTCACCAAAAGGCATAGTTTGCAAAATTGTTCTCTTCCTGGATTCTTTTCCATGACTTGAGTTTATAAATGGACACTTAGCAGAAAAGTAATTAAGTGCTAGGCGAAGAATGATGACTGCAAAACAGAACTCAAGCCACACAGTTTTTGCTTTGACTACAATTGGAAATAAAAGTTAAATCGCTATTTTACTCTTGGTTACAAAATTCGTATGTTTTTCCCCGTCAGAGGTATTTGCTGAAAGGTAGTTTCTTCCAGTAATTTTAGGAAAAGCTGTCATCAAGTTGTCAACAGCCCAAATTGAGATTAAAAGCACCAAGAAATATCACAATATAGCAACCTAAAACTCATCCTGGAATTTTAGGCTTTTTTTAGCAACAAGGTGGAGTAGAAACATTGACAGAGAAAGAAGCTATGGCCTCTTATGGAGGAAGTACAGTAGATTTGTGGAAGGACATTCCCCATTCCTCTGCCGCATATATCCTGCCTCAAGCATTGAATAGATGCCATATTCAGAACATGTCATTGTGTCTCATTTATCATGTAGGGATAACAGGAGACCTTGATGCCAAATGGAGAAACACCTGGTGATTCTAATGTTTGAATTTTAATCTAATTGCTGACTCTTTTACATTGTTGCAGCATCCTAAATGTCTAATGATGCAGTATCTTACAAATCTTGGGTACTTTTTAAAACATTTTTCTTGGTGACTGAACTTTGATCTTTCTAGACCCAATACCTTTGGATCAAACTTTAAACACCATATATTTCTCTTGCTGCTGAGATGAAGTAATGCTACCCGAAATCTGTCTCTACCTTAGGGACAGAGCTTCTGCTTTTGTGGCATTCAGAACTCTTTCTGTAAGTCTCCACTGAAAGCTGCTTAATCAAACATCTCAAATGTCAGAAACGGGGTTTAAAGGGTTTTTCTAGCAAGTAGGTCTAATCTCCTACTTAGTTTTGATTCCTATAATGTCGATAATCTCTTTGGAGAAAAGGCCTCCTCCTACCAGGGCAAATATATCCCATAGAATGTATTTCCTTTTCCAGAAAGAAAAATGTAGCATTAATGAAATTTACTTTTTCATGAAGCTTGGAAAGGTTGTAAGCTTAGGATTTTGATCCTAGCAGATGTTCTTTTTTGGATATTAAAAAAAAAAAAAAAGTAGTGTTTGATTCAGAAGTCTCAGTAAGAATTGCAGTGGTGGTGCTTCGTACTCCACGCAGCCACACTCAGAATATGACATACTGGTCATTAGCTCTGAGTGACACCTGACTCTCCGGCTGTGGTCCTTTCCTCCTGCCTTAGCCCCCATGGATGTAGTGTTAGGGAAAGAGAGTTAGTAGCCTGCGTCACACTATATAGAATCGAATGGTTAAAGAGCCTTGTGTACAGTTAAAAAAAAGCATCTTCGTAGATAGATTTCAGAATATTTTCTTTTAGACTTTGAAATGGCAAAGTTTTGTCGACGACCACTGTATTTCAAATTTCAGATGGGTTTTTCAGTGCTATTGTAAAATGTAGCCAGAACCCCAGTTGCAGGGTCTGCAATGGTTTGTATCCTTCTCTAGGGTCACTTCATGCTGCCAGGCCTTTTGTCTTCAGCTTCCCATTATCTCCATGCCACTGGGTCCAGTAAACCAGGCTTGTTTGTCCCATCCACCCTGGGGGCAAAGCTCAGCCTCTTCACTGGTTTCCATAGAAATCTCCGCACAGTGAACATTCGATCCGTGGGAAGTATTGGTAGGAGGCCTGTGGCAGAAATCGAAGTCTGCATCATTTCCTGCCTTCAACTTCTCCTTGCCTCCTCCTCCTTGAAGTTCAGCACAGTAAACAAACCATCCCCTTGTGTCAGAGCCCTTCCACCTGTACCAAGTCCCCTGGAAGCTTGGTAATCGACCCTACACTTAGCAGAATATTATCTCAACACAGACAACTCTTGCTCCCTAAGAAGAGTCTTGGTCCATAATATTTTCTCCAAACCCAGATCCCGAGGAGACAAGTTGGGTAAATGAAGGTATTTAGTGTTTGGTGTGGCTTCATGTTGGTGTGGTTTTTCTCACGCAGGCCTCTGGTGACAGCGTTGCCGCCTCTCCGAAGAGCCGCTACACACCCCTGCCTTCTGCTTCCAGGGAACTCACCAGTCACCGAGGTAGGAACCCTGCTTTTTATTGCTCTCAGTGGCTGCAGGGAGGGACACCGGCCTGTGCGGAGCTCGGGGCTCATTACTGCTGTCTCGGCACTTTGGAAGGAACACAGTGCTTTTCAAGTCCTTGATGAGAAAACCATACCTGTCAAGCCTAGTGATTTTCACTCATATTCAACAGAATTTAGTGGCAGTCTATTGGGAAGGCAAATAAGTCTATGGTGGAATATAATTTTGTGATACTTTTTCTTTAAACAAAGAGATTATCGTACTTAAAAATTACTAAGGAGGTCATTTCCTCCAGGGAAAGTGATGGAGAGAAATTAGGAAAGTCACTAATATTTGTAAAAGTGTCACTGTTTGGGAGTATAATAGCTGAAATCTGTAATTTCGAAATGAATGAACTCTACGTTACAGCTAAAAGGAATTCCCGTTTGCCTAGTAACATTAAGGCGAATCAATATGCAGTTTTCCCTGAATTCTCTGATCCTTGAAACTTTAATTTGGCTTACCCAGTTCTTCCAAAGCCTTGAATTCCTATTGCCATCTCTAAAGTCTGCAAGGAATATAATTTAAACATGCTTTATCCCTAACCTGGCTGCTCAGGCCAAGGACTATGTGACCAGCTTTGTTGGAATTAGTTAGGACAGGAAGAGGCCATGTGATGTAACTTGTTTACCCCATTTTATTCTGGTTATGACCACAGTCATGTTTCGTAATTGTGAATCTACCTTCCAAGGATAAGTAAGAACAGGCTAAGATTGAGGGCATTACATACTTTAAACATTGCTTCTCCAAGCAGGAAATTACCCTTGTACATTCAGGGGACACTGAATAAGGCCTCTTCCAGCTTTGTCATCCAAGCTGCACAGCAGGATGAGTGGGTCGGAGCCAAGTCTGTAGAGATTATCAGAAAGTAGAGCTGGCCCTCTAAGGAAGACATGGAGGTTTCAGGCAAATGGCACACTTATATTCTGCAGGAAACGGTCCACAGAGTAATGCAGGATTCCAGGTGTCTGTGACTTGGACCTGTGTTGTCTGTTTGATGTCTGGGCCCAGTGGAACTTTTCTACATTTAAATATGTGTTGGTTCAATTAGGGTTCAACTGTGATTCCATTCAGTAAGTGTCAAACTTGTGAAAGTCAATTTTGCTCAAAGTCAGGTAGAATAAATAGCTTCCGACATGTTATATTTTGAGGGGTGTGAACAGATCTCTTCTGCTGAATGTCCTTATGAAGGTTGTGAGTATATCCCTTTAGAGACTGTTTTACTGGGTGGCGGGGGGTGGCGGGGATTCCTCTAGGCAAACAATAATACGCTCTCTAGAAGGAATAACAAATTAAGCCTAGCATCATATTCTCATAGATGGTCTCTTGCATTTGAATAAGGGTAGTTTTAACTGTGTAGCCCGTTGACTACATGAGTAGGAACTGAAGTCTCGGAGCCCTCAAGCCTACTTGAGTTGATCTGGCCACGAAATTGAGATTTCACAGCAGGAGGACCCCATAGTGATAGTCATCAGTAATAGGGCAAAGGTCATCTGTGGTCGTAACAGTAAAATAAAGAATCTGAACCTTGAAGAAATGGAATATAAAACAATAGTTTTGAAGATATTTTGGTTAATATTTGGAATATGGAAAAATACCTAACATGGTTAGAGTGAAAATAGGCCCCCTTGAATGATATCAGAGCCCAACATCAATAGGGAAAACATTATTTAAAGGGAGCCAAGAGCAGCTGTCTTGAATTTCCTGAGTAATTAATACACATTTAATGCATTTGAGGCATTAGTTGCCTGATCTGTGCTAAGTACTTGGATGTTGAAAAGAGCAAGACAGCGTCATGAAACGACGGCCAGGTCTTTGGACTTATGTTCATGAGGAGACCAGTAAAGAGAGAACCAAAGAAGCTCATTAGGCTGAATTATTATTGGACTGATGTGCGTGGGGAAAATATGTGACTGATATATTTCACCTTGGCATGAATCATGCAGTGACAAATGAGGAAAGCCATAGTTTGCAGCATCCAGAAAGAAACCACTTAATGCCATCTTGGTTTATTTTGTATTTAAGTGAAAGAAATTATTCTAAATTTCTGATTCCATAAATCACCAAACATTTTGAGTGTCGTTTGTTAATATTTTCATGGCAACAGCCTACAAACATTTATCCAGAGAGGTACTTCCACGTTGTGAAGGCAAATGACACCAATTCTTTCCCAGGTGAAATCCTCCATGATGTTTGAAAGTTGGTCTATAAATTCCTAAGTGGAAATTCTATTTGTAAATAATTTTTGGTTCATTCGGTTCCCAATCTCTTTTCATTCCGCACCAACGACTACACAAACTGTGGGCAGTAGTTCATGTGCAAATTGCTATTTTTCTATACTTGCCATCTTCCCTTTGCTTGTCCTTTTATGTAACTTCCAATGTCGAGTATGATAGGCCAGAGATTCATGTCCTAAGGACTGTAGATTCAAATGCAAAGGAAGTCTGGGCCCAGAATAATGATCAGGAGACAGGGGACTCTATTTTTCCATCTGTAACGTGTAGATAATCTAAACCTCATGGGGACAGTAATGCCCAGTACTTTGTTCTTCCTGCATGAAATTTTTACTGATCTTACCTGTATTGAATTTTTCCCCTAGTTGAGGTACTTACAATATTTGTTTCTCTCTCCTTAGTGCCATTGCTCATATTCTGCTTTGTATGACAGGGGTCAGGACTATGTATGTCTTGAACTCCTCATGAATGAAAGCTCCCTGAGGGGCAGTACAGATTCTAACTCTCCTTCCCTTTCACATCATTAACTCCTACTCATTCGTCAGGTATCAGCTTCAGTACAACAGCTCCAAAGAAGATTCCTCTGTTCTCACCCTGTCCCTTTGCTTTAGGTCAGTTTTCCCTTTTCAGAGACTGTCTTCCCAGATGGCAGCTCTTGGCGGTGGGGCGGAGGGGGGGCGGTTGGTGTGGGGTAGGGGGTGGAGGTGCTGATGTCTGTTTACTCGCCACTATTTTCGCAGTGCCTGGCACAGGGCCTCCTACTTAATCAGCGATCAATAAATATTTGTTCAGTAAATGATGAGTGATAGAAACCCAGGGGAAAGTCAGTGACTTAGGTACCTCTTGTTGGTATCTAAGTACCCCCGTTGCATGTAAATTGCGAGGTAACTAGATTGCATCTGAGGAAGGAAACCCATCTGCCTTTGGGGGTGATCACATACTGAAGGGAGCGGCCTGTCTTGTGGACGTCAGACCTCAACTCTGTTGCTTTCAGAAACCCACACACACCATCTTGGATTGGAGCTGTATCTATTGGTTCATTGCCAGAAGGCATTTAGCCGTATTGCACAACTTCCAAGTAGATAGTTATTTTAATGTCAGAGTTTTCAAACGCTGGTGTTTTGATGATGGAAAGGACTAGGATGAATTAAAGCAACTCATGGAATTATTTTACTAGAACAGAAGTTCTCAAAGAAGGGGATGGAAGTTCAGTAAGATGCAGGTTGTGGTAAAGATAGGGTTTTAGAATGGTCCGCTTAAAGTCTCTCTGGGAATTCTCCTCTAGGTCTGAGCATGTCTTCAGAATATGGGGAATATGGGGCTATGTCAGTGATTCCAACTGCTACCCAGTGATAGTCTGCATACATACTACCTCCTCAGTGGGTAGCCACATTATGAGGAATGTTGAAACGTTTATCACAGAAATGGATATACCCCTGCATGCCACTCTATCTGGTAGCTGTTAGAAGCAGAATTTGCATCTTTATAGACCATTGTGTCTTTTGGGAAAACATTTCTATTTAGAGCATAGACCATAAATAAACCCAATAAGGTGGAGAGGGTAAATGTTAGTTTTCCCATTTAACAGAGGAAGACACCCCCAACAATTGCTAGGGGAGCTGAATCACTCAGCAACAGAGGCAAGGAAAAAGCATCCAAGCTCTGTGTCCTAGATTCCCAGGCCACCCCAGACATTTGTCCTTTACACAGGACACATAAAGCAATCCGCTGCCTGGGGTGCTAAGGCTGTGGTAAAGTACAGCGTCCTTGCCAACTTCTGTCAAAAGAGTTGCCTGTTACTCCCCTTCTTCCACCCTTTTTAAAAAATTACAAATCTATACATTCAGGAGCAGAGATAGTTTGAAAAACCAAAGGGAAAAATGCTATGGTATCAACCTGAATTCAGACAGGGAAAATTGAATGCACACCATTCAAATTATGAAGGGCTTTAATGTAAGGAATGAGAGGCTTACACATACAGGAAAGGACTGACAGGGAAGGTGTCACCCAGAGTCTCACCTCTGTGACCGGTGATTCTCAAGAGCTGCTGAAGATTCTGTGCATCTCAGGAATACTTGGGAATCTCCTCCTGACTTTCTCGGTCTGCAGCACCAAGGCGGCGGTGATTCTCAAGAAGTTCTTCAAAGGTTAGGACTACCCACGCATTGCCCTGCCCCTCCTCTCTGGATTTCCACATCATACTCAGTGTCTCTCTTTGGCCCTCTCTAACTGAGAGCTATGCACACAGGGAATTTTGGGAAATGTAGTTTCTAGTTTCTCCTGTGAGCTGCAGAGAAAACCTCAGAAGGGGGTAGTGGTGATGCCCAATTAAAACAGCCAAGGGCTTCCCTGGTGGCGCAGTGGTTGAGAGTCCGCCTGCTGATGCAGGGGACACGGGTTTGTGCCCTGGTCCGGGAAGATCCCACATGCCGCGGAGCAGCTGGGCCCGTGAGCCATGGCCGCGGAGCCTGCGCATCTGGAGCCTGTGCTCTGCAACGGGAGAGGCCACAACAGTGAGAGGCCCGCATACTGCAAAAAAACCCCAAAAAACAGCCAAGCCGGCACATCTACCGTAATCCTACCTTGCCAACCGCTATCACGTTGAGGGTCCCATTCCAATTGTTTGCACGCACATTTTGCAAAGTAATTGCAAACCCAGTGAACATCCCTGAATTATTACTTTTTTTCCCCTGATGCTTATACAGTCTTGAAGATGTGCCATAGTTAACTTGTCAGATTAAGCATTGGACTTTAAAAGTATGAAAGAAAGAAAGCAAGAAACGGAGGGGAATCTGTTACGAAAAGCTGCTTGGAGATGATAATACCCCACTTCTATCCATCGTTGGCAATCTTGCCATTATTTTTATTGACACAG
The DNA here is from genome assembly GCF_003676395.1 of Aethalodelphis obliquidens. NCBI lineage: Eukaryota > Metazoa > Chordata > Mammalia > Artiodactyla > Delphinidae > Aethalodelphis > Aethalodelphis obliquidens. Next base: position 8,984,921 of record NW_020837981.1, on the reverse strand, counting down.
TCGTTAGAAGCTCGTCCTCTTCTCCAACCAGGGGCTTGGTCTGTTTGTTTTGGAAATTGATTGCTGGGACCATCACAGAGTGATTTACATAGCAACTTATCATAATTAGTTATTGTTTGCAGTTTCCTTAATGTGAGTTGCATTTTATGCTTAGCAATTGATTTTTCTGTATTTCTCCATGAAGCAGCTCAATGTGTGTCATCCAAAAAAGAAAAAAAAGGTGGAAGGAAAAACTGCTGGCGTTTTTTAGTTTTATTTTTTAAACAGTTTTAGCCTGAGATATCATAAAGTACCTTTTCTCAGAAGCCATAAATGCAGAGGGTTTTGCTTCAACTATTCAAATAAGCCAAAGTGAAATAAATCAGAGGAAAATTAAATGGATGTAGGTGAAGATGTGTCAATGTAGGCAGAGATGTTTGGGATGGGGAGATGTTGGCCAGAAAAACTGTACGCCAGCAAGCAGAATACTTCCGGGAGGGCACAAGATGGGGCTGCTTGATAACCAAACTTCATCACAATTTGTTTTAGGCTTATAGGATTTGGAAGCAATCTGTCTCTTTCAGACAATTTAAAAACCTTTTTCTATTTTTCATATTTGTACCATTTTGCTAATGTCAACCCACGGGGAATGTGAAAGCTTAAGTAGACTTGATCATTATAAACAAAATCCACGCAGAATAATAGCAAAGACTCAAGGAAGACAGGTGCATTTATCTGGGTTCTCTTACCAGTTCAGCATCAAGGAGTCTTTTTGCCTATTGCTTGTTGGTTCTCATTGACCATTTAAAGAGATGGAACAAGCAATCTGATGGTTATGGTGACTTTGCCTGGTAGGTCTCACCTAAGATCAGACCCATGACTCAGGCAGCCTGTTTGTTTGCTGCCTTCAGTCTTCCAGAATATTTTGATTAGTCTTTCAAGGGAGCTAACCATCACATGGTTTCTCATAAAATGTGACTGATTCATTGAAGGTTCATAGAAGTATGATGGATCCAACTCTCCTCTATGGAAAGTGTATTGAAAGCTGTGGAAAAAAGAAAGAAACAAGGAGGTGGGTAGGGAGAGCAGGCGAGGGAGAAGGAGAGAAAAAGAGAGAGAGAAGAAAACAGAAAAAGAAAATCACATTGGCAATTGACAAGGAAGCCTTCTTTGCTGAGGCGGACACGGTTGGTCTGTGGGTCCTGCCAAGCAAGTACATGGCCTCGGCTGCCATCTCTCAGACTCCATGCTGTGGCTTTGCCCTGGCTGTGTGAGGAAAGAGTGTGTTGGTTCCCTGTGCAGAGCTATTATTAGCATTTTCTAATTATGTAAAATACTTTGATGACATTTTCAACAGAACCCCTCACTTTAGTTTTTTCTTCCCTTCATAATGCTTTCATGGGCTTAGAATCTTGGTGGAAGTCTCAGATGCTGAGAGATGCTAATGTTTCTTTTATTTAATCGAGGTGACTAGTGATTTGACAGTAGTGGTTGATAGGTTTATTTTATCTGTGTGGCAGCGGGAGTCTATTTTCAGTCTGTGCACTCTGTTCCTAAGTAAAAGGACTTTACTAAGTGCTGAATAAATTGTACCTTCCTTTGATTCTAGGCCTTGCTGAAATGGTTTAAAAACAGTAGTCTGGGTCATCAAATTCATTTCCCTGCTGCTTTGCAGGGTCAATAGCTTCACTCTGTGTGGAGCGGGGCTGGGTAGATTGGAATGGAGGGTGGTGTAGATTAAAACTTCCGCATATATATAGATAGATGTGCAAGTGTGCGCTCGCTGTCTGGGAAGCTGGCAGTGATGGAGGAGCAAGCCAAGTGGAATCTGAAGATGGATGAATCTGTTAGACTATTACCAGGACTGGCATGGACTTTAGCCAGGAACTTGAAGCAGCCTCCTTTAAGTGTGTGAAATCCATAGGGGTCCATTTCGTATCCTTTTTCTCCAAGGATGATTTTTCATTTGCAGTCTCTTCAATTGCTTTATTTCTAGTCTTTGGGCAGATCTGTGTGCACTCATAGGCACAGAGGGGCTGTGGAGTTGGTTCTTCCGTTCCAGAGCAAAGCAAGGAGGGCAGAACGGAATCTGGCTGCACACCCCCAACAGCAATCAACCTTCCTTCTGTAGGATGAGAGATCGAAGGATAACCCTTGCCCCAACAGACAGACCAAATACAAAATAGTGATAAAAATATGTCCCTCTGTTTAAAAAAATAATGGAGGGTCCGGAATTGACAGGGTTGAAGATTCTAAATGTCCTGAAGTTTTAGAGACTTGAGCTGTTTCTTCTCCTTCCATTGCAAGGGAAGAGCTGGGACATGGTCAAATATGTCTCCTGAGATGACAAGTATTGCCCTGAGCACTGTCATTCAAGGAGTCCTTCAGTATGTCTTTATCTTGTATCCACTGTGAACAAAGTATATGTTAGGGTTTGTGGAGAGCTCAGAAACAGAGAGCATGGAATCTGTCTTATAGTTTGATTGTGGAGATACCAAAAATGAAGCAATGCCAACCAAACAGATATTATATATTATATAATTAAGAGTTGCCTCACTTGGTAAAAGCCATGTAAGTGCTAAAACTGCTTAGAAAAGAAGGGAATCAGTAAAGGCTAGAATAGTCAGGCATGGCTGTTTGGAGGGTATTGGCATTGAGCTTTGAAGGACAAGTAGGGCATGAGTTGGTGGATGGCAAAAGAAGGGCATTCCAGAAAAAGGAAATGGGTAAAGAAAAGGTAAGAATGGTTAGAACTGACTGGAGGAAGAGGCCCAGTTTTGAAAAATTCAGAAATAAGTTTACTTGTAGAACAGATTTGTATTATGGCAGGCCTTGAACAGGCAGAAGCATCTAGATTGGATTTAAAGCTGTGCTATATGCTTATTAATCTGAAAGCAGTATGCAAGGGGATTGGAAAGAGAAGAGCCAGGACTTGAGGAGGCCACGTGGGATGGCCTTGAAGGGAATGTGGTCCAGTTTTGGAAGCTTTGGATTTCTTGACACCAAGCTATGTGACTGCAGACTCTACTGCCTCCAAACAGCAGGTTTCAAGCAAAGGTAATTGAGGCAACAATTTAGTAACAGATGGGGAGGACAGCTGGGGCCAGGACACTGCCAGTGGAGCAGGGGTGGGGGCGATTGTAAAGGGAACCTTACAGCCATGGTGGAGTTGTGGTTTGAGGTTGCTGATGGTTTGGTCTCAGGGTATCCCTGGCTCGGGTATCAGAGAAAATGGACAATCAATGCTTTTCCTCCCCATGTGATTCAAAGTCTTTCTGACGTTGGCTGTTGAAACCAAAATTTAGAGCCCAGCATCAATTAAGATAATGGTGAAATAATCTAGCATTTGATGCTGAAGGATGGAGTAGCTGGCGAATAGGGGAAGAAATATGAGAACAATTCTGTAACAAATGCAATTGGCTGACTTAATGACTGATTATAGTTAGAGGTAGAGGGTACCAGAGAACAGACAGCTGCGAGGAAGCTGGCCTGGTTCATGGGAAGCTGTAGTCTCTGCCTGTACCCCTTCTCACATTCCTCCTTGCAGGATTCTCCACTGCCACTCAGGCATGAGCTATAATCTGGCCTGTTAAATGGAAGACTGCTGGAATTAATGTAGTGGAGCTCGTGGCAACAGGAACAAACATATAAGAAGCAGGCAGGGAAGCCACAAAAATGTGTTCTCATTCGAGCCTTTGGCTCAAGATGAGCTACATTCTTTTAAAAACGAATAAGGGCTCAGGGTGTTTTATTCCTGAATCTTGGGTTTCTGGAAGGAGAGCTCTTTGAAAGCCAGTGCTTTTGGTCTAGATTGTTCTGCTGGGAGCTCTGCCCAGCCTTAACTTCCTAGGCCCAGGTCTTCCCACTCATTTGTTTCCCCTTCTCTTAGAGAAAACTTTACCCCTGCCCCAGGTTTTTCCTCATGTAGAGCTTTTACAACCTTTTTGGAACAAATAAACAAACATCTGGAATCGTGTGGTCCATTTAATTAAAAAGTTTGCGTTTGGCCAGAAATGGTAAAATCATGAAAAATGGCCTGTCGGTGAGCTCAAGAAGGCCAAACAATGACGTCGTTGGCTGCAAGTGGATTGAAACTGAGTGAGTGAACACCTGCTCGGTTCAGCCTTCTGTCCTCCTGTTCCCCCTTCCAGCCATTAATATTTACTGCTCTGGTTCTTCATCCGTCCTAATGCAATTCTTGGTTGAGGCTGGTCGGGGGACGGGGCTGTTACTTTTCCAATAACTTGGGGTTTGTCGGGATGTGTGTACTTTATGAAGGGTGTGGAATTGGGCTTTTTGACTTCTCAGTTCCCTTAATCAGAATTCCATATGCTTCAGGTCACTGCAGGGGCCTCTTTCTGTTTCTTCAATCAGTCAGCCGACCGTGGTTTTTTTTCAGACACACTCTGGACTGGGAGGTTGTGGGAAATGGCAAGGGAAGCTGTGGGCTCTGCCTTCAAGAAACCTATAGTCTAATTGGAGAAAGAAGGCCCTACACACACAGAAAGCAGAGGTCAAGCTAGATGCAACAGTGCAGGAAAGGGAGAACGGAAGCATGGGGTTAGTGAGAACAGAAGTATGCGCAGGTGGCTTCCTATGAAGGTTAGTGAGAATGGAAGTATGGGGAGGTGGCCTCAGATGAAGATGAGAACTGAGTTGAAAGCAAATAGATGAAAGGAGAAAGCTGGGTTTATCTTATCTCACAGGAGCAGCCACTGCTAAGTTCTTTTTACTCAGGTGTAAAGAAAGGGCTTTACTCCCTCCATTCTCTGCTTCCAAATATCTAAGACCCCTTTCTCCAAGTCACCTCATAGAAACCTACAGACTGAGAGAAAAACATGTGCTTAATACAGAAACACAGTTTCACAATAAATCTTCCATCCCCTGCCTCTCCACTTACACAGTTCCGCCCAGTTGTTGCTCCTGTGTACTTTGAATATAAAAATTCTAAAGCCACCACTGGAGTGAAACCATTTATATAGGTGACAAACTTGGAGGAATCTTCCCTGGGCCGTTTCAGAGTGTGAAAGAGAACTTGGGGAGAGACCAAGTGGAGTTCTTGCTTAATTTCTGGCCATAATCTAGGTGAGGTACATGTGCGAAGGAACGTTATCGCAGGGGTTAGCCAGGATGATTCTGTTTTTCTGACGAGCTCCCTCAGCAGGGCCTGCCTGTGGTGAAGTAAAATATAAGTTCTATTTGCATATTAAGAGAAGAATGTTGAGAGTATTTGGCTTTGCAGAGTGTAGTGCTCTGATATGTCTTCCACTTGAGAATTTAATCCCAGGATAAAGTCATTTTGAAAAAAAAGACTAGAAGTCTTTCTGTTGTTGTTGTACAGAATACGAAGGAAGTATCTAGGGAGCTGGAAATACAGTGGGTGCCATTTAGGTTGGATCTAAGGAAAGGATGAGTGTTGTTGAACTCAGGTGTGGATTGGCAAGGGTGATTGGGAAACCACCATTCCCCAAGGCCTTTTACTGCTCATCTGTCTTTGAGAGTTGAATAGTGTAGCCTGGAGGAAGTGAAATGAAATTTATACAACTTTCAAATCCAATCAGGATTTGAAACACAGATCCAGGGTTCTCTTTGTCAATGCTAGTTCAGCTTTTTTTTTTTTTTTTTTTAATTAAATGAAACCAGGGTTTCACCTTGACCCCTCCGGACTTTTGCAAGCACAGACAGATACAAGACCATGTTGGAAAAACACTCCACTGTTGTCAGAGGAGTTCTTAGTCCTGGACTCTTTATTATTCTTGTGCATCTGTTTCTTTAAATACTCTCTGCAGAAGCATTAGCATGAAAATAAAGAGTATAGCAACTTGGAATTTTCCATTTGTAGCTTCCTTAGTCTGTGGGGTCAAAGTTCTATCCTCAGGGATGCTAATGCAAACTTTGTGTGCTGTTCCAGGGCAAATGTTTCTCAGCTAAAAGACAAGAGGGGGTGGGGAGCCAGGAAAATAATGCAATGCTAATTCCCAAACACAGACTGCCTGGAGATTCCAATTTAAATTGCTGCTCCCTTACCCCTCTTCCCACCCTCCCCCAAAGAAAAAAAATATCCTGTGTTGGAAGGACAGACATCTGTGTAAGAGCAATAAAACAGTCTTCCCTCTTGTGGATTAGCTCTTCATTCCTTTATTTATCTTGCTATACCTCATCAGTTTCTCCAAAATCAAGGAGAGTCAAAAAGGATAAGATGCAGTCCCTTTCTTTGTTTTTGATTAAAGAAACCCATAGAGCCATTCTCCCACACAATTTATTTTTTTCCTCAAGAGAGAGCTTTCCTCTTATGTCTAATTTCTCCCTTTCTTCATCTGCTTCCCTGGAATCTTTCTAGACCTTGCTTCATACAGTGTACAAATCAAAGACGTAAAGTCCTCTGGAGAACAGGTTAGTCAGGGCAGTGAGTCCTGGCATATCTGGGAGATTGTAAAGCATAAGAAGAATTAAAACAGCATAAGGAACATGTTCTACAGCCTCCTTTTCTTCTTCTGAATCCCTAGAAATTTGTTAATTAATTAAACAGATACCTAAGGAATATATACTTTATTCCAAGCACTGTTCTAAACATTAGGGATAGAGGGATGAATAAAACGGACAAAAATCTCTGCCTTCAGAGAGTTTACATTCTGGTAAGACAAAGGATTGATAATTCAGATTAAAAAAAAGAAAAGCCCCATAGAATGTTAGAGAGAAGTATATGATGAAAAACAGGCAAAGGAGATGAGGGGTTGTATAGTGGTAATTTGAGGCTTGATAGCCAGAGAAGCCATCACTGAGAAAGTGGCATTGAAGTAATAACTTTAAGGAGGTGAGAGATGGGAACTTGATAATATCTGAGAGAAAAGTCATCCAGGCAAAGGAAAGAGCAAGTGCAAGGCCTTGAGATAGGAGCATGCCTGGCATACGTGAAAAAGAGCTAGGAGGCCAGTGTAGCATCTTGTAGGCCATTTACTATTACTGAGGCAGGAGGCTGTCTTAAGGTGTTAGCAAAGATGATGGAAGTGATACTACACTACTCTACACTACTCCCTACAGGGGAATTTTAAAAAAACCTAACCAATAACTAACTGAAAAACAAGATGGGATATTGTTGTTGATCAGGAACTATGTAGACTTTGTGCAAGATGGTTAAGATAGTATGGAAGAGACCTTCTTTAAAATGTAGGACCAGCTTCAGGTGTTTGTTAAGCACAGGGAGCCACTGGGGACCTCATAGCAGCCAACAAGGCAGGCCTTCTCCACGGGTGGTCATGTGGGTCAACCCGTCCGTATGCCTGTCCCCATCCTTACTTCAGGCATCACTCAGCAGAGCTATCTTTAAGCCAGAGTAGTAAGTATGAGTGACTGGAAGAGTGAAGTAAGATGGCAAGAGTTGGTAGAAATGTAATAGTCATAACAGATGGGAATGGGCCAAATCAAAAGGCAGAGTACTCCCAGACTTGGTAAAAAAAAAAAAAAAAGGAAACGTAAAATAAAATGCTTTTTATTTTTTTAAATTTTTTGAAAGATTTATTTATTATTTATTTATTTAATTTATTTTTGGCTGCGTTGGGTCCTGGTTGCGGCACGTGGGATCTTCGTTGAGCCATGCGGGATCTTTCATTGCGGTGCGCGGGCTCTTCCTTGCAGTGCATGGGCTTCTCTCTAGTGTGGCGCGCAGGCTCCAGAGCGCCTGGGCTCTGTAGTTTGCGGTACGCGGGCTCTAGTTGAGGCGCGGCACGCAAGCTCAGTAGTTGCGGCACACGAGCTTAGTTGCCCACAGCACGTGGGATCTTAGTTCCCTGACCGGGGATCAAACCTGTATCCCCTGCATTGTAAGGTGGATTCTTTACCACTGGACCACCAGGGAGGTCTCAATAAAATGCTTTTTAAAGAGATATTTACAATAAAATGACATAGGAAGCTTGAAAAATACAGGGATTACCGGGGCGGGGGGGGGGGGGGGGGAAGAGCAACTTGATACATGCTAAAAACCCAGGAATAGCAATGCTAATATCACACAAAAAAAGGCTCAAGATGATTACTGAAATGATGAGGAGGAATATTTTTTATAATTAAGAAGATATAATGGGAAGCTATAACAATCATGAATCTCAATGCATATAACAACAAAGCTTTGAAATACATGAGGCAACAACTCCTAGAAATACTATAGGTAAAACTGACAGCCACAGTCACACGTGACATCTTAAGCGTATCTCCCGTAGAAAATTACAAGTAAGTGACCAGAGATTTCACAATATGTATATTTTGTTAAACAACAAACAAAATGGACATGCTTTTTTTTTAAAAAAGAAATATATGGAATAGTCACAAAAGCTATCCAGAAATTGAGTCATAAATGAAACTGTAGGGCGATGTCTTTTACAAATGTGAGTAGAATAATCTTCAGTGAGAAATTAACAATAAAATTAACAATAAAACAATGAAATGTAGTAAAAAAAAAAGTACTTGCCTAGTGACCAAGTAGGATTTATCTTAAAATTGAAAGGATAGTTTACTATTAGAATTTATCAGTAAACTTGTCATATTGGAATATTAAAAGGAAAAATATGTAAGATAATGGTAATAGATACAAAAGAAAGGAAAGAAGAAAAAGGAAGGGAGAGAGGGCGGGAGGAAAGGGAGAGAGAGAAAGAGAAAAAGAGGGAAGAAAAGGAAGGAAGGGAGGGAGAAAGAAAGAAAGCAATGAATTTAATAACCTTTTTTGCTCACATCTCTTAGCAAACAAGGAATAGGTGGGAACTTCCCTAACTTGATAAAGATTATCTGTCCAAAACCTACGACAATCTGAAGAGAGAAGAATAAAGAATTAAAAATGTTCTCATTAAAGTCCCTGAACAGGCAAGTAAGGAATATTCTATATCCCCTTGGAGATGCTAGCCAAAGCAATAAGATGTACTACAACAACAACAAAAGCAAAAAAGAGAGCAATAAAAGTAGCAGTAAATACAGCATTATTTGCAGTCAATATGATTTACATCATTTTTCTGTAACAGACCAGATGTTAAATATTTTAGGATTTGCAAGGCAGAAGATATTTGTCACAACTACTTAGCTCTGCCTTTACAGAATATAACATGACAGAAATAAGGCCCATCATATTGGTAATAGGAAAAAATGTAAATGTGCTTAATTCACGTATTTAAAATACTTTCAGACTGGATCATAAGGCAAAACCCAATTCTCTGTGTTATATAGAGAAACAAACAAATTGAGTCAGAAAAGCTGAAATAAAAGGCTGGAGCAAAAGAAAGCAGGGGTTACAGTCTAAATATCACAAGGTAGAATTCAAGAAGAAGAGCCTTACATAAGACAGAGAAGTCATTTAGTGGAACAAGACAGTAGTCTATTATGTTCACTGACTCTGTGGGTCAAGAATTGCAAGAGAGGACAGTGAGAATGACTTATCTCTGCTCTGTGATATCTGACGCCTCCACAGAAAACTTGAAGCCTGGGAGCTAGAATCATCTGAAATCTCATGTACTCACTTGCTCAATGGTTGATGGTGGCTGTTGGCTGGGAGCCTGAGTTCTCCTCGTGGTCTTCCTTTGTAGCCTAGTTAGGCCTAGAAACACGTTAGTGTAGTGGCTGAGTTACAAGGGCAAAAGAAATTCATGAGAGAGTAAGAGTCAGGCAAAAGCCATATCATCTTTTTATGATCTATGTCTTAAAAGTCATGTAGCATTACTTTAGCTACATTCTGTTCATCAGGATAATCACAAAAACCCTGCTCAAGTTTAAGGGAAGAAAAAATAGATTCTGCCTCTTGATGGGGAGTGGCAAAGTTCTAGAAGAGCTTGTGGGACCCAAAATATTGCTCTGACCATTTTTGTCAAGTGCAGTCTTCCACAGTAATGTACTTGTTCATAAACAAAATTTCAGTGAATTCCAGGGAGTAGAGGTAGTACAAAAAACTCTGGTCACAATGTAATAAAACTATAAATTAATAACAAAATCAGATTGCAAAAAGCCAGATATGATGGTGAAACCATTATCTATCAGAACCTATGAGATAGATCTAAGGCCATTCTCAGTAGAAAACAGCTTTAAGTACAGGTATTAGTTTTTTAAAAAAGGGGAAAATTGTAAAAGATAAAGTAAGCATCTGACTCAAACACTCAGCTAAATAAAATTAAAGAAAGTGAAGGAATGGATTAGTAAAGCTAATGAACAGTAATAAATACAGTAATAATACTGTAATAAAACAAGCTGTATAATGAATAAAACAAAAGATAAGTTTTAGAAAAACTAAATCACTAACATAATCAAGGAAAAATTTAAAGAATGAAAATATACATTTGCTTATACGTAGGTAAAAAATTAAAAGCCACAGAAAGAAGAGAAAATTAAAAGAATCATAAGAACTAACTTTGTTCAATTCTGTGCAAATATATGAAAATCTAGATCCAGTGGATAATTTTCTAGAGAAATATAATTCCTCAAAACTGACTCCAGAAGAGGTAGAAAATTGAAACAGATTGATTTCCATAGGAAAAATTAAATTTTTAAGGACCTATCACCACGCCCACAAAAGCACTAAGTCTAGGTACTTTTATGAGGAAATTTTATCAAACATTACAAGAGAAGATATTCAGTAGTACTCTGTTAAGTATTTAACAACTGGGTCTCTGAACACACACACACAACACATGCAAAACAAACACCTCTCCCCCCACCATGTGTGGTGTTTGCCAGTTTCTGTGGCATGAATATTTCCACCATGACTGATTTCAAGCTACATCTGTGATGTTACTTCATGTGGACTTGGGAAGAGATGTACACAGTCTGTTCTTGTGAGTCATTGCAAGCTGGCTCCGGTACACCACAGTGATGATTCCAAATCTATTTAAACTGCTCCAGAGCACAGATAAATAAGTACTTCCAAATTCTTTTTATAAAGAACATAAAACCTTTATAGAAAAATCAATAAGAATTACAGAGAAAATATCTACTTTTCATCTGGATTTTGAGTATAGGTGCAAAAAATCCTAAATAAAATAATTATGAAAAACACCCTGCAGCATAAACAGAAGAGTAAAATATTATGACCAATTAAGATGTATTCTAAGTATGCAACGAAGTCTCAATATTAGGATATCCATTTATTTAATTTTTTTAATAGAGCTAAAGAAGAAAGCCATAATTCTATAAGAGCTGAAAGGGCTTTGGCCAAATTCAATAACCATTCTTGATTAACAGTATACAAAAATAGATGTATACTTCCTAAGCATGATAAATCGCATCCACCTCAGTCCAAAAGCCAACATCAAACTTAGTGCGCAAACATTAAGAGGTATTCTTATTAAAGTAAGGACAAGATAAGATACCTGTAACCACCACTATTATATAATATTTTACTGGGAATGGTAGCCAATGCAATAGACAGAAGAAGGAAACTATAGGCATGAGAATGGAAAGCATATGGCAAAACTGTCATGTTTACAGATGATTTTATTTGCTTTGACAATTGGAAACTCAAGAGAACCAACTGAAGGACTAACAAGAGAATTCAGTAATAAAGTAAGGTATAAGACTAATATACAGAAATCACTAGCCTTTTTTTTTTTACATCCACTCTTCCCACCCCACAACTCCTTCTCTCTCAGCTCCTCCCCCTCCAGCTCCTTCTCCAGGACCCACAGCTGCCTTTTAACATCAAAATGGAAACCAATTAGAAAGTACTTTTAAGATTCCAATTACAAAAGCAACATAAAAGACAGTAAATTGAGAATATTATAATGTACATGAACAGAAGTGTAATATCTTCGTAAAAAAACTTAAAAACGCTCTAGAAGGACATACAAAAAGTCTTGAAGATATGAAGAGACATACCATATCCTTTTATAAGAAACCTCAAGGCCATAAATATGTCAGTGACCTCTTTGTTAAAATATAAATTCATTATGAAGCTTCATAACAACCAAAGATTTTTTTTCTTTTTAAACTAGAAAAAAATGAATCTAAAATCAAGATTGGAAAATAAGCGAAAGTAATATCAGGGATCATTTAGAAAAATAATTGTAGTAAGAGGAAGTTAGATATCATATTACAAAGCCTCAATAATTAAATCAACGTGGTCCTGGTATGCAAATCACCAAACAGACTAATAGAATAGAGTCAGAAGTCTAGAACTACTCAATTATATGTGGAGATTCAGTATATGATAAAGTTGTATCTTAAACTACTGGAGAAAGATAGACTATTCCATATATGTTCTTGGGGCAAATGAGTAGGTATTCTGAAAAAAAAAAGTTTGGATCCATAACCCATACCTTACACCAGGATAGATTACAGATGAATTTAATTTTTAAATGGAAAAGAAAAAGAAACCATGAAAGTCCTAAAAGAAAATAGTGAACTCAGAATTCAGAAGCCCTAATTTAAAAAACAGAAATTGAAAAATGTAATCTTATTAAAAATACTCTTGACTTTATTTTTTTTAATCTATTACACATTTTTTAGAAAAGACTTTTGACTTAAGCAAAGTCAAAAGACAGTGAACTTTGAAAATGTTTGGAAATCATATCACAATGATAGATTATATATATTTCTAATATATGAAGAGTTTCTGAAAATTTGTTTTCAAGTGATCAACAACCCAGTTTAAAAATAGGTTTTTCTTAGAGGAAAACATAGGCAGAACACTCTATGACATAAATCACAGCAATATCCTTTTTGACCCACCTCCTAGAGAAATGGAAATGAAAACAAAAATAAACAAATGGGACCTAATGAAACTTAAAAGCTTTTGCACAGCAAAGGAAACCATAAACAAGACCAAAAGACAACCCTCAGAATGGGAGAAAATATTTGCAGATGAAACAACTGACAAAGAATTAATCTCCAAAATTTACAAGCGGCCCATGCAGCTCAATAACAAAAAAACAAACAATCCAATCCAAAAATGGGCAGAAGACCTAAATAGACATTTCTCCAATGAAGATATACAGATAGCCAACAAACACATGAAAGAATGCTCAACATCGTTAATCATTAGAGAAATGCAAATCAAAACTACAATGAGATATCATCTCACAGTGGTCAGAATGGCCATCATCAAAAAATCTACAAACAATAAATGCTGGAGAGGGTGTGGAGAAAAGGGAACACTCTTGCACTGTTGGTGGGAATGTAAATTGATACAGCCACTATGGAGAACAGTATGGAGGTTCCTTAAAAAACTAAAAATAGAATTACCATACGACCCAGCAGTCCCACTACTGGGCATATACCCTGAGAAAACCATAATTTAAAAAGAGTCATGTACCAAAATGTTCATTGCAGCTCTATTTACAATAGCCAGGACATGGAAGCAACCTAAGCGTCCATCAACAGATGAATGGATAAAGAAGATGTGGCACATATATACCATGGAAGTTTACTCAGCCATAAAAAGAAATGAAATTGAGCTATTTGTAGTGAGGTAGATGGACCTAGAGTCTGTCATACGGAGTGAAGTAAGTCAGAAAGAGAAAAACAAATACCGTATGCTAACATATATACATGGAATCTAAAAAAAAAAGAAAAATGGTTCTGAAGAACCTAGGGGCAGGACAGGAATAAAGATGCAGACGTAGAGAATGGACTTGAGGACACGGGGAGGGGGAAGGGTAAGCTGTGACAAAGTGAGAGAGTGGCATGGACATATATACACTACCAAACGTAAAATAGATAGCTAGTGGGAAGCAGCCGCATAGCACAGGGAGATCAGCTCGGTGCTTTGTGACCACCTAGAGGGGTGGGATAGGGAGGGTGGGAGGGAGGGAGACGCAAGAGGGAAGAGATATGGGAACATATGTATATGTATAACCGATTCACTTTGTTATAAAGCAGAAACTAACACATCATTGTAAAGCAATTATGCTCCAATAAAGATGTTAAAAAAAAAATAGGTCGGTAATGGCGTGCCCAGAAATACTTTAAGTGAAATATATGCAGTTGTATTTATTGTAGAGTAGATGTGCTAGCTAAACATTGAAAATAGCCAACTATCTATCGACTGAGAAATGGTTAAATAAATTATGGTCTGTCCAATATGGACTATTATGTAGCTCTGTCAAAAGAATTAGGAAGCTCCTTGCAAAATTATATGCAAGTCTGTGCAGTTATTGATCATTAAGAGCATAAAGTGAGGTGCTCAGCAATATGCAAAGCATAGTACTATTTATGCATCAAAGGTGGAACAATAAGAATCTATGTTTGTAAAAAGACTGAAAGACAGATGATGGTAGTGACCCCCTGTGGACGGGGAGGAATGATGAGGAACGTGGGAAGACCGGGTTGGAGACAGACTGTTCACTAGGCACATATATTTCCTTTAAAATTTTTAACTATATTCAAAAAATAAATTGAATTTAAAGACTAAAATAGAATCTGTAGAGCCTCTAACCTAACAGTTACACATGTCTTAGGGGAAGTATGCAGAATGATGTTCATTGCAGTGGTTTTCTGGTAGTAAAAAAATACCAAGAGAAATTATATTCCCATCAGAAATGGAATGGTAGAAGTATGGTAAATATGATACTGAATACTGTGAGGAGTGGGGTTTTTTTTTTGGCGGTACGCGGGCCTCTCACCGTTGTGGCCTCTCCCGTTGCGGAGCACAGGCTCCGGACGCGCAGGTTCAATGGCCATGACTCACGGGCCCAGCCGCTCCGCGGCATGTGGGATCTTCCCGGACCGGGGCACGAACCCGTGTCCCCTGCATCGGCAGGCGGACTCTCAACCGCTGCGCCACCAGGGAAGCCCATGTGAGGAGTGTTTTTAAAAATTAAGGTAAATAAGATACTAAAACAGAACGCTCTCCAAGATATATTTTTGAGCAAAAATCAATGTGCATACAAAACATTTGTACACTATGATGGAATTTATGTATTTAAAAGCACAAAATCACACACATATACACTCAAACACATACATGTGTGTAAATGCATAGAAGCAGTTTTGGAAGGATGGACAGAAAACCCCTGACAGTAGTTACTTCTACAATTTGGGGGAGATCTAAATCGCAGTGGCAGAAGAGTAGATCAGAAAGACTAGCTTTTTCAGTATCTGAATTTTTATAAAAATGTGCTAATATTTTACTAATGTAAAATAATGAAATAAATAATAATAAAATAAATACAATAATAATAAAAACAGTAGTAATAATAAAATTCCAAAGAGGGTAGAAATTTTGGGTAATCTGTAAGCATTTTGGAGACTGAAACTTTATTTCCCCAAGGCCAGTGATAAAGAAATAGTTTCTTTGACAATGTCCCTTTTCTTCAAATGTAAATGATCTAGTGTTGAGAATCCATACTAAACTATCTGTACTCTGTCACTGTTGGGGAATGGGCTATTCATATGAATTAAATTTTCAGGTAAATAAAGAGATGTAGAGAAAAACGTAAAGAGGTCCAGGCATCTTGCATGGCTTACTGATTTACTGAGAATAGGAAGGGCGATGTCTGCATTAAAAGAGCTTCTATTTATTGAGTGATTTCTTTAGAGCCAGGCACTGTGCTGGTATTTTACATGTGTTTGTGGTCTCATTTAATCATGGGAATATCTCCTAAAGCTGGATATTATCCCCATTTTATATATGAGGAAATTGAAGCTTAGAGAGATATTGTGTAGTTTACCCAAGGTCCCAGTGCAAATAAGTGTCCTTCATGAGATTGAAAACCAGGTCTGACCCTGAAGCCTGTGTTCTTTCTTCTGTTCCATACTGCCCCTCCCAATAAAATACACTTAACAGAATAACTACACTGAATATATTTTAATCTGTTTCTTGATGATTCAAGAAAGCACTTCTGACTTTTTCAGTATTGCAGGCATCCTGCAATGATGAGCATCAATTATCAGAGTACTAGTGAAGCATGAAAATGATGGTTAATTGGAGATATCCAGTTGAAAGAAAGCAGAGCGATACTGTATTTACAGAATGTAGTGCTTTTAGTACAGATAAATAAAGGTGCAACACAATTACTGGTGTGATCTTTGCATAGCCCCTTTGTTATTGTGGACCTGCATATTCTGAAAGTCTTTATCCCCTATATACTGATTCATGTGTTCTGTCATTTTCAGCACTTACGTTAGACCTTGTTTCGATGTTTGCAGTCCTATAAATATTGTTTAGATACGTGATGCAATTTTCCCCCTGTTGGAATCTCATAGCAAAAGATCTGATCTCTGCAACCTGAACTAACGCAAGCAGAGTTTAGGTGTACTGCACCAGTGGCTTCGTAGATGACCTGTTTTGTTACAGATTATAAATGCCATTTAAAGAAAGCAGGAGATGACTCCTGAGTGTCTAGTAAACTTCAACAACCACCTGAGAGATACCTCTGTGTGACCGCAGAAAATGGAAATAAAGAATGGCACGTAACCCATTGACTATGCACTTTCTCACCTGCTGAGAGCAAAACGCAATCCAATGCAATTTTAGTACTTACATGCCTCTGAGGAAAATAGATCCCTAAAAATCTCCAAGTGCAGCACTAGAAAAATTCCTTAAATTTGTGCTATGCTTGATATTATAAAACCCAAGGAACCTTAGATTTTCTCCTTGAGTGAAATGGACTGGTAATTTTGTTTTGTTATATTATCCACCAAACATAATGATAATGGGTCACATGCAATTTAGGAAAAAATTAAGTCTAATAAGAAAAATCTCTAATAAATACTAACAGCATCTTATTGGTATTTCATTGGTCCAACCCTCCTATTAACATTTGTTTTTACATATTAAATGGTCTGTAATATGTTGGAAATGAAGAGGACAGTAAAAATTCAAATAAGCAATTTTATAATATACACGTTACAAATGTTTGCATGCCTCTTCCCTCAGGCAGGTACTAGGAGGGATGGTACATAAAAGGGAGTGGTACTAGGATATAACAGGAGATTCTTGATTTTAGATGTGTTGAGCAGTAAAAATGCTCACTGTAGGGGTTGGACCCCGTCATTAACCAGGAATGCAACCCTTTCGATGAAAACCAGAGTTCAGCCCTGAGGAAAGGATGCGATTAATTATTTCCTCAAATCAGGCTTCTTCTGAGCTACTGGAGGAGGGTGGAGGAGCTTAGGGAACCTCTGGTACCCAAGCAGAAAGGTGGGGTGGGTCCCATATATTGTTAGCTACCCATCACAGACAATGTGGTAGGGTGGGGTAGGACTAAGGGAATGTATACAGGAAGCTCTCCTTATTAGATATGTGCTTCTCAAGCCTACGAAAGAATCTCCTAGGGAACGTCCATAAGGTAAAGATGTTTGAACACCTTCTTTCAGGGATTCTGATTCAGTGAGCCTGGGGTGATATCCTGGCTTCTGTTATTTTTAATGAGCTCTGATGATTCCTCTGCACACAGCAATTGGAGGACCACTGCATTGATACTGAAGAGGAGTCTCTTTTTGCGAGTCCTCTCAGCCATGAGGTTTAAGAGAGTAGGGACTATTTCCAAACCCTGCTGGCTAGTGGTGTGGCAGCCACAAATGTCTTATCATGTCAGGCCCTCAGTGGTTAATGAGAAGGACTAGGCAGCCTACGGGAGACTAAGGAGGATTTGCTGTCCAAGGCACTGTACTGTGTGCAGAAATGGCATGGGTCCCTGTCCTTAAGAAACTTATAATTTAGGTGGAGATAGCAGACAAAATGCAGTGAAGTGTTACAAGTGCTGTGAAACTGGGGGACACTGAGTGCTTGGTTATTAGGTGGAGGGTGGCGTAAGTCAACGTAAGGCTTGAACGAAGGGCTGGCAGTGGATACAGAGAAGAAGTCTTCAGAGGAATGGTGCTGAGAAGTTTGAGTACGAGGTATCCACTGGCAGGTTGTAAGTGGTGAGTAGGAGGGACGAGCATGAGATGACTCCCAGGTTTTTGGCCTGAGTACTTTTGTGGAAGGTGGAGCCATTTCTGAGGAACGGCATTTGGGAGGAACAGATTCAAGGGAACGTGTTGAATGTGAGATGTCTGTGCCTGCCAGTGGAGATGCTCTAAATCATGGGTCAGCAAACTTTTGCTATAGAGGGCCAGAGAGTAAGTGTTTTAGGCTTTGGAGGCCAGATGGTCTTTGCCGTGACTACTCAGCTCTGTCTGTCATCGTAGCATGACAGTATTTGTAGGCAATAAGTAACCAAACAGGGATGGCTGTGTTCCAATAAAACTATGTTTACTAAAACAAGTGGCAGGCCAGACTTGGACCATGGGCTGTAGCTTTAAGTGTAAGTGTGAATAGCAGATACAGATAAGAGACGTATTGACTCCTGTATGTCTCTGTACATAGTGTCTTTCTCTGTATCCGTAGAATCTCACCTAATCTATACACACACTGCATTTCATGGTTATTTTGAACAAAGAAGTTTCAAAATATACAAAAATTGCTCAATGATTATTTAAAAAAAATGACATTTGGAAATGTGAATTAAAACTGTAAAATAATACAAGGAAAAATATTAAAAGCAACACAGAAAAACGACAAATATCATACAAGGGAATCCCCATAAGGTTAACAGCCGATCTTTCAGCAGAAACTCTGCAAGCCAGAAGGGAGTGGCAGGACATATTTAAAGTGATATGGTAAAGGGAAAAACCTACAACCAAGATTACTCTACCCAGCAAGGATCTCATTCAGATTCGACAGACAAATTAAAACCTTTACAGGTAAGCAAAGCTAAGAGAATTCAGCACAACGAAACCAGCTTTACAACAAATGCTAAAGGAACTTCTCTAGGCAGGAAACACAAGAAAAGGAAAAGACCTACAATAACAAACCCAAAACAATTAAGAAAATGGTAATAGAACATACATATCAATAATTGCCTTAAAGGTAAATGGATTAATGTTCCCACCAAAAGACACAGACTGGCTGAATGGAAACAAAAACAAGACCCGTATATATGCTGCCTACAAGAGACCCACTTCAGACCTAGGGACACATACAGACTGAAAATGAGGGGATGGAAAAAGATATTCCATGCAAACAGAAATCAAAAGAAACCTGGAGGAGCAATTCTCATATCAGACAAAATAGACTTTAAAATAAAGACTATTGCAAGGGACAAAGAAGGACGCTACATACTGATCAAGGGATCAATCCAAGAAGAAGACATAACAATTGTAAATATTTATGCATCCAACATAGGAACACCTCAATACTTAAGGCAAATGCTAACAGCCATAAAACGGGAAATCGGCAGTAACACAATCATAGTAGGGGACTTTAATACCCCACTTTCACCAATGGACAGATCATCCAAAATGAAAATAAAGAAGGAAACACAAGCTTTAAATGATACATTAAACAAGATGGACTTATTGATATTTATAGGACATTCCATCCAAAACCAACAGAATACACTTGCTTCTCAAGTGCTCATGGAACATTCTCCAGGGTAGATCATATCTTGGGTCGCAAATCAAGCCTTGGTAAATTTAAGAAAATTGAAATCATATCAAGTATCTTTTCCAACCACAACGCTATGAGACTACATATCAGTAACAGGAAAAAATCTGTACAAAATGCAAATTCATGGAGGCTAAACAACACACTAGTAAATAACCAAGAGATCACTGAAGAAATCAAAGTGGGAATCAAAAAAATACCTAGAAACAAATGACAGTGAAAACACGTAAACCCAAAACCTATGGGAGCAAAAGCAGTTCTAAGAGGGAAGTTTATAGCAATACAATCCTACCTTAAGAAACAGGAAACATCTCAAATAAACAACCTAACCTTGCACCTAAAGCAATTAGAAGAACAAAAGAAGAACAAAAACACCCCAAAGTTAGCAGAAGGAAAGAAATCATAAAGATCAGATCAGAAATAAATGAAAAAGAAAAGAAGGAAACGATAGCAAAGATCAATAAAACTAAAAGGTGGTTCTTTGAGAAGATAAACAAAAATTTATAAACCATTAGCCACACTCATCAAGGAAAAAAGGGAGAAGACTCAAATCAATAGAATTAGAAATGAAAAAGGAGAGGTAACAACTGACACTACAGAAATACAGAGGCTCATGAGGGATTACTACAAGCAACTATATGCCAATAAAATGAACATCCTAGAAGAAATGGACAAATTCTTAGAAAAGCACAACCTTCCGAGACTGAAGCAGGAAGAAATAGAAAATATAAACAGACCAATACAAGCACTGAAATTCAGACTCTGATTAAAAATCATCCAGCAAACAAAAGCCCAAGACCAGATGGCTTCACAGGAGAATGGTATGAAACATTTAGAGAAGAGCTAACATCTATCCTTCTCAAACTCTTCCAACATATAGCAGAGGGAGGAACACTCCCAAACTCATTCTACGAGGCCACCATCACCCTGATACCAAAACAGGCAAAGATGTCACAAAGAAAGAAAACTACAGGCCAATATCACTGATGAACATAGATGCAAAAATCCTCAACAAAATACTAGCAAACAGAATCCAACAGCACATTAAAAGGATCACAAAACGTGATCAAGTGGGGTTTATCCCAAGAATGCAAGGATTCTTCAACATACACAAATCAATCAATGTGATACACCATATTAAAAAATTGAAGGAGAAAAACCATACGATCATCTCAATAGATACAGAAAAAGCTTTTGACATAATTCAACACGCGTTTATGATAAAAACCCTCAAGAAACTAGGCATAGAGGGAACTTACCTCAACATAATAAAGGCCATATATGGCAAACCCACAGCCAACATCATTCTCAATGGTGAAAAACTGAAACCATTTCCTCTAAGATCACGAACAAGACAAGGTTGCCCACTCTCACCACTCTTATTCAACATAGTTTTGGAAGTCTTAGCCACAGCAATCAGAGAAGAAAAAGAAATAAAAGTAATCCAAATCAGAAAAGAAGAAGTAAAGCTGTCACTGTTTGCAGATGACATGATACTATACATAGAGAATCCTAAAGATGCTACCAGAAAACTACTAGAGCTAATCAATGAAGCTGGTAAAGCAGCAGGATACAAAATTAATGCACAGAAATCTCTTGCATTCCTATACACTAATGATGAAAAATCTGAAAGAGAAATGAAGGAAACACTTCCATTTACCATTGCAACAAAAAGAATAAAATACCTAGGAATAAACCTACCTAAGGAGACAAAAGACCTGTATGCAAAAAATTATAAGACACTGATGAAAGAAATTAAAGATGATACAAACAGATGGAGAGATATACCATGTTCTTGAATTGGAAGAATCAACATTGTGAAAGTGACTCTACCACCCAAAGCAATGTACAGATTCAGTGCAATCCCTAGCAAACTACCACTGGCATTTTTCATAGAACTAGAACCGAAAATTTCACAATTTGTATGGAAACACAAAAAACCCCGTATAGCCAAAGCAATCTTGAGAAAGAAAAATGGAGCTGGAGGAATCAGGCTCCCAGACTTCAGAGTATACTACAAAGCTACAGTAATCAAGACAGTATGGTACTGGCACAAAAACAGAAATATAGATCAATGGAACTGGATAGAAAGCCCAGTGATAAACCCATGCACATATGGTTACCTTAATTTTGATAAAGGAGGCAAGAATGTACAATGGAGAAAAAACAGCCTCTTCAGTAAGTGGTGCTGGGAAAACTGGACAGCTACATGTAAAAGAAAGAAATTAGAACACTCCCTAACACCATACACAAAAATAAACTCAAAATGGATTAAAGACCTAAATGTAAGGCCAGACACTATCAAACTCTAGAGGAAAACATAGGCAGAACACTCTATGACATACATCACAGCAAGATCCTTTTTGACCCACCTCCTAGAGAAATGGAAATAAAATAAAAACTAAACAAATGGGACCTAATGAAACTGAAAAGTTTTTGCACAGCAAAGGAAAACACAAACAAGACGAAAAGACAACCCTCAGAATGGGAGAAAATATTTGCAAATGAAGCAACAGACAAAGGATTAATCTCCAAAATTTACAAGCAGTGTGTGCAGCTCAATATGAAAAAAACAAACAACCCAATCCAAAAATGGGCAGAAGATCTAAATAGACATTTCTCCAGAGAAGATATACACATTGCCAACAAACACATGAAAGGATGCTCAACATCACTAATCGTTAGAGAAATGCAAATCAAAACTAAAGTGAGGTATCATCTCACACCAATCAGAATGGCCATCATCAAAAAAATCTACAAACAATAAATGCTGGAGAGGGTGTGGAGAAAAGGGAATCCTCTTGCACTGTTGGTGGGAATGTAAATTGATACAGCCACGTGGAGAACAGTATGGAGGTTCCTTAAAAAACGAAAAATAGAACTACCATATGACACAGCAATCCCACTACTGGGCATATACCCTGAGAAAACCATAATTCATAAAGAGTCATGTACCAAAATGTTCATTGCAGCTCTATTTACAATAGCCCGGAGATGGAAACCCCCTAAGTGTCCATCATCGGACGAATGGATAAAGAAGATGTGGCACATATATACAATGGAATATTACTCAGCCATAAAAGGAAACAAAATTGAGCTATTTGAAATGAGGTGGATAGACCTAGAGTCTGTCATACAGAGTGAAGTAAGTCAGAAAGAGAAAGACAAATACCATATGCTAACACATATATATGGAATCTAAAAAAAAAAATCGGTTCTGAAGAACCTAGGGGCAGGACAGGAATAAAGATGCAGATGTAGAGAGTGGACTTGAGGACATGGGGAGGGGGAAGGGTAAGCTGGGACGAATTGAGAGAGTGGCATGGACATATATACACTACCAAATGTAAAATAGATAGCTAGTGGGAAGCAGCCACATAGCACAGGGAGATCAGCTGTGTGCTTTGTGACCACCTAGAGGGGTGGGATAGGGAGGGTGGGAGGGAGACGCAAGAGGGAGGAGATATGGGCATATATGTATATGTATAGCTGATTCACTTTGTTATAAAGCAGAAACTAACACACCCTTGTAAAGCAATTATACTCCAATAAAGAAGTTTAAAAAAAAAAAACTGTAAGATACATTTTGTATTCACTGGTTCAGCAAAATTTAAGCAATCTGGCAGTACCAAGTGCTGTAAAGTTGTAGAGCAACAGAAATTCAGAAGTTATCTTGGTGGGAGTGTGAATTAGTATATCTGCTTTGGAAAACGATCTGTTATTTTCTGGTGAATTTGAATATATGCAAACTCTATGATTCAGCAATTCTGCTCCCCAAACTCTAACCCAGGAAAAGCTATTGTGTGTGCTCAAATCAATGTGAATGATATTCATAGCATTTTCTGTGGGAGGAAAACAAAACAAAATAAAGAAACAGACCAAAAAAACACCGAAAAACAAAAAAACCTTGGAAACAACCCAAATGGTTCATTAAATAAAGTTGGGTAACTTCCTACATGGATGAATATACAAAACTGGGAGAGAAGAAGCCTCTTTGAATGATTCGGTATGCTATCATTATAGAGAGTTCAAAAATGCAAATTAAAGCACTATTTTCGAAGAGTCCTTACACTTGTGGCAAAACTATGAAGAAAACTCTTGGTATTAAAAACTCAAAAATCACAGTTGCATTTACCATTGGTGGAAGGTAGAGGCAAAGAAATCTAATCTGGTAAAAACAACCCAAGAAATTTATTTATCTCTAAGCTTGGTGATGAATATACAGATATTTTTAAAGTAATTGTTGTCAATACTTTACATATGTTTTACCTCTTCCTTTGCAATGGAGCAAGCATTGGATAATAATGAATGAGACAAAACCAAACTCTTACTGACTTACCAATTTTATATTTTCAACAAGTAATTAAGGTAATTCTTCTCTAAAAAACAAATGTTAGTTTTGGGTACTGACCTCTTATCTGACTTGGTGTCTTTCCCAGTGACTGAAGGCCAGCTGGCTTCCAGTGTTTCATCTGGGCAGAAGGCAGTGGGGACCAGGGATAGCACGGAGGAGCGAGGAGTGTCAGGAGGCAGGCTCCTATAGCTGCTGTAAGGGTCATTTGAGTTCCCTAGCTTAAGGAGAGCAAGCATCGTCTTTGGCCTAGCGTAGAATGTGGTCAAATTCCTCCCTGTCACTCAGCAAGTGATTCCACTGCTGTCTGTATATTATTCCAGTCATCTGGGTTTGCAGGGACACTGTGTAGTGGTTTTGTGGTGTGGAAGCTATGGCTACCTAGCTTTTTTCTTTCTTGAATATCACTTTGTAGTGTCATGATTACAAGGCTTGGAAAAAGATAGACTCTCTGTCCATTCCGAGTATAAACAGGCACTTGAGATGAAACCACCTAGTTAATTTCCCCTTGTTGCTGCAGGAGAATCTGAATCCAAACCACAGCACAACCTAGCCCCTAAATCTCTATTAAAAACTATCTTGGGTAGTCTGGCAAAGCTTTATTTAAAGTCAGCAGAGGATTATAAAGTCAAAAGTGAAAAATGGTGCAACAAGAAAGAATCAAACAAATACTAGATCAGTTAAATATAGTCAAAGGCAATTTAGTGTGTTCTGGCACCAGTCCTTATCGATGCAAAGAATGTGATGTGTCAGGGGTCGGCCAGAACATGTAGGAAATGAGGAGTGAAGGACGCAGCTCCAAGCGTGACTCTGGGGCAGCCGCACAGGCTGTGAAGGATGTACTGCTCTTCTTTCGTACTAGGAATTTCAGGGAGAATATTCTAATTATCCCAGTCTGGACATCTGTTCATTCCTTCTTGATGTTTTGTGTGTGTGTGTATATATATATATATATATATATATATATATATATATATATATATATAAATTTGAATTTTTTTCTTTCATGGGGATAAGCCGAGCCAGAGGCTGCATAACTTGGGTCAGACCAAGAAGGTAGGTATTCCTCATCAGTACCTGTTAGTATCCTAGTTTCTTTGGGGTCACCATTTTGACCTGCATTTTCATATCCTATTCCAACCTATGATTGCTTCTGCCTGATCTTCTCCAGCTCCTTTAGTCAATATTAGCTAATCTGATTAGTCGTAACCACAGCTACCATTGTATGCAGCTGCCACGTCAAGGCACTGTGTTAGGGCGTGTATATGCATTATCTCATGAATCCCACTAAAACCCTGCAAGGGAGCTCTTTTTATCCTACTGATTTTACAGATGAGACCAACTAAGGCTCAGAGACTCAGAAGTCATTTGAGCTTACACACTGAGTACCAGAAACAGGATTCACCAGGCCTGATGCCTCAGTGGGTGCTATGCTAGAAGGATTGCTTCTCTAACTTCATCAACAGTGGTGGGGGAAGACCATACCTCTAGAGAACGTAGTTGCAGTACAGGGTGGTATGAAGAATGAGACGAATGTTTGAATCCTCACCTTACCACTTGGTGGCTTTGTGACTTTGGGCAAGTTACTTGACTCCTCTGTATCTCTCTCTCTGGAAAATGGGTATAATAGTAATACCTACCTTAGTAAAGTTGTTGTGAGGATTGTATGAGTTCATATAAACAAACTGTTTCAAGGAGTTCCTGGCCCATAGTAAGTGCTATATGCATGTATGTTATTATTGTAGTTGATGACACTTCTGTTATTAGTGTCATCACTGTTGTTATTGTTCTTATTTTTGATATGTCTTCTGGAGACAGGATGCCTTCCCGGAGAGAAATGGTATTGGCTAAAGGGGAGTTGAAGGGTCAGTCCCTGTGGCAGGTCCGTGGGGTGGATGTTCTTGGGCAAGGCACTCAGTACCCTTCCAATCTTACCTTGTAGGGGGCCATGTCCACTTTTGGTAGACCCCTTTGTCACAAATGAAGCGGCTGTGGAAGGTCAAATGAGGAAACTGGATTCCTTGGATACGCCTCTTGGGTACTTGTTCATTCAGAATCAGGTTCTGGGGCACCTGCCTTTCTTTCCCATCTACAGATTGACTCCAGGAGAAAGGGAGAGAGGTTTGGAGACTTCCTTAGTTCTAGCAGGTCTTATCATATCTCAGTTGTAGATTCAGGAGGAATGATTGGTTTAATGTAAATGCTTTAGAGGATCTGAAAGAGATTAGAGAAACCTATTCCAGAGCATAAAGGCAGGACAGGAGGGAACCATTAATCTCATGGACATTCAATTCCCTAAGAAATTTTGGGGGAGTGACCAGAAACAAGCCAGGCCATATGCTGTCCATTTGCAATCCTCCAAGCTGTGGACTTTTTTTTTTTTTTCCGACGGATCGAGGCCAATGCCATTGCCTCATTTGGATGGTTCTTAAACTTGAAAAGGAACTGAAAGGTTGAGGCTTGCATGCAGAGTCGAAACAGATGATTTGACGAAAGTAGTCCTAACAAACACCAGGGCTCTCCTGATTGTCAGAAACAGTCTGATGATGACACATTCGAAGCTTCCCAGACTGGCTTGCGTTTTGGTAAATAGGAACAATCAGGGAAGACATAGTTATGCTGTGGAGAGTTCTGAGACGTGGAGAGAACAAGTTAATTGTTCAGCCTCAACTGAGACCTTTCACTCAAGTCATTAATCACAGTGCACGGTCTGGAGCCTTGGCCCCGGAGTCCGACTCTTTAGGCTGGTCTCCCACTCCAGATGAAGGCTCATTCCAGGTGCTGGTCATTTGTGTTTCCCTCCAACTGGACTGATTTATAGACCCGGAGATGTTTCCTGGTTTCTCCAAATTCTGTTCCATTACTTTGTAATAAAGGGGACATGTGATTTCTGGTTTTGTGCAGATCCTCAGTTCTAACATCCCTAATACCAAAGATTTTTTCAATTAGTCTGTGGCCTGCCTTCTGTGACCTAGAGGGTAGAAATGCTGTTCTGTGTTTTGAGTATCAAAGCGAAGACTTTTAGAGACTCTCTTATTTCTTCCCCCCTTGGCTAGAGTTGAAGATGTGCCAGTCCTGCACGCGGCTTTGTTCCTGCATTCAACATCTCGATGCAAATTAAGACTTGGAAAACCAAAAACAGCTCACCACAGCCATTAGAGTTATCCCCATCCCACCCCAACACATATGGTTCAGGGTATAATATCAGGCCTTCCACACTTGGACCAGGTCTCCAGTGACAGCGTAAGCCAATATTGAAGACTTCACAAGAGAATCTGAGTGTCAGAGGAGGACAATGTAATGTTGAGGCTAAACAGGGCACTGCCGAGTGTTGCCTGTTTGACTGAAAGGTAAACCCAATCTGAGCTGATAAGGGGCAACAGATCCCTTGAGAGTTGTCCCAAGTGGCAGAAATGTGTCACAGGAAAGTAATTGGAAATTGATATTTGACATATCTCTGGGTTACTTTTTATTCCTGATAACACCGAGGGGTTTGGCTAAGAGTCACAAGTGACTAATACGTGAAATCCTGCAATCCAAGGCTGAAATACGATCTCTTTGTTGAAAGTAAGCAGCTGCTTTCTGATCCTTTGTTTCCTAACTAGCGCTTATAGCGTAGAGGCCCATGGGCTTAGTCTGGGTGAAATGAATGGTGAATATAGGCAATCCTGCCTTTCAGTACTTCTCTGAAAGGAAGTTATCACTGGCAGTAGGGTACCGTCCTTAAAATTCAACTCAATTTAACAGGTACTTGTTCAAAGCGTACTATGGATTTTATATTGTGTTGTGTGCCATGGGACATACAAAATAAATATCAAATATGGCCTTTGCCCTCGAGGAATTTATAGGCTCCTGGGAAGGATGATGTGTTTATGAAACACATTTTACATGGTAAGATAAGATATCACGCGTGTGCCACAGTGAGTAGAACCTGGAATAATTACAACAGGGATTCAGAAAAAGGAGAGTAGGGTAGACTAGAGTTGTCAGGGAAGGCTTTATGGATGAGGTGGGACAAAGACATCAGTATCCCAAACCCAGAACTCGCCCTTAAAGGAACCGCAAGGAGCACAGGATCAGGTTGCCGAGAGATTACGGAGCCCCCTTTAAGTGCAAGTAAATGTGTTCAATATGAGGATGGATAATTTAGTTCAATAAATATTTATTGAGTACATGCTTTGTGCCAACAACTGTATCTGATGAGGTAAGGAATGAATAATCCTTACAAAGAACACATGTGGGTAATTCTCAGATGCTACTTTCTCTTAACCTAGATATTTAAAGTTATTGCTGGTCTGCGTGATTCCAAAACCTGTGATTTTTACCACTTATCATTCTCTCTCTCTCTCAAAAAGACTTTCCCATGCTTGCTTCAGCAGCACATATACTAAAACTGGAACAACACAGAAAAGATTAGTGTGGCTTTTGCGCAAGGATGACATGCAAATTCATGAAGCATTCTATATTAAAAAAAAGAAAAAAAGAAAAAAAAGAAGATGACCTCGTCCAAGATATCTTTGGGTTGAGGAACCGAGTCTCATTTTTTCCTGTCGTGGGGGAGTGACATGTACAACTTCATAAGTTGTTTACAGTGTAAAGTGTTGCATGAATGCTGATTGTGACAGGAAGGGACACTGAGTTAGTATTTGAATAGCCCCAAATTATTGGGTTAGGGAGTATTTGGAATAGCATTTGAAAAGTCTGAACCTGGCCCAAACTCATGATCATAAGCAGAGCCCAAGCTCTCTGAAGATCAAGTTTTCTTGGAATTTCCATTATTCCCCTTGACAGTTGCTTTGGAAACCCAATTAGAAGGGTCTTCCGTCATTAGCGTTTGAGATAGCCTTGCACTGGGCTCTTTGGCACTCGTGAATTTTGAACTTGGCACTACCCAGATATATAGCAAAATGAGGAAATATATAGCAAATAGGAAATATATATAGCAAAATGAGGAAATCAATTATTTGTTCACTTCCTAAGGTACAGGTATAACTAGGCAATTGCAGATTGGTCTGGAAAGAAGAGAAGTCAGGATGACAATGATGGTGGCAGTGGTGGTCGTCATGGACATGGTAATCATTATTCCAAATATCCACATAATTTTTAAATAATATAACCACAGAACACTAGTAAACCCTGGAAAGAATCTGAGATATCAAGCATCGAGGCACAGAGGTGTCAGAGTTTATTTAGCTAAGCAATACCAGAAGAGGACTAGAAAATCCCCCTTTCTAGCTAGCAATCATTCTCATACCACAATGAGACCCCTGCTTTGTAACCCCTGGGTTTCTGCCATCCATGTGACTGCTTTCTGAAGCTCATTTAGGTACCAAATTTAAATGGAATTCTGAGAAAACTTTTTTTTTTTTAAATTTGGAGGGACAGGTGGAAGGAAAAGCTAGAAGAAATTTGAAAACGCTCTTGATTCCTGTCATTTTCCTTAGTATTCAGCCACTCTCTTCATCTGAGAGGTTCATTCTGGCCCCCATGGGTTAGATACGCACACATGTGCTCGCTCACTCATCTGTATGTCTGTGTATATATTGATATGCATTCCTCTTCATCATCTGTAGGCATTTTACAAATAATGGCTTGTGTGTGTGTGTGTGTGTGTGTTTTATCATCTTATTTTTAAAATGAAAATGACAACTTCAAAATTCTTTGCAGAAATAGTTCTTTTATGGTTAAAAAAAAAAAAATTCCAGTATGTAGGCCAGGGTCATCTTTGGGTCACAAAATTCCACGGAGGGAGTTGGCATGGGGAGGGTATAAGCAGTGGCTTTGGAATTTTTGTTCTTCCACTCTGGGACACATGGGCCAAGTTGGTCACAAAGAAGTTAAGTTAGGGGGGAGCTAGTGAAATAGTCAAATGAGAAAGGTAGAACAAGGTTGAGAGTGCAAACAAAGAAATGGCAGGATGTAGAAAGAGACAAGAGGAGGTATGGATACCCTCCCCACCTCTTCCAACGTCCTTCTCATCTGTGAGGTCATCACTGGGCTGGGGGTGGGGTTGAGAGTATAAAAGGGGCTGAAACTTTTGAGTTGGAACTTTTGTTTTTGATGAAGCTGTCTTGGGAGTTTTCTTCTTGAATAGAGCCAAGGGGATTTTGTAGAGCTAGGGACATCAGAGTGGGACTCAGAAGAGAGGAGATAGACCTTTGGAAACCTGATCTGGGTCCTAGGTTTAAGGATGAGAAAGTACTACAGGGTTTCTGTAAACCAAGGGGACAAGTCAGCAGAATCAAAATTGAGCCTAGGCTCCACTCACCAAACTCTGTGTCTGTAGCTGCATGTACCCAGCTGGATGGCTTTTTTGAAATCATCCAAAGCACTGTCTGGAACAGCGTAACCCCCGGATATGGAAATCTTAAACTTTCTTCTAGTTTGTCCAGGCCTATGAGGAAAGTGCTCTTAATGTACTTTCCCTTGTCTGAGCATGGACAGTGAGGAAGCCCAGTGGCTCCCTGAGCAGACCGGCTGCAGAAACTACCCTCTCCGATGGGCAGGGGAGGCGTAAAATGGAAGTGACCAGAGGGTCATCTGTTTCACACTCTTGAGGAGGGAGCCACAAAGCCTAGGCTGTGGAGACCCAGATTTCCAGAATTTTCCCACCTCCAATCTCCCTTTAGGAAGGTTACAAGTAAGCCTGGCCTTAGTGGTTCCTTCTTTCCCCGTCTACAGATGTGGTATCATAATTATCGTGCACATCCTTGTGCTTGGTGTCACGGGGCATGAGGACTCAGCTGGCTTTGAGGACCTTAGAGGCCATTGTGGAAACAGGAAAGACAAACACAGTCATGCCGGTTGAAGTGTGTACAGAGCCTGCTTGACAACAGCTAGAGAGCCTTGACAAATCAGAGCCCGCCATCACACATGGAGAGGTGCACCCACCTTCACCTCGGTGGCTGTTTCTTCTTATTGAAGAATGAGAACAGTGAATGGCCTAAAACAAGCTAAAAGCAAATCCTTAGACTTTGTTCATTTTATGACCACAATACTTGGTGGTACTATTGGTAAAGGCCCTGGCATTCCTTATAGGAGAAATGCCAGATATGAAGCAACTGAATGTTCATTCACCTGCTTTAAGTTCTTTCAGAGATAACCTGATTTACAGAAGAATGTGGAATCATAACTGTCAACCAAGATGTCATTGTCACTTTAGGATGTCCAGAAACAAAGGGATATTATATCCTTTGTTACTGGAGCACCACAGATGCCAAATTATGCACAGGGCCCCCTCTTGGCATTGAGTGCGTGTGAGCCTAGAGGCAACCAAGCTCTGATTTCAGAAGGGTATTGCCTCTGGTGGTGTTCTCACCTGACTCTCTCCCTGGAGCTGGAAGAGAAAGCATGGCCCTCCTACCTCCCCTGCATTTGGATGGAGCGGCAGACAGCAAGAGGCATGGAAGTCATAGAAATGGTAGGAAGCTTGGGGTAGATTCTTCTCAGCCTCCACCTAGGGAGCTTGACAAGGGTACCATTAAAGGAGTGGAGAAATAATTCATAACTTTTGGTTTTGTCTGCACATTGACATATTCCAACAGGTGCTTGGTTCAAAACATGAATATTTGATTAATACAGAATCAGGCGTCTGGAACAGAGAGCAGTGGAATTTGGGGTTTGAGTAGGACTTAAATGTCGTTCATTTTAACCACAGCTGTCTGCATGCACATAGTAGGCCTTGGAAATATTTGTTGATTAGATTTTCTTTGATTGGAATAATGTGGTTGCTTGGTTTTGAGTCCAGATGTTTGGCATCCAGCCAGGGTTGTGTGCTCTGCATCTGTCATCAACCTTCCACCACGGAGATGGTTGGCAAGGGGCAGCATGGACCAGTGAGCGCAGCAGGAGGTGAGCAGCGAGTGAACAAGAGAAGCTTCATCTTCTGCTCTATGTCGCTCCCCATCGCTCACATTACCGCCTGAACCATCCCCCCCCCCCATCCACTGCCAGTCCGTGGAAAAATTGTCTTCCACAAAACTGGTCCCTGGTGCCAGAAAGGTTGGGGACTGCTGCTGTAGGTGGCCTGTGGAGCTGGCTAGCTGCAGAAACTGTCCTCCACACCGCCATTTTCACCAGAGTCATGATGGCTGTATTTTATGGCAGAGAACATTGGCGTCTCAGCTAGCAGACCACAGCAGTGCTGATGACAAGGACCTGAGAAGCCACGTATTCATCCATCCCATTGGTCATTGCAAAAGTGTTGAGGACAGGTCTGTTAGTTCCCAGCACTGACCTGGAAGCTGAGGAGGAAATATGAGAAGACCCATGGTAGGGGAAGTAGAAGTTTAAAAGGTTAGTGGGAATGCGAGACCTTCATTAACTTCTAGGGAACAATGACAGGACAGTGGTTCCATTAGCGCTAATGTCATGCGCAGCAGAGGGGAAAGGATGCTATATGGTAGCGTGGATACACGGTATACTAGACCTGAGTCTGCATTTCAAATCTGCCTCATAACTCCAGCATATGGCTTTAAGCTCCAGACTCAATTCCCCACCCTGTAAAACAAAGAGAATGTCCCAGGTTATTCTTCAGATCCACCCTTCTGTGATACTTTGATTAGGAATGTTGAGATCTTCATTTTCCCATAATGTAATGTCCCCAACGACCTAGAACTTACTACTTTCATAGATAATCAAGTAGACTTCTAATATGCTAAGGACCCTAGGGATGAAAAGTAGCAAAAGAAGGTATAGACTATGCCCTAATGTATTGGTTAAAAGACAGCAGCAATTGAATCTGTGAAGATCCATTTTGGATTAAAATATGAAGATTTGTTATGGTTGGGAATGGAGCTCTTGTTCAAAGTGAAACAGTAGCAAGTATTACCTGTCTTCATGGATCACATCCTTGGTTCAGTTATTTATCTCAGGACTAGGAGCATCTTGTTGCCCTTGAGTTGGTCCACACACTGCCTTCGTTCATCATTATTGGTACGGCAGCCTTATTTGTAGGTCCCAGAAGATATCTGCTGCCAGTGTTAAAGGTGATTTCTCTTCATCCCACCCAAGAAACATGGGCTGTATTTTTGTGGGTAGTTGAGAAACTAGAGATAGGATCATTAATCTGGAGTTGAACCCAGAAAGTAGTATTGGTAGAAGTTATACTCCTGTCTAGCTGAAAGATAGATTCACTACCTAGGTGGTTCCCAGTCTCTTTTGACTTCGTGGAGTGAGACCAAGTACATTACCTGTATAAAGAACAAAGCATAAAAGTCGTTAGGAACCTCTCACTTGCATGTAGTACTGTATTGCTTTCTGAGAGGTTTATAAGAATTATTAACCAACTTAATCATCCCCCACAATAATCCAATGCGATCAGTATCATATTACTAAATGACAGGAGGAAACTGACGTCTAAGTATATTGATGGGGTTAGCTGTTTCTCACAGGACAGTTTTGATGGATGCTGGAAAATGTTCCACTCTGAAGCTGCACAGAATGCTCTCTCCACAGTTGAACTTATTCTATAGGTTAAGGCACGCCTGATTCTGTGCACTCTTTGTTAAAATACATATACTCCTGGGAAAGAAGTCACATCAAGCTTACTATCACTTAAATAATGCCTGAATGTTTTTCTTTAACAGTCATTTTCGTCTGACATAGTTGAGCACAGAATACTAGTTTGTTAAAATTAGGATACGTGCAAGAGGACCGGGATCGATTTGGGTTTGGGGAGTTTGTTTGGAGCAACCATCCTAGAGGGGTTATAATGAGGACCTCAGGACTCCAATTCTGAATGAGGGGAAGTCCCCAAGTAGGGAATGGTGATACTGGGTGTGGAGCAAGGAAGACAATGAAAGCAGAGTGACTATTCACATTTCGGGTTTGGTTGGTCTGTCTGTGTCGGACCCACCCTTGGTAAGCGGGGTGACATTGTGATGGATGGGGTCAAAGCCATCTGCTGTTACTGGCCAAATACCTGGCTTTGGGCTTTGGTCCATTTCATACGCTGTCTTATTCTGCTAACTACTTAAGGCAGAAGAAAATCATTCCCCTGTTCGACTCCAGTATGTGGCAGTTGAAACTGAAATCTTCATACTGAGCAAATGTACCAGAGAACACTCTATAAACTTAATGAGGGAGATGAAGAGATATACGCCAGAAACCTAGAAAATTTAAAACTGATGAGGTTATGACTTTTGAATGTTTAGTTAAATTGTTGACACTGACAGGACGTGGCTGAGTAAATCTACCATCCGTTTTCTCCTCGTCTCAGTGATAATGGTTCCTTGGTGTGCTCTTCCCA
Source organism: Aethalodelphis obliquidens (assembly GCF_003676395.1). Lineage (NCBI taxonomy): Eukaryota > Metazoa > Chordata > Mammalia > Artiodactyla > Delphinidae > Aethalodelphis > Aethalodelphis obliquidens. Next base: position 8,950,949 of record NW_020837981.1, on the reverse strand, counting down.
GTTAACAGAAATATTCCCGAAAGTTAAATGCAGGGAGAAGTGACATAAGAAATACTTTTATTATCTCTGCTCTTCTGGGAGTTCCCTCCAGGCTCGTTATTTAAAGCAGGACTTCTCCCGACTGGCAAATGAGTTTGGAGGGAAGGACTCATGGGTTCAGAGGTTACTGAAGAGCCTCCTGAGAGATGGGAGCCTCCTAACCCCTGTGCTTGCAGATGTGCCCCAGCAAACCCGTCGAGAACGATGCTGCCCTTGTCTTCCCCAAATACCTCTTCTCCCTCTCACATTTTCCCTCCCCTCAAAAACTGATGAAGGTTCTCCTTTGCCTAGTGAATAAAATCTCAATTCCTTTAAGCGGCAGTTAAGGTATAAATGTGATCATGATTTTTGTAAACTGCAAAGTACTATATAAATATTAGCTATTTGAAGAAGAATCAGGGGGTGTGGGAAAAACTATTGAATTTGGAGTCAGAACACTTTGGTTTGAGTCTTGTGCTAGTTGGGTGACCTTGGACAGGTCACTTCAACTCTCTGAAGCTCAGTTCCTTCATTTATAAGTCAAGATTATTGTGATAGTTAAATTAATTGAAAGTGACAGAGTAATTAGCAAAGAGTGGACGCTTAGTACCTATTAATGAAGACATGGTAACTGAAGGCAGTTTAGTCCAGCTCTTGAGAACACTGGCTGGGGAGACACAAGTTATCTTCCTGTGTCTCTTATTCCCTACCTATAAAACGGGGATAAGATGGAAGAGTCAAATGGGTTTACATATCAGGATCTTTCAACAGTGCCTGACCCATAGTAGTCCTTCTGTAAGTATTGGGGCTCCTGTTACTGCTGTTGTTACTTTTATTATTCAAGGACCTGTTCTGGCCTTATCTTTCCAGCCTTATCTGGTTTTCTGTCTTAGCAGTAGAGGGATCTCCTCCACCAGGTCAGGATTTCCTCAGGGTGGACACCGATTCTTCACCTTTAATTGGTGTGGACTTTACTCAATGCCTGAAAAATACTCAATCATTGTTGTCATTAAAAAAAAAAAAAAGTACAAACACATGCTTGCTACTTCTACTCAGCATTGTACTGGAGGTTTTAGCCGGTGCAATAAGGCAAGAAAAGAAGAAAGAAAAAGCATCCAGGTTGGAAAGGAAGAAGAAAAGCTCTAGTCACAGATAACATGATCATCTGTGTAGAAAATGCAATGGAATCTACAAAAAGCTACAAGAAGTAATGTGAATTTAGCAAGGTTGCAGGATATAAGATCAGTATAAGAATCAATTTGTTTTTAGTTGCTTATCCTCAATATTGTCACAACTAGATCAGTTTAACTGGAGCACAGGTTGAGTGGGGGGTAGTGGTGGTGTATGAAATTGGAAAGGCAGGTTGAAACTCGGTTTGATGACATAAGTTAACATGGAATGCTTTTGCTCACACTTTCTGTCCATCTGTCCCCTTCCTCCCTCCTTTCCTTCCTACCTTTTCTTTCTTTTCTCTTTCCTTCTTTTCATTCTTTTCTTTTCCTCTTCTCTCTTTCTTATTAGTTTGTTGGCATAAACAACTTTTCTTCATGAAAAAAGGTAGAATTTTGTTTCTTAAAAACAAACGTTTTTATTTGTTGGGTTGAATAAACAAAATGACCATAGCTAAGTTGCTTTGAGCTCACAGGGACCATTCCGTGAAGGGAGTTCCCAAAGACAGGGATTACAGTATCAGTACATGGACGCTGGAACTGTGGGTATCTGGATTCACGTTCTGCCTTTCTCTTAGCAAGATCTCTGACTTTGGGAAGATCCCTTCATCTTTTTGAGGCTTAGTTTGCTTGTTTTTAAAAAGGGGTAATGGTTTCATGGGTTCTTTATAGGGTTATGGATAGCTCACGCCAACACCACTTTTTGAGTTCCTAAGAATTGGACCAGGACACGGAGGTGGAGAGTCTTTCCCTTCAAGGAATATTTAGTGAAAATACATGTGTAAATAACCTCAATGGCATGAGATAGGCTATTGGAGTTGTATCAACAGAGGCCTGGGAGGTACAAAGAAGGGGTTAATTAGCCGTGCTTGCGGGGTGGGGGAACATTTCGCTGTGCTGATATCTGAACCCAACCTCAAAGTTTAAGTGGGATTTTTGACAGTTAGAGAAAGGGGCAACTTTAATACAGATACAACCTTACATTTGTTTAGCACTTCATCATTTTGCTTGACATAAATTAGAGTGGTGTAAAACTATAATTTATAGCTATAAGGGATTATTTTTGCTATTCCAGGGGCAGTTGTTATTACTTTAAGCTGCTGTTTCAGTAAGACTGGGGAAATTTTGACCCTAAATTGCAGCAGCTTAGCCAAGTTTGTGTACACAAAAATTTTCAGGGAATTTTTCCATGTTGGAGGAACCAGGAGCCTTAAGAGCTTCGTTCCTACTGGGGCAAAGGCAAAAGTAGGATGACAAAGATTAGGAGAGGGCCATTACGAAGCAGAGAAGGGGGTGGTAATTAAGTTTTTGCAAAAAAGATGGCCCATTTTATAATTAGGACACAACTGGCTAGCTAAGTAATAATGTAAAAATAGAGAAACCTAGATATTTCAATGCTAGTCCAACAAGGAGCCAAAGGACTCAATCTTTGTGAAATGTTGCAACCTGGGGATTTTCCCTTATAATTCTGATAAGACATGTGGCACTTCCCCTGGGAGAGAACTGGGCTCACAGCTCTGGGTTAAATTACTCGGTTCCACAGATCCTTGCCTTGGTCCAACACATCATCTATGTGATGTGAATGTTTGATGAAGTATTGAAGATTATTTGGAAATACAGATAAAAACAGTATTTGGGAGTTTGCAGAAGAGTGGAAAATGGAGCCAGGAATGTAACTATAATTTAGGGTAAAGAGCAATAATGAGGTCTCATAAAAATAAACAAACACGATGTTAAATGGACTGCAGATCATTTGCACCTTGAGGCTTTTCTTAGATTTTGTGCCAGTTGAAAACAAACAAACAAAAAACCAATAATAGGTCTTGTGCTTTGTGCCAAAAGAGTTACTAATACACCATATTTTGTTTGCATATAATCAAAGAGACACCCCCTACCCCACTTATCTGAGGGGGGAGAAAAACAAAATCCATCCAGCTATCTAGAGCAACCAGCCGGGTTTGGGAAAAGACTTTAAGCCACTCTGCCTGGGGTCGTACTGCTTTATGCTACTCTTGACTTTACGTCAAAGCTGATGTTGTTATCTAGAAAACCTAACAGCTGTAATTATTTCAGTTGTATTCACTGAGAAGTCATTTCCAATCACGTTGGAAAAATGGATTCTAGTGTTTGCAAGTGACCTCTCCTCTTGTCCTTTAAAGCAAATAGCATGTGTGTTGTAAAAAGCAGTGAACAAGAAGTTTGGATGACCAGAGTTCTACAACTTGCATCTGCTAGTGCCTGGGTTTTTAGACTTTAGATAAGCCAAGTCACAGATGTGATCCTCAGTTTCTTCCTCTGTAAAAGAGGAGCAGTCATACCTACCCAGCTACCTTGTAGAGTTGTGAGGGTCAGTTGAGAAGCTGGACGTGGAAGTACCATGCAAATGCAAGGGGCTGTAGCTTCCTCCCCGCAGTGGGCCTCTGAGTCACAGAATGACAGGATGGTCCTCAGGTACTTCATACGAAACCATTGGTGCTTTTAACAAAAATGTTAGTTTAGTAGTACATGCTAGGGTGCAACACAGCTTTATTATTTTACTGACAACTGCCCCTGTGTGTCCACTCTGTAGGACTAGATCTTCCTCTGCCTCTGAGTAAAATCTCAGTCGGTGCCCAGAGCTTGCTGCTCGCTCTTAGATAGTAAGTCCTCTGTTTACTGAGTCTTGAAACACTCTGGGTTCAGTTATAAATATCACAAATCTAAGGTAAAAATGAGAACTGAAACTCACCCACAGGTAATGCCTCCTCTGTGGGCTGAGGAATGTCTTCTTCCTTTATTCTTTCATCTTCTCCTCATTTCCACTCTCCAGGTGGGTCCGGTGGGGAGAGGGAAGAGGAGGAGGAGTTAGAAGCAGACTTGCTGCCAACCTGGCCCTGGTTTGCTCTTCCAGGGGCAGATGTGTAGCCTGACCCTTCTCCTTAGGCTGCTTCATGAACAGCTGGAGTCCTCTCACTTGCAGTTCTCTTGATGACAATAAATCTACCCCCTGAGGCGGTTCACTTGTTATTCCTCTTTCAAATCCTGGACATCTGGGGACTTCTCTCTTTTGAGATCTCTGTACCTCCAGCAGGGCAGAATCCAAGATTAACCCAGGGGGCCTTGTCTTGTACTTGGCCCTGATCTTCTCCATGGAAATATAGATCTTTGACTTATTAATAGTGGGATATGGCTAACATACCCCACCTCAAAACAGGCCTCTTTTACTGAGCCACCTAGAAAGCAGCCTCAGCCGTACTCTTTTTTTCACTTGTTAAATTTTTTAGGCATAAGTCAGAAATCAGTTCACTCTGACCCTGAAAATGCAAGGGACACACACCAAGCTGTCCAAGTGATCCACTGAACTCCCTCTCACCCTCTAACCCTTCTCCATGGAGGTAAAGCATTGCAGGCAAACCTAAAATTCTCTTTAAAGAAATCTCCACTTCCCAATTTCAAACTCCTTTTCTACCCCATCCCACAACTTTTTTTGGTAACGTAGAGAGATGTGGTCAGCTAAGCGTTGCAAATCCAGTTCTTAGATCCCTCCATCGCAGGTCCTGCCTGGGTGATCTGGCTCCCCATCTTGGAATGTGGGTCTAGTTCTTTCTATGGTCTTGAGGCTTCAGCTGAACTTGAAAAAGAATCCAGTTTCAACATTTTGCTATATTTATATCCATGTATCCCAGACTGTAGTTTGTAGAACATTGCTTCAGAGAAGTGTTCCAAGATTTTAAAAGTTCCTGATCAAATAAACTAGGGACACAAATGCAAGATTTCCAGCTCTGAAGGTGCTCATTGCACATAAGCCTACTAAATAATATGGGAAATCTATCATTTGGAACCCTGTCTGACACTTTTTAGTTCCAGTGTTCTTCAGATATATTTATCTACACGGTTGATTAACATAGTGTCTCTTTGTTTGCCTTTTGGGCACTGCTGCTCCAGAAACAAGTTAGAGCCTTTTTTGACAAGTGAGTAAGGGTAGTCCCTGGTGAGGCTTCCACTGGGGATGGCTAAGTATATTCATACATTCCTCCAAGGTTTTCCTACTAATAGTAATGGGCCAGTGTTCATATGAATATATATTTTGGAAACAGCCGAACAGAACTGGCCATGCGGGGAAAACCAAAAAGGTACTAATAGTTTTGTTGCCCTGTTTATGAAACAGTCAAAGATTTAAAAATTAGATAGTACAGCCCATTCAAATAGAGGTTTAGAGTATTCCAGTATTTGGTTTAGACTCTGAGAGTTTAGCTTTGATGAATTATAAAGACAAAGAGAGAATGACTTATTCTCACCTGGACCAGATTTTGTTCCTCCTACATTTTTACAAGTCACAGGCATCAGTTGTATAGGTTTTGAGTCATCTTAAATGTCTCTACCTTTGGACAGACGCAACTGGCCAGTTTTCAGATAGACGTCTTCTGCATTCAGCTCATTTTTGAATGTGGATCTTAACTTCCCAGATGCATTTCTGAATAAATAGCTTATTCCATCTATTATTTCATTGTGTCTTGAGAGAAGATGACTGGCTTTATCGTTCCTTTTGTTCCAAACTCTGCAAGTATTTATACTGAATAGCATCAAGTCTTAGCAGTGTGAACCGTCCTGGATTGCCTACCACTGCCCTGGTTTTAGCACTGAAAGTTCTGCATGCTGGGAATTCCATAGCTGGGATACAAAAAATCTTGGGTTTTGATGATGGATGCCAAAGGTTGGCGGAAAAATATAAAACCCATATGGCAGCCCAAAAACATAGGCGTGGTAAGCAATGCTGTTTTTAGTGCCAAATAGATACAGTATAGATTATTCACCTTCTGTAGTTGCTGTCACTGTTTTCCTGCCTTGTGTTAGTAACCATGATTTGAAATTCACACTAATGAATCATCCACTGTTGTTTCATTCCAGTTGATGCAATTTAAGTGTATACCTTCAGCACATCGTGATTATGAGTGTTAACAATCCATCTATTTGACTTTGTCTGTGGGTTAACTGTTGGGCTTTGTATCAAGATAGTGCTAGTTTAATTTTTACATTGTGACTATTGTGACCGTATTTTCTAAGAGTTCAGATCATAAAGATGAGGATGATTATAACACCAATGCCAGCATGACCTAGACATCCCAGAGAAAGAAGGTTAAATGGCTGTTATTTTAATGAAAGATGGAAGGACTCATACAATTGAATTGGCCGGTAAATAATCAAATAGCATTTTGCACAGTATGTAGAAGAGAATTTTTAAAAATTGAAAAAAAAAAGAATTTGCAGTTGGACACGGTGGAGAAGATGTGAAGGCACATATGAAAACTGAATCTCACAGTCCTGGGATGAAACATACAAATACTTCTAAATCAGTCAAAAGCTTTCTCGTCTTCCAAGAAGACACCAACGCTTAGCAGGACATGGTCCCCGCTGAGTTAGACTGGGTGTGTCACATAAACAAGCTGCATTATCATGTTGTTCTTGTGATTGCTCTATGAAACTGATTAAACTTGTATTTCCTGATTCATAGGTTGCCGTTAAAATGTCCTATGGGTGAACAAAGGGGAAATTTGGGGTAACATGAGTTGCCCCCCTAGAGAGTAGAGCTAATTTTGTCAGGTCTGATGAACAACCATGCTTTTCATGGTAGATCAAGTGACCCCTCAAATCACAGCAACAAGATAATGTTCTCTCTGGCTTTTCAGTATTTGGACTTGAAAAATGGAGCTTCAAAGGATCTTCTTGTTTTTGATGAAGATTTTAATGAAACTGCAGAAAACGTAAAAAGATTGTCTAAACACAAGCTATACTTCACTCATCTATCTGCATATTGGCAGACAATACAAATGTAAATATTGGCAAATTCCATTCAGTGTTTAAAGTTCTTACCAAAGAAAATGAAACGATCTCACCAGCTAAACATCCTGTCCACCCTGTCTACAACACTGGTGAAAAGGGGCGTGATTTGCTTCCCTATGATTTTGAAGCTTTCCTAATGAAAGTTTTTGGTCACTTTCAGCTTCCTCAAAACAGGCAGAAGCACTTGAAATTTTTGAAGTTATAGAAATGGAAGGAGACAGCCTTTTTCGATACGTGTGTACAAAATGGCTGTCATTATTGCCAGCCATAGAAAAGATGTTAAAATGCTGGCCTGCTCTAAATCATATTTTCAAAGTATGAGACAAGAGGAATGTCCTCTAATTTGGAATACTTCGAGGGTGAGAACGGAGAAAAGGATTACAGTAAAACAGAAATTTATGTGCTGTTTCTCCACAGTTCTTTGGTAATCTATGAAAGGGTCACAAAGAGCCTAGAAAAGAATGACCTGATTTGTTTGATGTTATGTGTAGGATATGACAAAAGATCATACAAAGAAAAAAACTCAGTTTTTGGAAGTCAGTTTTTTGGAAATAGGGTGCTTCTGAACAACAACAACAAAAAATGTCACCACAGTACAGCCAAGTCAAATAGGTCTTTCTCAATTTCTTTACTAAAACTATAACTTACTTGGAATCCAACTGCGATTTCACAAGTTTGAATTACCTCTGTGCCTTAAAACTACTTTCCCTGAGAAAAAGAAGTTTAACTTATGATGGCATCTAATTTGCTCCCTCATGTTTTAAAAACAATGGACATGAACCATCTCTGTGATGAATTTATAAATGCAACGATCTGATTGACAAACTGCTGGTCTATCAAAATAAGCATGTAGATACAGAGTGAAGGAACATTTTTGGAGAGCTGGAAACCAATTCCTATAAGTCTAAGATCCTGTTCTTGCTAGTTAAGTAAACTCTGAAATGTTCCACGCTGAAATGCTTTCGCTGACATGGTGTTTAGTTTGATGTCTCCACATTGGACTGACAGCAGAACACTGTAATGTGGGCTTGATAAGAGCATAGCCACAAGTCAAACAGAATCTTACATTTGACTGTATATTCAGTTACTACTATATAAAGGAAAAGAAGGTATCCTAAAGGCTCTAGGCAGTTCAGAGAAGTACTATTAGAAAAGGGAATAGCAGGACTAAAAATATCCTGTTATATTGTAAGACAGAAAGAAACATGTCATTGTTATTTTTTATTAAATGCAGATATCTGTTTCTATTGTATTTTCATTATCCTTTTAAAAAGTCATATATTTATGTATTTTAAGAATATAGAATAAGATAATAAGATAGGAAAATTTAAATATCCAATAGAGAGTTTAAAAAGCTAAAATAAATTGCAATATCAGAGGATAAGAAAAAACATAAAAATATTGTGAAATTTTTCTCCCACATATTATCTGTTTAGTTAGTCCTACTATTAATTATTATTAACTGCCACTGTTAACTAGTCTTCCTTTTTGTTTAAATAACAGGATTTATATCAATGAAGGGTGAATCATATAAAATAACATATGATTTCAAATAAAAATGGATTTTTCATATTTTTATGTCAAAGTAATTATATATGTGTATCATGACTTGTTATGGATTATTTTGGGGGGTGGATTCTGGCGTGGATGCACCCTGGGTTGGCGCTCTAAAAAGTTAGTCATCCTGTTTGTCACCAGTGTGCTTTTAATGAGCCTGTCTTGTTTTAAGGCAGGAAAGCAAATCGAATTCTCATTAATTGCCTTTTACCTGCTACAAATAATCCCTCACGTTGGCCATTGGCTGTAAAATAAGTCATCTTTGTCTTGTCCTTATTGATTACACATAAGAGTGGAGGCAGTGTTTCTAAAACCATTTGTATGTCATTTAGGAAACATTTTATGTCAAAAAATGTCATTTATTTGAGATTGGTTGTCTTCATTTTTTGTGTGTGTGCTAATTGAAAAAAGGGGAAAATATCAAGTTTTGAATTCTCTTAATGAGAAGCCAAAGTAGAATTGACAATTGTCCATATGTATCACTCATGTAATGCACATCACCTACCTGCAATTTCTCTTAAAATATATTCCAAGTAGTTGGGAAATTAAACTTTTATTTTCGTTGTTGTGGCCCTCACCTACCCTCTCTTAATAATCCATAAAGACTCTCTGTTCACCTCTTCTTTCTGATGTTCTAAGAGCCCTTGTGATGTGTTGCTTCTTTATTACCTGGTCCTTCTCATATGGAAACCCATCTTCTGCTTTCCCACCCTCACCTCCCATGTCACTGTGCTTAGGACAGAATATCCCCTTCCTTTAGCTTTTCTGTTCTTGTCTTAACTCCTACCTGTATTTCCAGGTCTCATAAAAATGCCCTTTACTTCACACAACCCTTTCCAGACCATTTTCTATGTACTTTGATGTCTCACGTGCCTTCCTACTCGCCTACCACCTTGTAGTGCTCTGTGAAGTTCCACATATGCTCTTGGATGGATTGTGAGGTATAGAGCATGCCTTGTTCTCTCCTTGTGTCCCCAAGAAATACCTAGAACAGGGCTAGGCAGATTGTAATTGTTCAAGAAAGATGATGGATTAGTTCATATATATGATGGTTCATGCAAAATATGACATGGGGGTAGCCAAGTAATAATATCTCTTCTCATGGAAACATTGTCCATAATGTTTAACAGGATGTGAAAGAATAAGGCCTTGTTAAGATGGAGAAATGGGGGAGGGTAGAAAAAAATAATCATAATCCTGACTCCTGGGCTCAGGTGTTAGCTTGTGCTTTAACTTCTGGGTAGGGAGTTTACACTATGTAAAACACACACATATGCACGTGTACGCACACGCACACACACAGGGTTTAGCCTTGACATACATTTTTAATTTGATGCCAGTACTTTTTAGCAGCCTGGTTTAAAGTTGGAAAAATATCCACTCAGTGTCTAGTTGAGTTATGAGTTGAGCATGAATTTCACAACAAACCTCAGTGATTTTCCACCAACCATACCAACCCAAAGACAATTTCTAATGACTTGGTGGCCATCGTATTGCAAAAGAAGCAGAACACAGACATGCTGCCTGTTTCGCTTAAATTTATGAAAACCCACTGCAAGGGGAATGTAGAAAGTAAACGATCCATGGTAAAGCGTTGTGAATGAAGGCAGAGGTGCTGTGGTTAGCTGGGTTTCTCAATCCCTCAGATTCTCAAAGCCAAGAGAAAATTTATCCTCTTCCACTGAGACATAAACTAAACTCTTTTAGTCATTAATCTGCAAAGTTGATGCCTGCCATGGTCATTCATCAAACATTTTTGTGGAGTGAGTCTGGTGGGGCCTCTGGGGCATCCGCCTTTGAAATTCACAGCACTGTTTTGTCCCCTGAGGACGGAGTGACTTTCTCCCCTCATTGCACATCTGGAAGGGAAGTTTCTGCTTCTCTTCTTCCCTGGGCTGAGTCAGGGCCTGGAAGGGGCCGCCACCTTTTATTGAATCGTGTGCTTGGACTGTAAGGTTCTGAATACTCCTCCCTGGGCTGTCGGGGGAGAAGAGAGAAGAGAAATACTGCAGTGGAGGCACTGTTTATAAGTCACTCTTCTTCCTGGATTACAGTTCACCACAGAAAAAGAACAATTACTGTTTGAGGTGATTTTTATAGAGGAAAGAGTCTCCACATTAACCATTGTGAGAAACGAGTAGAATCCTCGAGCTGCAAGTCTCAGTTATCTACAGATAAATCAGGGAATGGTTCTGGAATCTTGAGGTCTGATCTGAATTTACAACCGTGTCTCCAGGCTCAGAGACAAACAGACAATTTGATGAGAATGGACGTTTCCTACGGAGAACGTGCCCCACAGGTGCTGGGATGTCTTCTGTCTCTCCAGTAACTGTGCCTGCTAATGCTTTGTCCTTAGCGGGAGGTCTCCTGGAACCTTCCAGGCCTCCTGTTCTCTGTCCCCAGATTGGCATCACACTCCAGACGCAGTGGCCACCTTCCTGTGGCTTGAGCACACCGTTAGCTTCTCCACATGGGGCTGTCCACCCTGACTAGCAGTCCCCGCCCTAAAATCTTTGTGAGATTGGCTTTTTTTTTTTTTTTTTGTCATTGAGGTTTCAGCTCTAGTGTCAACTCCTCAGAGAGGTATTCTCAGGCCACTCTGTTTTTGTTTTTGTTTTGTTTTTTAATTTTTATTGAAGTATAGTTGATTTACAAAGTTGCATTTAATTTCTGCTGCACAGCAAAGTGACTGTTATACATATATATATATTATTTTTCATATTCTTTTCCATTATGGTTTATCACAGGATATTGAATATAGTTCCCTGTGCTATACAGTAGGACCTTGTTGTTTATCCATTCTGTATACAATAGTTTGCATCTGCTTATCCCAAACTCCCCATCCTCCCCCCTCCCCTCCACTGGCAACCACAAGTCTGTTCTCTGTATCTGTGAGTCTGTTTTTGCTTGGTAGATATGTTCATTTTTGTCGTATTTTAGATTCCACATATAAATCATATGGTATTTGTCTTTCTCTTTCTGTCTTACTTTGCTTAGTATGATAATATCTAGGTTCATCCATGTTGCTGCAAATGGCATTGTTTCATTCCTTTTAATGACTGAGTAGTATTCCGTTGTATTGAGATATATATGTATCACATCTTCCTTATCCATTCATCTGTGGATGGACGTTTAAGTTTCCATATCTTGGCTATTGTAAATAGTGCTGCTATGAACATAGGGGTGCATGTATCTTTTCAAATTATAGTTTTGTCTGGGTATATGTCCAGGAGTGGGGTTGCTGGGTCATATGGCAACTCTATATTTAGTTTTTTAAGGAACCTCTATACTGTTCTCCATAGTGACTGTACTAATGTACATTCCCACCAACAGTGCAGGAGGGTTCTCTTTTCTGCACAGCCTCTCCAGCATTTGTTACTTGTAGACTTTTTAATGATGGCCACTCTGACTGCTGTGAGGTGATACCTCCTTGCAATTTTGATTTGCATGTCTCTGATAATTAGTGATGATGAGCATCTTTTCAAGAGGCCACTCACTGTAAAGCCAAACCCACCTACACACTAGTCACTTTCCAGCAGTCTCAGTGTGTCCCTCCCTCTCTTCCTCCCTCCCTCCTTCCTTGCCTTCCTCCCCTTCATCCCTCCTCTTAGGTTTTTTCCTCTCCCGCCACTACCTTCACTCAGTTGTAAACTCCAAAAGAGCAAAGCCCTGTCCATCTTGTTCACTTGGATGTATCTGTGGTGTGTGTTCACTCTTCTTTTGGAACATATGGTTTCTTTGTTCTTTGGGTGTTTAGTTGAGGGTAGCATGATATTTACAGGAAATTTTGTTACTTTTCATATTTTAAAAAAACATACTTGGATCCATGTATTTTAGGTATAATTTACTCTTAGACATTTTCTCGTAATCAACTTATTTATTCACTTGATATTTCTTAAGTATTTACTATTCGCTAAATACCTTGGCAAGATACAACAGATATCAGAAATGTTTCAGCCATCTGCATGATATCATTAAATGGAGAGAGACACATTTGAAAACAGATTATCATATTTTGTACCAAATGATATATCCAGTTCTGTCTTTCTGGCTTCCCATTTTCTTTTTCTAACCAAACTTCTCCCACTCTTTACCCTCCAGTAAGGCTCCCTCTTCATCATCCCACCGCTGTAACTCATCTTTGCTTAGATGGTTACTTTATTCTTGAAGTGTCTTCCCTCTGCTGTTTTCTTGTTCACATTTTGTGCTTCCTTTGAGGCATGTTCAGGAGTTTCCTCTCCACTATGGGCTCCATAACCCCATTAGCTCTCATTGCTTCCCTAGAGCTCTACCTTTTAGCCTGTACGGTATGAGTCTTCTAAAATTGAGAGCTTTCTACTGATGATTCTTTTTGGATCTATATTTGTTCTATGTATGTTAATATTAAAAACCCAACTCAATTCTAACTTCTTTGAGAAAGTGAACAGGCTTAACAATTCTTCTAAGTCTCTGCCAGTATCATAGGTACTGTGGGGAATGTGGTAGCAGTCAATAAATTCTCACTGATTGATTGGTATCGAAATTGGCTTGTCAGTTCCAGATGGGGTGCTGAATGAGAGCAGGTCTGGTAAAAGACTCTTCAGCATTCAGCCTCCCTGTAGATCAAGCTTACGGTGAAAGGCGGTGAAAGGCAAAATTCCAATAGCACGACTATTATTAATCTACTTAAGCCATTAAGTGTTGTCCAGTATTAGATTGGACCAGAAATCCTGGTTTTCAACTCTTTCCTATTTGAATGCCCGAGAGGCTGTCAGCAAGAGGAAATGTGGAATTGGCTTTCAGTTGCCTGAGGAGAGGAGCTTAAATTCCTAGATTTATGGCTCTGCTTTACCTGAAAATTTTATTTTGCTTTTACTTTTATGTAGCGATTGAGTGTACTGTATTTCATTTGGTGCTCCTTAAACATTCTAAGGGAACTCTAAAAGTAAATATCAACCAATTTATACAGTAATGTTCATAGGGGTCTCTACTGAATGCTTCACCACACGAGTGCAGCCTAGAAGCCCCCAAAAGGTATGATACTTTCAGAAGGGGTCTTAGAGTGAAGGAGGTAGAATTTCTAGTGTGAATGGTCTGTTTGTAATCTCTGAACTCAATTATTCTAGCTTTTCTAATTCTAGTAGTAGAGGAAAAGACGGGCAGAGTGTAGAGTAGCAGGCTTGTGTCTTGGTTCCAATAACATGCCCTCTTGGGGTGCATGTGACTGCTTCTCTTTGGCCTAAGTTTTAAGATTAACATATACACACTAATATATATATATATATATATATATATATATATAAATAAAATAGATAACCAACAAGGTCCTGCTGTATAGCACAGGGAACTCTACTCAATATTTGGTAATAACCTAGAAGGGAAAAGAATCTGGAAAAACTAGATATATATGTATGTATAAAGGAATCACTTTGCTGTCCACCAGAAACTAACAAAACATTGTAAATCAACTCTATGTCAATATAAATAAATAAATATACAAACAAACAAATAAATAGGTTGAACTAAATATCCTCCGAAACACCTACTACCTCTAAACTCTAGTACATCGACCACTATTAAGACAATAAAAGTGTACTTAGATATCCAAAGACTACTCGAGCCAAGAGGAAATTTTATGTCAGTGTCGCTAAAAATGCCCCGCACTTCTAGGAAGTCCCCACGGTCTTCTTTCCATTGAGTTTCCTGGTCTCATTCATATCCTATCTTACCCTCATTGCTTAAAGTGGACTCTCTCCCTGTCTCTCCATAGCACTCATTTCCTTCTCCATCCATTTGCCTTTTATTAAAATTATTTAACGTGTATACATTTCATTTTCCTCCATTGACTTTAAGCTAGAATTGAGCAGGAACCATGCCTTATACTTTTTAATGTCTCCAGAGGGCCCATGGAAAGTGCTCAGTAAATTCTTGCTGCTACCAGTGCACCTTAGCTGACTCTTCCTGTCTCTGGTGAATTTTACTCCAGCAAGAGTGCAACAAAAGAACTCCAAACTAAAGGAGACAAAATCTAGAGGGACTGTGGACACTTAATTAGAACTCTCAAATGGGAGAATTCTTCCAGTTTGGTCAGCGACATGAAAATTATTTTGAATGATTTTATCAATTTGTTATCTCTTCCTATTGTTGAAACAAGTGTTTGTTTATATGTTAACCTCCTCTAAACTCAACAAGTTTAGGGTCGTCTTAAGGATAGAGACTATATATTATTCTCCTTTATGTTCTCAGCCTTAGTTGGGTTACAAAGTGAATGCTCAATAAATACTTATTGAAAAAGCATATATGAATGAATGATCTTCAGGGCCAAAGCTAGTAATTCTGTTAAGGAAAATATTCAGACCCTGTGACTCCACACTTACAAGTTGCCAATGCTGCTCACCCATTTTAAGGTAATATTCACTAATGCGTCCATCTTCTATACTGGGAAGATCTTTAGACTAAATAAAACATGTGATTACAGAGATCTATAACTTGATCCTTTTACATTGGTTACCCTAGGAATAGTTTCTCAGAAGATAAAATGTAGTTTCTATTCAGTTTCCTTAGGCAGCCTTGATCTTGATGGAGGACCATGTCTTAATACTTGTAAGAAGACAGGATGATTTAATTAATACTATCTGACACTCCATAGCTGAGATTTGGGATAGACTGTGTACAGGGTCAATGTCCTAATTTGTCAAAAATGTTAAAGCAGTATCAAACTTCCATAAAATAAATTATTCATGTATTTTGTAAGATAAAAATGCTTTTTTTCTATATCTATAACGTTATAAGCGAAAGTAAGACAAACGGCAAGCTAGGATGTAATATGTAAAACTATAATTAAAGATTTAATCCCCTTAGAGTAGGAAGAGCTTTTACAAGTTCCGCCAAAACATCCTGCAGACAAAAAGGGATTAAAGAGTTAACTAGGCAATATTAGATGTGCAGTTGAACACAGAAAATTCAAACTTACTAGCAATGAAATATTTGTAAATAAAAAATATTTGGAGTTAAAAATAGTAATACTTGTTGAATATTAGAGTATGAGTCATACTATCTTTCTTATTTCTTCCTTACAGAAGATATTTCAATACTTCTGAAAATCAATTTTGTAGTTTTTATTGTAAATATGAAATATTTACTATATTGTCTTGATTACTATAGCTTTATAATAAGTCTTGAAGTTGAATAGTGTCAGTCCTCCAGTTTTGTTGTTCTTCAGTAGTGTGTTGGCTCTTCTGGGTCTTTTGATTCTCCATATAAACTTCAGAATCATTTTGTTGATATCCACAAGATAACTTGCGTAACTTTACTGGGATTTTGATTGGAATTGCACTGAATCTCCAGATCAGGTTGGGAAAAATTGACATCTTGACAATAATGAATCTTCCTATCCATGAACATGGAATAGCTCTCCAGTTATTTTGCTCCTCTTTGATTTCATTCATCAGAGATTTGTAGTTTTCTTCATATAGATCTTGTACATATTTTGTAGAATTTACACCTAAGTATTTCATTTACTGAGTGCTAATGTAAATGGTATTGTGTGTATGTATTTTTTTAATTGAAGCATAGTTGATTTACAATATTATATTTCAGGTACACAACATAGTGATTCAATATTTTATAGGCTATACTCCATTTAAAGTTATTATAAAATATTGGCTATATTCCCTGTGGTATTGTTTTTTGGTTTTTTTTTTTTTTCAGTCCGTGGGCCTCTCACTGCTGTGGCCTCTCCCGTTGCGGAGCGCAGGCTCAGCGGCCGTGGCTCACGGGCCCAGCCGCTCCGCGGCATGTGGGATCTTCCCAGACCGGGGCACGAACCCGCATCCCGTGCATCGGCAGGCGGACTTTCAACCACTGCGCCACCAGGGAAGCCCTCCCTGTGGTATTGTTTTTAACTTCAAATTCTATTTGTTCATTTTTGGTATATAGGAAAACAGTGGACTTCTGTATATTAACCTTGTATCCTGCAACCTTGCTATGATTGCTTATTAGTTCCAGTTGTTTTCCTTTTGTTGATTCTCTAAGAGTTTCTACATAGACTATCATGGCGTCTATGAACAAAGATACTTTTATATTTCTCTTCCTAATCTTATACATTTTATTTCCTTTTTTTGCCTTATTCTGTTAGTAAGGACTTCCAGTAAGATGTTGAAAAGGAGTGGTGAGAAGGGACATCCTTGCCTTATATTTCATGTTAGTGGGAAAGTTTGAGTTTCTCACCATTAAATATGATGTTGAAAGTAATTCTTCATTGTTTATATTAAGGAAAATTGAAAACACCCTAAATATCTAACAATAGGTGAAATGGTTAAAAGTGTGGTATATTCAGATGATAGCCTATTAAGTTTTTAAAGATTAATATGAAATTATGCTTATGGTATTATAGGTAGGAACAAAGTATGAAAACTCAATAGAACATCTCAATTTAATGAACACACCCAAGACTTGGAGGAAGTTCTCTAAAATATCAGCAGTGGTTCTCATTGTGTCGTAAGACAGACTATGAGTGATTTTATGGTTGGGCTAAATATCATTATTCTGTCATCTTGTTTGTTTCACTGATAGGCAGACTGTGTGTCAGAGCACTGGAGATCTAGTTGATTTGAAGGAGTTCATTAGTTCTTTGAACAAAAAATGTAGTGTATATTGTGAGTATGGTACTGTGCCAGACCCTGAAACACAGAGCTTACAGAATCTAATGAGGGCTACGGATAGGTAAGTAGACATTTATGGTATAAGTATTTTACTAAGTGCTATAATAATATAATGAGAATAATGATGATGATAATGATGATGACCAAGTAAATAGAAACCACTTATATAGCTGTTCTAGTTTCTATTTCTACAGAACAAATTACACCAAAACGTTAGTGACTGAACAGCCATTTTATTATGATCCATGGATTCTGTGGCTCAGGGATTCAGACAGGATAAGGGGATGATTTTTCTCTCCCCTGCGATGTTTGCAGCCTTAGCTGGGAAGATTTGAATGCTGGGGATGAATTGCCTGGATATTGGAATTATTTGAATGCTTATGCTCATACACCCATATGGCCGTGCCTGGGCTTGGGGGACCCCACAGACCGGGGTTTCTGACTGAAGTACCTACATCTTATAGCTTCCTCATGGCATCACAGCCTAAGGGCCGTTGGACTTACATGCTGTTCCGGACTCCAAGCCCAAGTTGACTGTTGTTCCAGTCAACAAGGTTGAAGCTAAATCAGAAGTGTTTGTGAGTTAGCCTTGGAAGTCGGGCACATTCTTGATTCTAGGATCCTGCTCCAACTCAGTGGCCAGTGTCCATTCTGATTGGTCAGACCCCCTGCCCACTAATTGTTAAGTCTTTTTATGCTACCCCTGGATGGTAGTACCACTCACTGACATGTACCAACACGGAAAAGATTTTCAGGAACTATGAAAGCAGTTCAGAAGAGGTGATGAGTTCCATTTTAAGGTCTGTTTGCATATTCCTGTGGAGACAGTTAGTATTCTTGGCTCTAGAGAAAGACATTTAGGAATTTTTGACATATGATGGTCCTAGAATCCAAGAAGTTACCATCCAAAGGAAATGCTTTTTCTCTGCAGTGACTCCATTCTTTGATAAAGTTATCCACAAATTGCCAACTATGAAGAGGAATAAAACCCCTAAACAGTATCCTGTAGAGGTCATCTGTACTGGAGATGCGTATTGGCAGAATGTCACACCACCCCCAGAATTTCAGGAAGCTAGGGGTCTGGGAAGGAGCATTCTTCTTTCACTACAGCAACTTAAGCTTATTCCAGAGAAGGTGGTTGTTCACTTGCTCCTTGAGTGCTATTAACTGCAGACAAAGAGTCTGGTCATATGCCACCCTCTCCATCACGAGCAGCCTACAGTTTTACTAGAAGCTGATGAGGCTTTAAATTTCTTTCCTTCTTCCTCTGCTTTGTGGAAGACCAGAAGTGATGTCAGTGTTTCTGCCTGCAGGATAAGTAAGGATATCCTACTATGTATTTTACTGGCAATCCTGGTAGCATTTTCTCCATTGGTGGTTTATGTGTAATAGAGACCAAACTGCAATTTTCTGACCTGCCAAGATCCATTATGTCTGGTAAATATAGTTTATGCTTGACAGGATCCACACTTAGGGTGGAAAGCCATGCAAATTAAACTAAGGTTTAGGCTAATTTTTGGTAGTGAAAATTATTCTCCCTTGGTGACCTTATTCAGCATGGAATAAAACAACCAGAAAGCTATTCATGTGGTCCAGTCTTCTTTCTTTAATCCAAATAATAAAGGCCTTGGGATCAGCCCAGCTCCTATTCTCATCGCTCTCCTGTCTTTCATGGAGCCTAAGCTTATACGGTTGTAAGAAGCTTTTCATGTGAATAGATAGGAGGTCAGGTAATAAAATATTTTCTTCAGAATAAATGCTCTTGGTCTGACTTGAGATCTTTGCAAATTCCATCTGTGGGTTTATAGAGTCTATACCACCACCAAGTCTTGGTACTTTGGCACAAATGATATTTAAAAAAAAATTTTCTCCATCATCTCGGTTATTCAAGTTAGTCTTACGTCAGAATGATGTCTCATTCTTGACAGTTGGAGTATTGACAGGGAACTCTAGTGATATTGATGATAAGTTAGGAGCAAACTCAGTTGATTGTTTAGTATATTTAACAGCCCATTCTGGTGATGATTTGTATTAATATATCTAGTTCATATAGCTTGGTCTCCAATATTGTTTTGATATCCCATCTTCACTCACAGTAGAAAAGAAAAGGCAACCGTAACTACCCCATTTTATGGTTGAGAAATTGGAAGACTCTTTAGGTCAAGGTAACAGACTTGTCCTAGGTGATGGTTCTCGAATTTTCTGGGACAGAAGATCACACAGGCCATACCCTCCTTAGAATTGCCATTTAGAGCCCAGCACAGCCAGAATTAATAGGGTGTTACTGGGTGTGATGCAACAGCAAGGACATGATATTTTATTTTAATTTAAAAAGGCATTCTCAGAAACTGAACTTTAAAAAATGCCACTTGTAGATGTGGACACTCAAGGAGACAAAGTTCCAGGCCATTGGGAGATTCTAATCCATTCTCTGAGAATCTGCCTTTGGAGAGCTGAAGGAAAGCAGGCAAGTGGAACCTAAGAACCCAAATGTCTTGGATCACTCTCATCTCCCTGCAAAGGACAAGATTCTTCTGTTTTTCATGGACAATCCTATTTTGCCAGCCATTAAAAAAGTGTTACACGAAGATGAAAATCGACCTTACGAAGATTCTTCACAGGCATCATTGGAGGAGGATGTGTGTTCTGTCTAAGGACTGAGAATCTTGCTTTGGTTTATTCACACTGGGGTTGGACGACAGCCAGTTGGGGCTTCTTGGATGAAGACCTTGTGTTAGTTCTGAGTCAGCTCACCCAGCTTTATCGTGGACAGCTATGAAAGGATATTCCAGGAAAGAGACTGGTGTTTTTGACCAAGCATGGGGGAGGCATGTGTAACTCTTCACAACAAACTGAAAGGAGGTTTACCACCACCACTACTATCACCACCCCACCTCCTCCGCTACTGTTATTATTGTTAATGTTAGGAAGGGAGGGTGTCGTTGTTAATCTTAATCTGCTCTCTTGCTGTATTTAGTGATTGGTTGGATGAGAGTGTGCCGAGGCATGTATTAATCACTGGAAGGGCTTGAAGGCCTAATCTCCCCAAGGGCTTTCTCCCATTGTCATTTCCTGAGAGGTGTTAGGCATTACCCACACGGCATATAAAATAAAGTAAAATTCAAATCAAACAATGAAAGAGATGCGATTCATCTCTTTTCTGCCTTCTTTTGGGCTTAATTCCCAGAAAGAGAGCAAATCGAAGAAGAGAAGTGGGTTTTTGAGTTCCAGTCATGCTACTTCTAAATCTTCACTGAAACAGAGAGTTTCAGTGGAGAGTTTAGAAGTAGGGGCACGTCCCTCTGACCTTGAAAAGGGGAATAGGTCCACATCAATGAGGTTAAATAAAGCACCGCAGAAGATAACTACAGGAGGAGCAAGCAAGTGCAATCCCTTTTGGGGTGAAGTGCGACCAACCTGAATGAATGAATGAAGCCGTGTGTCTAGTCCACGATCAGCTCCAAACCTTCAGCTCTCCTGCTCAATTATGCCACCTCACTGTATCCTTGACTGGCTCTCATAACTGCCTTGTTACTGCTGCTTTTTAAAAGTGTAATATGCATCTTTGGATTCACAGCTCATCTATCTCAGCCGGAACTTCTCCTGTAGTTTCTTTAGCGGACACATGTAGTCATTGCCCCTCTGCCCATTCAACATGGGTGATCAGGGTGGGAATGAAATGTAGACTTGGCTCATTGGAGGGCAGCTTTGGCTTCACCTCTCTGCCACAAATGCTGTCACCTTATAACACTCACAGTAGTTGCTAATGAGTACATTTCAATTCATCCCCAAAAGTGTGCTGCTTCCATACCACGTGAGTTAGTCACTTGTGCTCTTTTGCTTTTATGTTCTTTTCTTTCCTTTTCTCTGGTGTGTGTTCAGATCATATGCCCATATTTTTGCCACTTGTTCTAAGACTTACATTAGATTATTCTAGCTAGATTGTCAAATTCTTTGAAAACTATTTGTAGGTCTAAATCTAGTTTAGTGCCTGGTAAACAGTAATTACTCAGCACATGAATGAATGAGTGTTTTCCAACACTTACAGGCAATCAAGGAATCATCTTATTCCTTAAACAGTGTGAAAAGATGATGTTTAATGGAACTGGTGGGAATAAAATGTACACCACAGAACTGTAAGAGCATCATTCAAGAATAGCACCAACAGCATTTTATTTTTATTGTATTTTGTGGGCTGCCTAATACAAAAAATTCTTTGTGAAAAGAGAAAATTAGAACTCAGTCGGTAGATTGGGTTGATGAGTCAGTTGTTTCTTCCCCGAAACTCATGGGCATCCCTGATTGAAGAGGATTCTGAAAGCTGTCACGTTTGAACATCTAGAAAAAGAGGGCATTCCATACTCCTTGTGTCTTGATTAACAGGTCCTCCAATTTGTGTCCTTCTTCATTAGCCTTTTGTGGGGGAACCACTGGAGAATAGTATGGCTGTGAATATACAAAACAAGAGCACTGCTAGATATATGGCTTTTGAGTATTTTTTTACTCAGTCGACCTGCTTTTCAGGCAAATGTAATCCCAACTTGTCTTGCTTTCAAGATTAGATAAGGAAACAAAATCAGTTTGGGTTTCCTGTTCCAGATAATTCAAACAAAACCAGAACCACTGCATGGCGGGGCAGCGGTGGGGAGCAGAAGTAAGGACACCATTATTCTTTGTCTCTGCTTTTCCCTGGGGAGGTATTGGCACCCAAACATTCAGCAGTAGGAAGACATTTGGAAAGCAGCCTAGCCAAAGGATCTGCGGTAATCGAGAGTCATAAATCAGATATGAGAGGGAGAGACCATATGGTAGGGGAGGAAAGTGACAGTGCAATTCTTTCAGCTGTAGCTGTTCAGATGCGGTCTCTTACCCAGTAGAGTAAGGAACTCCATCCCACCCTTTTCTACTCCCCCACTGAACCTTCAAGAATGTCAGATGAAATATTGTGCTTTTTTCTAAACACTTCTGAACCAGCAAGATGTCAGTGACCTGGAGGGGATTCGGGTGAGAGCCAAAGAAATGATTAAAGAGCTGGGGATGCCAATGATCCAGTGGGCGTTTCCTCTCTGCACCTCTAGACCTGACTTATGAGAAGACAGTCAAATAACTAGATGTGTGTTGTTTGGCCCAGGGCAGACAAGAAGGTATGGGCTAAGTTGTCTCCAGTTGAGTTGCCAACAGCCGATAAATTAGTGTGTCTTTTCCCCTCCACGTGGACTGTCAGTATGTATATATTTTAAAGTTTTATTGAAAATAGTTGCCTCAGATTTATTTGCACTCATTTCTCAGAGAGCCTGAGTCATAGCAGACTCTCTCTGCTCCAGGCCCCCATGAGTTTTAAAGCGGCCTCCGCGGCCCCACACAACTCTACTTTACCCCGGGAAAGTGCCTCTGGAGACAGAGACGGGCCGCCTCTTTTTTCCCAACTTGTCTGGACATCAAGAGGGCAAGACTGAAATCTCTTTCACTGGAGACACGTCACCTCCCATGCTTATTTCTGGTTCCCCTTTTGGGTGTGTGAGCAAAATCATTTTATCAAACCATCTCTCAGGGAGCCGATGGGAAATCTGTCTTTCCCATTAGTCACCAGAAAGTGACCCAGGCAGCAGTGGAGGGAATTGGTCAAGCTATTGCAACCAATCAGACCAGAGTGCTTTACTCAGCGGTCACAGGGGCCCAGGCAGCTCCCTGGGAGACCTGAAGCCAATGGAGCCCCTGTTTTTATTGGCCACCCCCGTCTCTTAGGCTGGGATCCTTCATGCTGAGCTTCAGATCCAGTGAAGATGGTGGAGTTGTGTGTCCAGCCAGGGAAGAGGGGCAGGGGCCGCTAGCATTGGGAGTCTTAGTACCTTGCCCTTGACACTCCATATTCATGTTTGTTTAATTTCGTAAGTTTGTGGGGGAAAGATGAAACAAATAAGGTCAACTGACCACTCCATAAATTGTTTCTGAAGTTTGGCTTGACATAAAGTCTACCTTCCCAAGCCACACAGCATAATTTATTTCACGACTCCCTCTCAACATCAGGTCCAGGCTAACCGTGAGTTTAGAGGCTGTGCCTTTGCTTCCTGGTGCTGGTGGTCACAGTGTGTCCTTTCTTGGCAGTGGCCATGGGCCCAGCAAAACAGACCTCTGAAAGGCAAACGGATTAATCATTCTGAAGGCGTGCTCGCCTCAACAGTTGCCCTGCAGGATGTCTGAGAACCAGAGAGGGGAGACTGTTGTGGTTCACAAATAGCAGAGAGAGATGTCCGAAGACTCACAAAAAGAAGGGAGGGGGGAAAAAAAAGAATGAAGACTTTTAAATTGTACATGCTAGAGTCTTCACTAAACCGGAGAGTATTCCAAAGAAATATATCGCCACTCCTATAACAGAAACTGTGATGAGTCCAACCTTTTTATTACAATCAGGTTTTCTCTAAATATATTATGCCCCTCAGGTCAAAATGATTTACTTCTCTATTTTGGGACATCTGAGCTCTATTCTGCCGTTGCCAGGATGTTTTCAACTGTGCCAAAACTGAGCAGGTCTGCGGTTCCTTTGTAACATCAAAATGGAGACATTTATCGTTGAGATTTATCATGGGCCAGCCTGCCAGATGGTTTGGGTATTTTAAAGGTGAACTGCACGGGCCTTGATTAGCTCATGCGGACTTCTAGCTAAAGACAACTCTATCAGTTGCTCAGTGAAAAGACACTGGATTCCCCTCCACCCAACCCCTCCCTCTGTTTTTCTAGTAATGCGGAAAATATTAATGTAATGGCAGATGTGGCGTAGATTGTCATTTCAGGAAGAAAACCAAGCCATAACCAATTCCACTGATTGCATTCTAATTATAATGTGACCTCCTGTTGCTTTGCATAGAGGCAGTATTCATTTCAGTACACCACTGTAAAACTTGCCGAGTCAACGACCCTCAAAGGGGCAATTGTAAGATTTAAGCTTGGATTTTTTTGCTCATACCAAAGACCTTTATTCTGCCAAGTCTCTGCTGATTGGACCAGAAAGAATGCATTTGATTGTATAGACTAAACTTATTGGGAACAGAACTTTTGTGCTTTGAAATGCTTTTCATTCAAATTACATTCAGACATTCAATCAACATTGATTGTGATATGGATTGGCAATGGGGAATGCCTTGGGTTTTTGGTCTGGCTTGAAAGTTTGCTCAGCTCCTCACTAGATAACTGCAACCGAGAAGCCAGCTGAGGTTCTTTAACCTTAAACTTGAGTTTCCCACAAGAGGAGAGTTTCTCTACAAAGACCAGGGTTTTCTTATTCCCATCTAATTCAGTATTCCAAGATCATTTCTTTACTTGGAGATTTTGGGTCTTCAAGGGCTTCCAAATTTAATTAATCTCTGGGAGCTATGGGGTATGTGTGCACACTGTTGTTTGTATTAAATGAAATGTGTCCTTGACTTTGTACATGAAAAGCTGGGAGAATCCATCTTAGACTCATGTTCTAGGGTCATGGATTTTGTATGGTGGAAAGAAGTAAGCACTGGGTGAGGATTCAGGAAGCAAAGATTCTAGTCTTAAATGCTGTCTGTATAACCTAGGGCAAGCCTCAGTTTTCTCATCTGCAAAGTGAAATAGCTGGTCCTGAGGTTCAATTCATAATATAGGTGATTTGAAATACTAAGAAGCAGTGTAAAATGATTCCTCTTATCATTATTACTTACAAGTCAGTGTAGACATGTGTGTTTGTTGGGACCTTTTGCCTGGAGCTAGACCCCTCTGTGCCTCTGGAAAACTCCCGGCAAGACCAGTGGTCCAATCAGTTGGCTCTTGGCAGACTTCACAGACACAGTCAAGTTTTTGTTTTAACTTGGAGGTTCTCTTAAGGCCCTTCTGGACTCCAGCCCGGAAGTGAGGCTGAAATTCAGGCAAGAGGAGCAGAGTCGCCAGGTATCCCTCATTCCAAGCTGATGAAATAGTTCGAGATTGCTCCATCCTCTTCATCCAGTCGCATGCCATCAGCTGTCACCTGTGTGCAGGTGACTCTCAAATATAGATTTACAGCCTCAGTAGCTTTCTTGAAATTCAGCACTTCCGAGTATATGCTCACCTTGGATGGTGTTCTAGAAGCTCACTTCAATACATTCCCTGTTTTCCCACCAGGACAAACACAACTGGCCTCTCCGCCTCTATTTTCTCTTTATGTTAACTATTCCTCTAATTCTAATTTGAGTTCAAAACCTTGGCGTCTTCTTTTACTTTCTTCCTCTCCCTTACCACCCACCTAGAACTCATTGCCAGGACCTATGGGCTGTCAATCGTACCCCTGAAAATGCCCTTGAAAATACCCATTCTCCCTAAAGTTACTCCTTTCTCTTTGGGTCTGATTCTTTCCCTCCTGGCCTGTGTAATAGCCTCTTAGATGGTTTCTTCACCTTTGGTCTCTGCAGCAGTTCATTCTGTTCTACCCCAGGATGGCAGGCAACTTTTCAGATGGCCCTGATGATACCAGCTTCCTGGTATTCCCACTTCTTGTGAAATTCCCTCACCTTGTGTGTGGGCATGGTCTGTGACATGCTTGTAACCAATGGATTATGGAAATGTTGATGGGCTGTCACTCCCATGCCTAGGCTACCTAAGACTGTGACTTCTGACTTCCTGGAGGACTCTTTTGCCTTGATGAAGCAAGATGCCATGCTGGAGAGACCTACATGGCAAGCAGCTGGGGGGTGGTCTCTGGTCAACAGTGAGGAGCTGTGGCCCTCCATCCACAAGGAATTGCCTCCTGCCAACAACCGTGTGAGCTTGGAAGCTTCCCCAGTTGAGCCTCAGATGAGACCCCAGCCCTGGCTCATACCTTGAGGGCAACCTTGTGAGATACCTGAAGCAGAAAGGAGGACCCAGCTAAGGTGTAACCATATTCCTGACTTGAAGAAACTGTGAGGCAATAAATACGTGTTGTTAGAAGCTTTGTGGTAGTTTGTTACACAGTAAAAGATAACTATTATACCAGGGCATTACCACCTGACGATGCCAATTCTTCCCTCACAAATACTAAATGGCTCCAGGATTCTCTGTATTTGGTCCTGAACTACCTATCCAAGCTAGGTAGTTCCTGACCCTCCTTCTTGAGAACTCTGAGCTCTGTTCTGTACGTAATTCTGGCTTTCTACCTTTTACCCTCTGCTGACATTGTGATCATTTTCTGGGTTCTCTTTATGACTAAATCCCATATCTTTTTAAAAGGCCCACTCAAATGCCACCTCTTTCATAAAACCTTTTGTGATCCCTGAAGCTATGTAGATCTCTGAGCTGCCATCGTTCTGTACCTTGGGTCACTTTCCATTTTTTGCCTCATAGAGGAGTTGTTTGTGGGCATTATCTTAGCTCTACTACTGGGTTGCAGATTTGATGAAGGAGGCTGCTCCTGATTTATCTTCTCATGTCCTTAGAGGTCCCAGTATAATGACTTGTGGATGGTATGCTCTCAAGGAAGAGTTACTCATTCATGAAAAGCAAGCCAGTTTGCCCACAAGATAGGTAAAATAGGAGTGGCTTGTGGAATTACTGGTTTATTTCCTTGCTTATGCTTTCATGCATTCTTTCACTCTCTACAGCATGCCAGGCAGTATCCCCAGTATCCTGGGGGCAAGACTAGACTCATTGGCACTGTGCTTGAGGTTTAATGTTCTGTGGTTGCCATTTTGAGATTTTTTAAATAATTTTGTCTTTGGATCTGTATTTTTTAAGTGCAGTCCCATAGGACAGTGGGGTATGTGCTGGAGGCTCAGAGTCCTCCCATGACCCCTGGCCTCCCTGGAACAGGTTCTTGACCACCCATTCCCCTTAACTCCGACCCTGAAGGGGCCCTGGGCACAGACACAGTGAGAGTCACGGTTAGATGTGCGTACCCTGCACGCCATGTCACCGGGTGAGGACTCTGGACACCTGCGGTGGGGTGGGGATGGGGTCTGTACTTTCCCTACGGTCAAAACGTGATATGAAGTAGCAAATAAAAATCACACGTTGAAAGGTGACCATATGTGCGTGGGTTTATCTCTGGGCTTTCTATCCTGTTCCATTGATCTATATTTCTGTTTTTGTGCCAGTACCATACTGTCTTGATTACTGTAGCTTTGTAATATCGTCTGAAGTCAGGGAGCCTGATTCCTCCAGCTCTGTTTTTCGTTCTCAAGATTGCTTTGGCTATTCGGGGTCTTTTGTGTTCCCATACAAATTGTGAAATATTTTGTTCTAGTTCTGTGAAAAATGCCAGCGGTAGTTTGATAGGGATTGCATTGAATCTGTAGATTGCTTTGGGTCGTACAGTCATTTTCACAATGTTGATTCTTCCAATCCAAGAACATGGTATCTCTCTCCATGTATTTGTATCGTCTTTAATTTCCTTCATCAGTGTCTTATAATTTTCTGCATGCAGGTCTTTTGTCTCCTTAGGTAGGTTCATTCCTAGATATTTTATTCTTTTTGTTGCAGTGGTAAATGGCAGTGTTTTCTTGATTTCACTTTCAGATTTTTCATCATTAGTGTATAGGAATGCAAGAGATTCCTGTGAATTAATTTTGTATCCTGCTACTTTACCAAATTCATTGATTAGCTCTAGTAGTTTTCTGGTAGCATCTTTAGGATTCTCTATGTATAGTATCATATCATCTGCAAACAGTGACAGCTTTACTTCTTCTTTTCCGATTTGGACCACAGAGGAAAAGAGAAAGAAAACTTCTGTTGCTTCTTGAACAAGGAGACCCACAATTTTATTTGTCATGACCCCTGCAAATTAGGTAGCTGGCCCTAGTTTATTGAAAAACCAGACAGGCAGGAATCCATTTCTAGCAGCAGCAACAGACAATGGACAGTAAACAAGATGACTTCAGAGAGTCTTATGTGCTGTGAAGAGAATAGAATAAGGTGATGTCTGGTGAGTACCTGAGTGTGGTGTAGGGAGCCTCTTCCCTTGAAGAAGATGGTTAGGGAACCCTGCAGGGGAAGGTGGCATCTGATCTGATATATGAAGGAGGAAAAGGGTTAGGCCAAGTGAGGAATACGGGTCAGGTCCCAGCAGAGGAAAGTGCTAGATCAAAATCCTTGGGTCTGGAACAAGCTTGGAATGGTCAAGGGCTAGACACAAAAGCCAGTGCAGGAGATGCCTCATGACTAGGGGGGAGAGGAGATGGGGTGAGTTTACGAAGGTAGGATGCAGCTGAGTCCTTTATTGCCTTGCTGGCCATGGTGAGGAGAGGTTCCCCCTGAGCCTGCGCAGGTCTGTGGTCCTGTATTTTCTCACTGAAGAATCACTAAGGAGGGGTTTATTACAGTGGGCATTTCCTGCAGTCTTTACCTTAATTTAATTTCTTCTCCTGTATCAACATAGCTATCTTAGATTCTTTAAAATAGAGACATTTTTCACAAAGATATGTAACTCAGAAAGGATGTAAATAATCATATGTGGGCCAAGGAATTTGAAGTTCTTAGAGAACGCTTTGCAAATGAAACTCTATTTTCCTTCTCCACAGAACCTCAAGGACTGTCACATTTGTTCCAGAGGTCACACACTGGCACCTCATGGCCCAAATCTAGCAACCAGAAGCGTTTTATCTGCTCTGCAAGTTGCTTAACCAAACTGGGGTGCCCCTGCAAGGGCTCTGTTGTCCCCTGATGCTCTGTCCTCATTTCTCCTATTGTCTCCTGCTTGCTCTTCCCTTCATGCCTGGACTCACCTTTTTGATTGTTTCTCATTAAAACATGACACTCCACAGTATAGTGCAGACCTAGGAATGTTGGTGTATAGCAGGACCATGGAGCCAAATATCCAGAAGAATCGGAGCCCCTGGGATAGTTCCTCCTTCTCCCCTTTGGCAGCCTCTTCCCTTCACTGAGCTTGGAAGTCAGAGGTGGGGAAAGGCAGGTGAGAGGGCCAAGAGTTCCTGTGTCCTTGGGCCCACCTGTCTGCTGCTCCACATAAATGATACTCTGGGAGGCCCTCGAGGGCCAGTGGTGCATCCCTTGCTGGCTACCTGAAGGCTGTTCCTTTAAAGACTCGGGACTTTGGCTGAGCAGGAAATTAAGTAATTTTGTTATTTTTCCTTGATAATGCTAAAATTATTAATCTTTGAAGATAAGTACTGTTCAGAGCATAATGAGCTAGAGTTGTTGATAATTATAATTTTGAAGAGTTTGAGCTTGCTGTCAGCCAAGTAATTAAAGGGGTGGGACCAGGGTTCTACTTCGTTCTTGACGGTTGGGCTTCTGGTAAGAACTCTTCTCCGCGTGACAAAAGCACCCTCATTCTGGGCCTGTGCTGCCGTGAAAGGCTTAGTTCAATCAAGGGCAGTAGTCCACTGTCTTGTGAAGAGGTCTCTTTGCCTGATTTTCCCCCTGGCCTTCTGTCTTTTTCCTATAATACTCCCGTTGTTTTGGAAAAGCTGGGCACCCTGACAGATCCTACTCTCCACTGATTGAACAGAGCCTGGGGGTCTGGTCACGCAGCCCAGGGAAGAGGCTCCACTTCTTTCCTTCTTCAGCAGCTGCCCCCTACACCCCTTTGCCCATGAGCCACCATTTTTTATAAACTTCTTGTGTATACTAGCGCAGGACTAAAAAAATTGAATGAAAAGAAAAGAGGAAGAGAAAATGGGAAACTAATGATTCAAGAAATCACATAGCATGAGATAATTCTGTTTTGAAATCATAGCAGTGGCACCGAGAGGCGGACGCTCCCCAAATTACTAGTGAAAATCCTTTGATGTCGCCAGTTGTAAGAAAGCCCAAGGCACTTTTTTATTATTATTATGAGAATGCCTCACATTCCCCAAAAGAAGCATTTAGCAGCTAATTTTTAAATGTCCGTATGTGAAGCAAGCTTAAAAAAAAAAAAATGTCTAAATATCTCTAATCCTAAATGTGCTTATTTGATTGCTGGCTTTTTCTTAAAATAAAAGCCAAGCTCTTACATGGGCATTTGAAGTCCTGGGAGACCTCTCCGACCTCACCTGTCCACCCCCCACCCCCGCCTTCTCCCCTCACTCACTCTGTTGTAGCCCTCTGTCCTCCTTGCTGTCATAAGCATACTGGGGAACTCATGCTCCCCGCTCAGCCCAGGCCATGCTGAATTCCCTGCCTGGATCTCTTGCTTGGATATCTGGGGGCTAAGTCCCGCCCTTCCTTCAGGTATTTCTTCCTAAGTCTCTTTCCCTTACCATGGCGTATGAAACCACAACTTCCTACCTTAGTCATGGTAAAAGGGACTTTACAGGAGTAATTAAGTTAAGGATCCTGAGATGGGGAGGTTATCCTTGAGTAGCAGGTGGGCCCAGTGGGGCCTTTATAAGGATCTTTGTAAGAAGGAGGCAGCAGGATCACAGATGGAAAAAGGAGATGTGACAACAGAAGTAGAGGTTCCATGATTTGCTTTGAAGGAGCCATAAGCGAAGAAATGTAGGCAGCTTCTAGAGGCTGGCAAAAGCAAGGAAACAACTCTTCACTGGGGCCTCTAGAGGGAACCAGCTCTGCTGACGCCTTGATTAAGCCCGGTGAGACCCATTTTGGACTTCTAATCTTCAGAACCGAAGGGACTAAATCTGTGCTGTTTTAAGCTACTGTATTTGTGTTTATTTGTTGCAGTGGCAGTTAGAAACAGGACCCAGAGTCACAAGACCCCAAACAATATGACCATCTTGGACTCTGGTTGCTTTGTGAAATCTCCAAGGCTTTTCTTTTCTTCAGTGTTTTCTTAATGGCTCAGAGACAGAGGGAACCTTGTAGCACCTGCACTCTGGGATCCTTTGGTACATGAGGCCAGCTTTTGACACTTAGAGAAATAAAAGCTGCATTGTGTGTTTGGGGACGGTGTGGTACCCAGGTGTGTTTCCAGATAGTTCAGCTGAATGTGAAGGAAATGGTGAGAAGCAAAATTATCCCTGCCAGGAGCAGTGGGATGCTGTGCCTACATCCATTTAAAAAGCCCATCATCATTTTAAGCCAAGTATTGCGTTGGCCAAAAAGTTCACTTGGTGTGTTTACATAAGATGGCTGTAGTAGTGCTTAGTTGTCCTTAACTTCAT
This sequence comes from Aethalodelphis obliquidens, assembly GCF_003676395.1. Classification (NCBI taxonomy): domain Eukaryota; kingdom Metazoa; phylum Chordata; class Mammalia; order Artiodactyla; family Delphinidae; genus Aethalodelphis; species Aethalodelphis obliquidens. The sequence continues at coordinate 8,919,704 of NW_020837981.1, read as the reverse complement.
TCGAAACAATTTTGTTAGACTGTATTGTGACAGCTGTCATAGTGTGCGTTTAAAAAAAAAAAAACTTATCAAAATTGGTGAATTTTTGTGTAGCCATTTTAATATTGAAGATGGAAGAAAAACATTTTCAGCATATAATGCTTTATTATTTCAAGAAAGGTAAAAATGCAACTGAAACACAAAAAAAGATTTGTGCAGTGTGTGGAGAAGGTACTGTGACTGATCAAATGTGTCAAAAGCAGTTTACGAAGTTTTGTGCTGGAGATTCCTCTCTGGACGATGCTCCACAGTCGGGTAGACCAGCTGAAGTTGATAGCGATCAAATCAAGACGTTAATAGAGAACAATCAACGTTTTACCACACAGGAGATAGCTTATGTACTCAAAATATACAGATCAAGCACTGAAACTCATTTGTACCAGCTTAACATACGTTAAGCAAAACAAAAAACCTTGACCGTATTTCACATGCAATTCTCTACTGAAACGTAAGAAAACGTTCCGTTTTTAAAACAAATTGTGACGGGCGATGAAAAGTGGATACTGTACAATAATGTGGAACAGAAGAGATCGTGGGGTAAGAGAAATGAACCACCACCAACCACACCAAAGGCCGGTCTTCATCCAAAGAAGGTGATGTTGTGTACATGGTGGGATTGGAAGGGAGTCCTCTATTATGAGCTCCTTCCGGAAAACCAAACGATTAATTCCAACAAGTACAGCTTCCGATTAGACCAACTGAAAGCAGCACTCGATGAAAAGTGTCCAGAATTAGTCAACAGAAACCGCATAATCTTCTGTCAGGATACCACATGCAAGACCTCATGTTTCTTTGATGACCAGGGAAAAACTGTTACAGCTTGGCTGGGAAGTTCTGATTCATCCGCCATATTCACCAGATGTTGCACCTTCAGATTTCCATTTATTTGTCTTTACAAAATTCTCTTAATGAAAAAAATTTCAATTCTCTGGAAGACAGCAAAAGGCACCTGGGACAGTTCTTTGCTCAAATAGACAAAACGTTTTGGAAAGATGGAACTATGAAGTTGCCTGAAAAATGGCAGACGGTCGTGGAACAAAACGGTGAATATGTTGTTCAGTAAAGTTCTTGGTGAAAATGAAAAATGTGTCTTTTACTTTTACTTTAAAACCAAAGGAACTTTTTGGCCAACCCATAGATAATTCTCTTCAGTTTAAGGATGTGATTGGCTGGCGGGTTTCGAAAGCCATGTCTTTTTATGGTCATTCAGAAGAGTGAACTTCAGCAGTCAGAGCTCACAGCTGATGGGAAGCGTTTGTCATTTTACCTGTTAACGTCTGGGTCCAAACAGGGCAGAAAGAACAGTGAGGAAAGTCACACCATGGCCTGTTCCTATTCATTTATTCATGGAATTCTCCTATTTTCATCTGGGGGAATTAACACATTTTTTTTTTTCAGGGCCTAAATATTTTTGCAGCTTTATTGAAGTAATTGAAATACAATGAATTGCCCATATTTAAAGTGTATAATTTGTTCTTTAAGCAAATATATAAACAAGTGAAACCAGCACCTCACTCAAGATAATGAGCATATTCATCACCCCCCAAGATTTCCACACGTCCTTCCTTCCTCCACTCCTTGTCCCCTAAGAAACAACTGATAGGCTGTTTGTATTTGTGGGTTAATTTGCATTTTCTAGAAACTTATGTCAGTGGAATCATGCAGTGTTTTTTGTTTACATCTTTATTGGAGTATAATTGCTTTACAATGGTGTGTTAGTTTCTGCTTTATAACAAAGTGAATCAGTTATACATATACATATGTTCCCATATCTCTTCCCTCTTGCGTCTCCCTCCCTCCCACCCTCCCTATCCCACCCTTCCAGGCGGTCACAAAGCACCGAGCTGATCTCCCTGTGCTATGCGGCTGCTTCCCACTAGCTATCTACCTTACGTTTGGTAGTGTATATATGTCCATGCCTCTCTCTCGCTTTGTCACAGCTTACCCTTCCCCCTCCCCATATCCTCAAGTCCATTCTCTAGAAGGTCTGTGTCTCTATTCCTGTCTTAACCCTAGGTTCTTCATGACATTCTTTTTTCCTTAAATTCCATATATATGTGTTAGCATATGGTATTTGTCTTTCTCTTTCTGACTTACTTCACTCTGTATGACAGACTCTAGGTCTATCCACCTCATTACAAATAGCTCAGTTTCGCTGCTTTTTATGGCTGAGTAATATTCCATTGTATATATGTGCCACATCTTCTTTATCCATTCGTCCGATCATGGACACTTAGGTTGTTTCCATTTCCGGGCTATTGTAAATAGAGCTGCAATGAACATTCTGGTACATGACTCTTTTTGAATTATGGTTTTCTCAGGGTATATGCCCAGTAGTGGGATTGCTGTGTCATATGGTAGTTCTATTTTTAGTTTCTTAAGGAACCTCCATACTGTTGGCTGTATCAATTTACATTCCCACCAACAGTGCAAGAGGATTCCCTTTTCTCCACACCCTCTCCAGCATTTATTGTTTCTAGATTTTTTGATGATGGCCATTCTGATTGGTGTGAGATAATATCTCATGGTAGTTTTGATTTGCATTTCTCTAATGATTAATGATGTTGAGCATTCTTTCATGTGTTTGTTGGCAGTCTGTATATCTTCTTTGGAGAAATGTCTATTTAGGTCTTCTGCCCATTTTTGGATTGGGTTATTTGTTTTTTTGTTATTGAGCTGCTTATAAATTTTGGAGATTAATCCTTTGTCAGTTGCTTCATTTGCAAATATTTTCTCCCATTCTGAGGGTTGTTTTTTGGTCTTGTTTATGGTTTCCTTTGCTGTGCAAAAGCTTTTAAGTTTCATTAGGTCCCATTTGTTTATTTTTGGTTTTATTTCCATTTCTCTAAGAGATGGGTCAAAAAGGATCTTGCTGTGATTTATGTCATAGAGTGTTCTGCCTCTGTTTCCCTCTAAGAGTTTGATAGTTTCTGGTCTTACATTTAGGTCTTTAGTCCATTTTGAGATTATTTTTGTTTATGGTGTTAGGGAGTGATCTAATCTCATACTTTTACATGTACCTGTCCAGTTTTCCCAGCACCACTTATTGAGGAGGCTGTCCTTTCTCCACTGTACATTTCTGCCTCCTTTATCAAAGATAAGGTGACCATATGTGCATGGGTTTATCTCTGGGCTTTCTGTCCTGTTCCATTGATCTATCTTTCTGTTTTTGTGCCAGTACCATACTGTCTTGATTACTGTAGCTCTGTAGTATAGTCTGAAGTCAGGGAGCCTGATTCCTCCAGCTCTGTTTTTCGTTCTCAAGATTGCTTTGGCTTTTCGGGTTCTTTTGTGTTCCCATACAAATTGTGAAATTTTTTGTTCTAGTTCTGTGAAAAATGCCAGTGGTAGTTTCATAGGGATTGCATTGAATCTGTACATTGCTTTGGGTAGTAGAGTCATTTTCACAATATGATTCTTCCAATCCAAGAACATGGTATATCTCTCCATCTATTTGTATCATCTTTAATTTCTTTCATCAGTGTCTTGTAATTTTCTGCATACAGGTCTTTTGTCTCCGTAGGTAGGTTTATTCCTAGATATTTTATTCTTTTCGTTGCAATGGTAAATGGGAGTGTTTTCTTGATTTCTCTTTCAGATTTTTCATCATTAGTGTATAGGAATGCAAGAGATTTCTGTGCACTAATTTTGTATCCTGCTACTTTACCAAATTCATTGATTAGCTCTAGTAGTTTTCTGGTAGCATCTTTAGGATTCTCTATGTATAGTATCATGTCACCTGCAAACAGTGACAGCTTTACTTCTTCTTTTCCGATTTGGATTCCTTTTATTTCCTTTTCTTCTCTGATGGCTGTGGCTAAAACTTCCCAAACTATGTTGAATAAGAGTGGTGAGAGTGGGCAACCTTGTCTTGTTCCTGATCTTAGTGGAGATGCTTTCAGTTTTTCACCATTGAGGACGATGTTGGCTGTGGGTTTGTCATATATGGCCTTTATTATGTTGAGGAAAGTTCCCTCTCTGCCTACTTTCTGGAGGGTTTTTATCATAAATGGGTGTTGAATTTTGTCGAAAGCTTTCTCTGCATCTATTGAGATGATCATATGGTTTTTCTCCTTCAATTTGTTAATATGGTGTATCACGTTGATTGATTTGTGTATATTGAAGAATCCTTGCATTCCTGGAATAAACCCCACTTGATCTTGGTGTATGATCCGTTTAATGTGCTGTTGGATTCTGTTTGCTAGTATTTTGAGGATTTTTGCATGTATGTTCATCAGTGATATTGGCCTGTAGTTTTCTTTCTTTGTGACTTCTTTGTCTGGTTTTGGTATCAGGGTGATGGTGGCCTCGTAGAATGAGTTTGGGAGGGTTCCTCCCTCTGCTATATTCTGGAAGAGTTTGAGAAGGTTAGGTGTTAGCTCTTCTCTAAATGTTTGATAGAATTCCCCCGTGAAGCCATCTGGTCCTGAGATTTTGTTTTTTGGAAGATTTTTAATCACAGTTTCAATTTCAGTGCTTGTGATTGGTCTGTTCATATTTTCTATTTCTTCCTGATTCAGTCTTGGCAGGTTGTGCATTTCTAAGAATTTGTCCATTTCTTCCAGGTTGTCCATTTTATTGGCATAGAGTTGCTTGTAGTAATCGCTCATGATCTTTTGTATTTCTGCAGTGTCATTTGTTACTTCTCCTTTTTCATTTCTAATTCTATTGATTTGAGTCTTCCCCCTTTTTTTCTTGATGAGTCTGGCTAATGATTTGTCAATTTTATTTATCTTCTCAAAGAACCACCTTTTAGTTTTATTGATCTTTGCTATCGTTTCCTTCTTTTCTTTTTCATTTATTTCTGATCTGATCTTTATGATTTCTTTCCTTCTGCTAACTTTGGCGTGTTTTTGTTCTTCTTTTGTTCTTCTAATTGCTTTAGGTGCAAGGTTAGGTTGTTTATTTGAGATGTTTCCTGTTTCTTAAGGTAGGATTGTATTGCTATAAACTTCCCTCTTAGAACTCCTTTTGCTGCATCCCATAGATTTTGGGTCATCGTGTCTCCGTTGTCATTTGTTTCTAGGTATTTTTTTTATTTTCTCTTTGATTTCTTCAGTGATCACTTCGTTAGTAAGTAGTGTATTGTTTAGCCTCCATGTGTTTGTATTTTTTACGGATCTTTTCCTGTAATTGATACCTAGTCTTATAGCGTTGTGGTCAGAAAAGATACTTGAAACAATTTCAATTTTCTTAAATTTACCAAGGCTTGATTTGTGACCCAAAATATGATCTATCCTGGAGAATATTGCATGAGCACTTGAGAAAAATGTGTATTCTGTTGTTTTTGGATGATAAATTGATAAATATCAATTAATATCAATTAATTGATAAATATCAATTAAGTCCATCTTGTTTAATGTATCATTTAAAGCTTGTGTTTCCTTATTTATTTTCATTTTGGATGATCTGTCCATTGGTGAAAGTGGGGTGTTAAAGTCCCCTACTATGAATGTGTTACTGTCGATTTCCCCTTTTATTGTTGTTAGTATTTGCCTTATGCATTGAGGTGCTGCTATGTTGGGTGCATAAATATTTACAGTTGTTATATCTTCTTCTTGGATCGATCCCTTGATCATTATGTAGTGTCCTTCTTTGTCTCTTGGAATAGTCTTTATTTTAAAGTCTATTTTGTGTGATATGAGAGTTGCTACTCCAGCTTTCTTTTGGTTTCCATTTGCATGGAATATCTTTTTCCATCCCCTCACTTTCAGTCTGTATGTGTCTCTAGGTCTGAAGTAGGTCTCTTGTAGACAGCAAATATATGGGTCTTCTTTTTGTATCCATTCAGCCAATCTGTGTCTTTTGGTGGGAGCATTTAGTCCATTTACATTTAAGGTAATTATTGATATGTATGTTCCTATTCCCATTTTCTTAATTGTTTTGGGTTCGTTATTGTAGGTCTTTTCCTTCTCTTGTGTTTCTTGCCTAGAGAAGTTCCTATAGCATTTGTTGTAAAGCTGGTTTGGTGGTGCTGAACTCTCTCAGGTTTTGCTTGTCTGTAAAGGTTTTAATTTCTCCATCAAATGTGAATGAGATCCTTGCTGGGTAGAGTAATCTTGGTTGTAGGTTTTCTCCTTCATCACTTTAAATATGTCCTGCCAGTCCCTTCTGGCTTGCAGAGTTTCTGCTGAAAGATCAGCTCTTAACCTTATGGGGATTCCCTTGTGTGTTATTTGTTGTTTTTCCCTTGCTGCTTTTAATATGTTTTCTTTGTATTTAATTTTTGACAGTTTGATTAACATGTGTCTTGGCATGTTTCTCCTTGGATTTATGCTGTATGGGACTCTCTGTGCTTCCTGGACTTGATTAACTATTTCCTTTCCCATATTAGGGAAGTTTTCAACTATAATCTCTTCAAATATTTTCTCAGTCCCTTTCTTTTTCTCTTCTTCTTCTGGAACCCCAATAATTCGAATGTTGGTGCATATAATGTTGTCCCAGAGGTCTCTGAGACTGTCCTCAGTTCATTTCATTCTTTTTTCTTTATTCTGCTCTGCAGTAGTTATTTCCACTATTTTATCTTCCACGTCACTTATATGTTCTTCTGCCTCAGTTATTCTGCTTTGATCCCATCTAGAGTATTTTAAATTTCATTTATTGTTTTGTTCATCGTTGCTTGTTTCATCTTTAGTTCTTCTAGGTCCTTGTTAAATGTTTCTTGCATTTTGTCTATTCTATTTCCAAGATTTTGGATCATCGTTACTATCATTATTCTGAATTCTTTTTCAGGTAGACTGCCTATTTCCTCTTCATTTGTTAGGTCTGGTGGGTTTTTATCTTGCTCTGTCATCTGCTGTGTGTTTTTCTGTCTTCTCATTTTGCTTATCTTACTGTGTTTGGGGTCTCCTTTTTGCAGGCAGCAGGTTCTTAGTTCCCGTTGTTTTTGGTGTCTGTCCCCAGTGGCTAAGGTTTCTTCAGTGAGTTGTGTAGGCTTCCTGGTGGAGGGGACTAGTGCCTGTGTTCTGGTGGATGAGCCTGGATCTTGTCTTTCTGGTGGGCAGTTCCACGTCTGGAGGTGTGTTTTGGGGTGTCTGTGGACTTACTATGATTTTAGGCAGTCTCTCTGCTAATGGGTGTGGTTGTGTTCCTGTCTTGCTAGTTGTTTGGCATAGGGTGTCCAGCACTGTAGCTTGCTGGTCATTGAGTGAAGCTGGGTGCTGGTGTTAAGATGGAGATCTCTGGGAGATTTTCACCATTTGATATTATATGGAACTGGGAGGTCTCTTGTGGACCAGTGTCCTGAAGTTGGCTCTCCCACCTCAGAGGCACAGCACTGACTCCTGGCTGCAACACCAAGAGCCTTTCATCCACACGGCTCAGAATAAAAGGGAGAAAGAGTAGAAAGAAATAATTAGTAGAAATAGAAAGAAAGAAAGAATGAAAGAAAGAAAGGAAGGAAGAAGGGAGGGTGGGAGGGAGGGGGGAGGAAGGAGGGAAGGAAGGAAAAAAAGAAAGAAAGAAGATAAAGTAAAATAAAATAAAGTAAGATAAAATATAATAAAGTTATTAAAATAATTATTAAGAGAAAAAAAAGAAAAACATTTTTAAGAAAAGGACGGATAGAACCCTAGAACAAATGGTGAAAGCAAAGCTATACAGACAAAATCTCACACTGAAACATACACATACACGCTCACAAAAAGAGGAAAAGAGGAAAAAAATCATAAATCTTGCTCTCAAATCCACCTTCTTAATTTGGGATGATTCGTTGTCTATTCATGTATTCCACAGATGTGGGTACATCAAGTTGATTGTGGAGATTTAATCCGCTGCTCCTGAGGCTGCTGGGAGAGATTTCCCTTTCTCATCTCTGTTCTCACAGCTCCCAGGGGCTCAGCTTTGGATTTGGCCCCGCCTCTGCGTGTAGGTCCCCGGATGGCATCTGTTCTTCGCTCAGACAGGACGGCGTTAAAGGAGCCGCTGATTCGGGGGCTCTGGCTCACTCAGGCCGGGGGGAGGGAGGGGCACAGAGTGCGGGGCGGGCCTGTGGCGGCAGAGGCCGGAGTGACGTTGCACCAGCCTGAGGCACGCCGTGCATTCTCCTGGGGGAGTTGTCCCTGGATCCTGGGACCCTGGCAGTGGTGGGCTGCACAGGCTCCCCGGAAAGGGGGTTGGATAGTGACCTGTGCTTGCACACAGGCTTCTTGGTGGCGGCAGCAGCAGCCTTAGCGTCTCAAGCCCGTCTCTGGGATCCGCGCTTTTAGCCGAAGCTCGCACCCGTCTGTGGAGCTCCTTTAAGCACCGTTCTTAATCTCCTCTCCTCGCGCACCAGGAAACAAAGAGGGAAGAAAAAGTCTCTTGCCTCTTCGGCAGGTCCAGACTTTCCCCCGGAATCCCTCCTGGCCAGCCGTGACGCACTAACCCCCTGCAGCCTGTGTTCACGCGGCCAACCCCAGTCCTCTCCCTGCGCTCCGACCGAAGCCCGAGCCTCAGCTCCCAGCCCCGCCCGCCCCGGCGGGGGAGCGGACAAGCCTCTCGGGCTGGTGAGTGCCGGTCAGCCGTGATCCTCTGTGCAGGGATCTCTCTGCTTTGCCCTCCGCACCCCTGTTGCTGTGCTCTTCTCCGCGGCTCCGAAGCTTTCCCCCTCAGCCCCCCGCAGTCTCCTCCCACGAAGGGGCTTCCTAGTGTGTGGAAATCTTTCCTCCTTCACGGCTCCCTCCCACTGGTGCAGGTACCGTCCCTATCCTTTTGTCTCTGTTTATTCTTTTTTCTTTTGCCCTACCCAGGTACATGGGGGAGTTTCTTGCCTTTTGGGAGGTCTGAGGTCTTCTGCCAGCGTTCAGTAGGTGTTCTGTAGGGGTTGTTCCACGTGTAGATGTATTTCTGGTGTATCTGTGGAGAGGAAGGTGATCTCCACGTCTTACTCTTCCGCCATCTTCCCGGAAGCCCCCCTAACACATTTTTTAAAATAGTGTATTCAGATAGTCTTTCCATCCCCTGTGCCCTCCTCCTGTCTCCTCTTTCTCTGTCTCTAACTTTACCTTTCCCTCTCTCTCACACGGTTCGCTGACCCTCCACCTCCTGAAATGACCTGTATTTGTGAGGATTACCTTAACACTTGAAACTTTTCCAGCTTTATTTACAAATGATGATGATTTAATCCAGTGATCAGAAAATCCAAAAGTACTCCCATCTCAAATGTTCTTTTGTTTAACTGACCAGCGAGGAAAGCCTAGGAATTACCAAACAAGAGAAACAACAGGAAGAGCTGGCAGGCTTCATTTGCATGTGCATATGGTATTTATTTAAAAACTGGAGAAGTGCTAAGCGGATGGGTTTGGGAAATATGGATGCGATTCTGGAAAGGGCGCTGTACGCAGTCCACACATCCTGCAGTATTAACTTGACGTGTGTGAAGGGAACATACTGGTGTTTTGGTCACAATGCCATCTTTTACTGAACGTTCTTTGGGGGAAAGGGGTAAAGTTTCAATGGCATCTTCATTGGAATCCACCATGATCAGCAAGCTCTTAACATCTCAAAGGGAGTAGGGAGAGAGGTGTTACTATTGTAAACGAGTTTTTGATGAACTTTTGTATTTTCTTGTATTCTAAATACCTGGCCCAGACGAGGTGGAATGGGAACTCATTTGACTTTTATTAAAAAAAAAAAATAGAGATGAGGTAGATATATAGCCAGTTAGAGATATTTTTGGAGAATCTTATGTTCTAAAGAAGAATTACGGTCCTTTTTTTTTTTTTGGCCACGTTGGGTCTTTGTTACCGTGCGCGGGCTTTCTCTGGTTGTGGTGAGTTGGGGGCTACTCTTCGTTGCGGTGCGCGGGCTTCTCATTGTGGTGGCTTCTCTTGTTGCAGAGCATGGGCTCTAGGTGCGCGGCCTTCAGTAGTTGTGGCACGTGGGCTCAGTAGTTGTGGCTTGCGGGCTCTAGAGCGCAGGCTCAGTAGTTGTGGCGCATGGGCTTAGTTGCTCCACGGCATGTGGGATCTTCCCGGACCAGGGCTCGAACCTGTGTCCCCTGCATTGGCAGGTGGATTCTTAACCACTGCACCACCAGGGAAGTCCCCCTCTTTCGGTCTTTTAGTTGCATATTTTTGGTTCCCCTTGAGAAGTTAAAGGGCACTCAGTGGTTCTTCTCACCTTGATATGCCCCTGTGGTTGTCACAGGAGTGGACTGCACTATGACATCTGTCCTCCATTGATCTTCAGGGTTGATTCAGTTTGGATCGTCAGGTGCCCTTTCATCCATCACGACCTTGAGCGTGTCCCTTCTGAAAGAGAAATACTTGGTTCAAGAGGGGCTTTCCCTGGAGCAGATCCATGAAGCAAAAAGTGAAACCATTATTATTGAGTCCGTAGAACCTGGCAATTCTTTGATTCTACCTACTTTTAAGGTACAAAATCTTTAAAAAGCTCAGAAAGGTTGAAAGAACTTTTCAAAATTTCAGGACAGTTGAGCTTCAACTCAACACTCAGTCATCTTCCCTTCTTCACCATCTACCCAATCATACAAACTTTGATCCTTCTGTCCACTCCAAAATAGTTATTGAGTGCCCATAAATAAGAGTTAGTCTGTGCCTGAAAAAGCTCGTAACGCTTATTGGAAGGGCAGGAGTGCAGGGCTGTGGACCAGGTGCTCCTGTTGAGATGTGGCAGGTGGAGGGTGCCTGGGAGAGGAAGAGTGCACCTTGACCTGGGCTCAGGCGTGGAGAGTGGAGGAGGGCAGGAAAAGTCCCTTGGAGTTGTTGGTACATCCCAGGAAAGAATGGTCGTTTTTCTAGGTGCCTAAGGTGTGGGAAGATTCAGTCCTCTCCTTGTTCCATTTACTTTTAAATAATGTAATAAACTTAAAAATCACTGTTTTTCCCTTCATCCTCTCATTCAGTCAACATTTCAGAGCTATGGATGCCCAGAGGAGTTAGACACACACCCTCTACTCACAGGGTAACTTGGCAGAATAACCAATGAATGAACGTGCTAGAAGTTACTTGGTCCAGATTTAATCCAGTCCAAGAATAACTCCTAACTCCTGTGTAATCCTGAGATTTGGTTAATTAAAATAACTCACCTTATCTCATTATCTTAGGTAATCACAACAACACCATAAATCAGATTTTATTAGCTGTTTCATTTTTGTAGATGAATGAAAAGAGGCACAAGAGAGGGAAAGAGATGTGTTCAAGATCTCACAGCGAGAAGGTGAACAAGTAAGGGTCTAAGTCATCTGTCTTTAAATCCTGGGTGGTTTCCATCACATCACTCTGCCTTGCTTACAGATAGCTGAACTCCTTAAACAACCTCATCACTGGCCTGGGCAATCTCCCCATTTAACCACTCTCGCATGATGTCCTGGAAGGAGACCTAAATTAGAACATTTGTTTTGAATTAAAATATGATCTTTAGGAAATCCTGAATTAAGAAGTATGTGAAATATAGAATTTTAGATCATCAGGCTCTAGATATAATCAGTTGCATCACCCTCTGCCATGTTACACATGAGCAGGAACATAGTTTCAAAATCACAGGAAGAACACAAGTTTGCCTACTTCTGCCAGTGTTAGCTCAACTAACACATTGTTTTCAATTTTTAAAAAAATTTATTGTGGTAAAGCACTTAACTTGAGATCTATCTGCTTAACTAACTTTTAAGTGTGCCATACGGTATTGTTAAGTGTAGGCACAATGTTGTACCCTAGATCTCTAGAACTTACTCATTTTGCGTTACTGAAGCTTTAAACCCATTGATTAGCAAACTCTCCATCGCTTTTTGATCTTCTCCAGCACCTGTAAAGATCATAATCCCAAGAGCAAGATACAGATCTGTGGGTTTGATGAGAGTCTGGGCTTGAGAAGTGTTTGGAGCGTAGAATTATATTTCTCTTTCCGTGGCCATTTGAGTGTTGGGATGAGAACACCAGTGCAGAACCATGGTGATGTCTGTGGTCAACAGAGACACTCTGTGATACCACCGGATACCAGCTGCATTGGGTAGAGACTTTGTAGAACTAGAGAAAAGACCTTTAAATGATAGCCTAATGGTTTAAAATACTTGCCTTTGCCCAGTCCTGCTTTCTAATCATAATTCTGAGCGCTGTGAAGTTTATTTAAAAGCAAAATTCTCAATGATTGTGTTTCAGAAGTCTGCAAGGAAATGTTCCATCGACATGATACTAGAAATATAAATTATTCATGTTAATATTTACCGAGAAGACAAACTTCGTCCCTCAGACGACAGGGCAGAGACTGCCCATTCATAGTGCCGTAATTTTGATAAAATCAGAGCTGGAATGTTTGAGGAACGGTGTGGCCAGTTTCTTGCCTTCTCTCTACAGCTACCCCTGATGTTTGTCTGTCTCTTTCTCTTCTGTTTTTCTGCTGGGTTCTTTTTTCTTCTCAAAAGCCCCATGATTCCTGCTACATTGTTCCTTTCTAAACACCATCATCAATCACTGCTGGGAATTCCCTTCCTTCCTCACTCCCTTTAGGAAGTCATTCCCCTTTTGACCACATTCCTCTGGGGGTTTACATACTCCCCTGGTATAGCAGTCATGTTATAAACATGGGCAGGTGACTCCAGAAGCTGGGCTTATTCCTCCCTCTTCTGGTGCTCAGCATTTAGCATCTGGCAGGAGCTCAAGGAATCTATTAGGAATGAATAAATGAATGGATGGATGTTGGAAGCAAACAAAAACAACAAATATTTGCATCTGGTTACTGCTTTCCAGAGATTCCAAGGAGAACCCATAGTTCATAGTCTAGTTTCATTCAGTTTGCCACTTTGTGTCCTTTGTCCAGGTGATTTTCAGGTAAACATTCATGCACATACACGGAGGATGAATATTTACCACCATCTCAGTAGTGGTGAGATTATAGGTGGTTTTCATATTCTCTTCCTCTGAACTGTTTGGTGATTTTATATTTTCCTACAATAAGAATATTTTATTTTTAGTTATATATTAACATTATATTTTTTAAATTATATTTTCTAGTCTAAAAACATTTATTTTATAAAATTTAGAAAATTAGTGATATTGGAGGAAAAATTACCCATACTCCTGACATCTCAAAACAAGCCACTATTAACACATTAACTTTATTTACTTCTAGTTTTTTTTCCCAGTGCATTGGTATATAATTGTGTTCATGCTGCAAGTGGATGTTTTTTATTTTTCTTCTTTCAGAAAACGTTAATACAAGTGTTTTTTATGTTATATATCTGCATGAATTTCACTTTTATTGACTGCATATCAGCCCATCTCTTTAAATATGAATATCAATTGCATAATTGACTTTAGTATTTCCCAATGTGTAACAGCAACACTAAAATGAACAATTAGTAAGTGCTTACCATATGCTAGGCATAGTGCTAAGAATAAACTGACAAGCAAATTAAATTGACTTCGGTCATTACAGAGAGTGGAGTCCATAGAAAAGATTTATTTACATTAACAGCTGTTACTCATGATAAGAGGTTTGTAGTGGATATACAGACTTAGAACATTTGAAGGCTCACGGAATCCAGTTTTAGGTAAGGATTAGGGAGGGTTTCCTGGAGAAGGTGACCTTGAAGCTAAGACCTGGCAAATGCATCACAACTAACCAGGGAGAAGTGTGGGAAAAGTGTTCAAGTTAGAGGGAACAGCATATATGATTGCACAGAGGGCAGATGCATGGTCTGTTGAAGGAACTGAATTTTAGTTTGCCAGAGAATGTTGTAGAGGATGGTGGAGGGAGAGAGGGAAGAACAAGGAAGTGGGTGAGGGAACCGGTAGCAGAGGTGAGTAGGAGCAAGATCATGAAGAGCTTTGTATGCCAACTTAACGAGTGGGGACTTTGTCATAAAGTGTTGGGGGGGAAAAAATCACTGCAGATCAGATTGGCTAATTGCAAATATCATTCTGGCTCCAGTTCCAGAGGCAGGGAGAGGGGGTTGGAGCAAGTAATTCATGCAAGAGGTGTTGGTCATTTGCCTGGGTTTCCTTTTTTCATGGTCATAATAACCCTGAGATGAAATTTTCATGCATAGCTATCATTCTGTACTTGGTATTATTTTATTAGAAACGATTGAAAGGAAAATGCTAACTGATCTTACTTTTACAACATGTCAGGACTGCTTGAAGGCTGGGTTTGTTCTCATTCTCACCCGCCAAGTCGTTTCAGTAACACATGGTAGAGATGGGTGAATGGGTACCTTCTTGAGGATGGCTCTCCATAGCCTGTGTAGTTCAGATCAGATTTCGTGCACATTTACACATTCCCTGCATCATTTTCCAGAAGCTCGTCTGCTACACTCAACCCATTGCCAGGTCTGTGTCAGTCACTTTTTAAAAATCCAACATTAGGGCTTACCTGGTGACGCAATGGTTGAGAGTCCGACTGCCGATGCAGGGGACGCGGGTTCGTGCCCCGGTCTGGGAGGATTCCACATGCCATGGAGCAGCTGGGCCCGTGAGCCATGGGCGCTGAGCCTGCGCGTCCGGAGACTGTGCTCCGCAACGGAAGAGGCCGCAACAGTGAGAGGCCCGCGTACCGCAAAAAAAAAAAAAAAAAATCCAACATTATTAGGATGATTAAATACACATTGCAGCTATGTTTCATGGAATCACTGGGTTGAAAGTGTTTGCCTAAGGTCAACAACATCATTTCCCTAAAGGACCATTCCTATTCTGCTTCATATAAATCCTTTGCTATTTTTAAAGTGCTTCAGGTTATAAGATTCCACTTTCCCAGCCAGAATTCTATTTACGGCATAGTATACAGCGTCATGAGATCTCAAAGCACATTCATTATTATGTTGCTGATCTCCGTTTTCCAGGAGTAGAGAATTAAGGCAGAGAGAAGTAAGATGTCAGGGTGTCAGAGGCAGGGACGGAATCCCACCCCTGGCAGATTGCATGGTCTCCAGAACTTAGACCAGGCTCTGGGGCTTTGCCCAGGCCTCCCTGTACTCTGTTGGGGCGGGCCACTTTGGAGGCATGACATATGGAACCAGGGCAGAGCTCTGCCAGAGTGCAACAGCGGGGACAGTGATGGAAAGCAGATGGAGACTCTGGCCTTCACTTAGTGAGAAATCCAGTGAGGGAATGGAGAATGTTTGCAAAATCTCAGCGCTCCCCTGGGACATCTCCTGGTGCAATTACAAGTCACTGGCCTCTGTTTGCCAATGACTTAGTTTGCTTTTGATGAGACCAAATTCCCCTTTGAGTTTCTCTCAAAATTTTGAACGTTTCCCAAATTTTGTTTGACTTAACGGGCTGGAGGCCTGGAATTAAAACTCCAGCATTAGTGCATGAGAAAAATAAATGAAATCTTGCTTTACTGGGGGCAAATCGTTCAGTAAGGTGCTTGTGGCTGTCTCGTTTGTGGTTTGCTCCCCAAATTGTATAATCCTTGGCTTGGTACAAACTTAGGGTGTCATTTTATCTGTCGTTCTGCTTCTAGCTGGGGATTGGGAGGCTCTCTCCTTAGACGTACTTCAGAAAGATGGTGGTCTATTCTGATGTAAGGGTTCAGGAAGGAAGGCTCACACCCCATTTGTTCTCTGGTTCATGATTATAAGGTTAACCAGTCAGCCTGCATGCTGTGAGTTTTTGGAATATATCCAGTTTTTTTTTTTTTAATTTTAATTGTATTGGAGTATAGTTGATGTACAGTGTTGTGTTGGTTTCAGGTATACAGCAAAGTGATTCACTTATACATATATATATATTCATTCTTTTTTAGATTCTTTTCTCATATAGGTTATCACAGAATATTGTGGAACATACCCAGTTTTAACAGAGCTGCACACTCATCATTTTGCGGTGATCAGGGAGGAATGCCAGATCAGACGTCGTGTCCCTCCCCTGGAGAATGTTTTCTAAGTGAGAAGTTGGTCTGAGACTCTATAAATATAGATGAGTGTCCTAACACAGGTTACAAAGCAGTGGATTAGCTATTTAGGGAGAAAGGTGGCAGGAAATTCAATCAGGGATGCTTCCACACCCTGAGTCTAATAAGACGCTGAACCAACACCATCTTTAGTAAGTAGTTCTGATTCTTCTGTGATACCCCTCTCTCCCTCTCTCCCTCTCTCCCTCCCTCCCTCTCTCCCTCTCCCTCTCCTTCTCTCATGCCACCTTCGTTTTACTGCCAAATGTTAATCAGCAATTGAGACTTGTTGCCTTTCTTCTTCCCTCTTGCCTCCTCTGTCCTCTCCCCGACTCCTCCCCCTTCTTTCATCCTCTCTGTTACTTTTGTTTTCTGGTCATCAATCCAACATCCTCTTCAAGTCTTTGTCTTGCTGACTCCTCGTGATGATCACCCTGAATCCTTTCATCCCTTAGCTGTCATGCTGCTCTCTTGAGCTCCTCCCATACCTCCATCTGGTCCCTTTCTCTTCTCCTCACATCCCTGCCGTATGACCTTTCCTCACGATTCTGTTTTGGAGCCCTTTCTTTTTCAACAATCTCAGCCATTTGGGATCTTTAACCATCTCTTCTCTGCAGATGTCCCCACTGTTATCTTTCCAGCTCTGACCTCTCCATGAGCTCCAGAACGGCATCGCCATCTGCTTTTCAAATCCAAAAGTACTGTAAAGTTGATTTATTTTATGTATTGTGTGTCCTTGGTAGAAGGTACGCTCTCCGGGGACATGGTTGTATGTCTTTGGTACTGTTCTAACCTCGGTGCCTAAACTCATGCCTGACGCGTGCTATTGGCTCAATAAATATATGTGGAACCAATGGAATGAATAGTAACTGCAACATTTATTGAGCACTTGCCTTGGAAAGAAAGTCTCTAAGCACTGTAGCTTAAGTTTAAGTTGATTACCTCACGTAAACATGACAAGATCCTGTGAGATCAGCACATTGTTAGCCCAATTTTAAAAGCAAGGACTGTGAAGCAAAAAGAAGGTGACTCTCCTGGTATGGCTAGTGAGAGGCAGAACGGGCTTCAAATCCAGACAGGGTGACCAAGTCCAGCTTTTAATCACTGGGTTCTGCTTAGAGGTCTGTATCTGATCTCTGCCATTTATTAGCTGTATGAACTTCGCCAAGCCTTTTAAGTTACCTGAGCTTCTGCTTCCTCATCTATTAAAAAGATGTCACCTCTGACTCCACAGTGTTATATGCCAACATATGTTATATATTGGCTTTGCCAACGGTGCAATTCAGCATCAATGTTATCCCTCGAATAAGGACCATTAATAGTTAAGGAATAAAACAATGATAGGGTCTTTTAAGAGTTACAGAGCCACATAACAAAATAAAACAGAAACAACAAACCACAAGAGTTGAAGTTATGTCATCACTCTTAAAGGAGCTCACACCCACGCTGCCTGCCTGCCTTCCTTCCATCCGTCCATCATATATTTATTGTAGTCCTCCCAGGGGTAAGCCTGGGCTAGAGACCAAAGGACAAAGGTAAGTCCATTTGGTGTGGTGGAGGAGGTAGATGTTGCTGTGATTCGTGGGACGGTGCGGTATGGAGGGTGCTATACCACACAAGAATGAATTGAGAGCTTTGGGGACCCTGAGGAGCTTAGATCTCCCTGGTTGTGGTGTTGAGGACGGCTTTACGGCAGGCTCGACACTTGCTCTGCATTCTGAAGGATTAAGAGCTGGTCAAAGACCTCTGAGTTTCAGGAATGATACAAAAATAAGAGAGATCCCACTCATAGCTTACCATCATGTGCTTTTAATAGAGTATAACCAAAAGATAGATTTAGTCTAGACAAGAGAGAATAGTATTGATTGTAGTTCTTGGAAGAAGGCTATAGTAGGAGGACCTTGAAAGGGAACTGAAGGATTTGAGCAGCAGAGAGAATGCAAGAGTTTATTCCTCTGTGTTCTCCTCTTGTGTCTAAGTCAGGTAACCCTGGGAAAACTGGTTGACACATGGCTCATCTGGGTGCCCCACCTGTGGGCCCCTTAAAGTCTTCTCTTAGGTTCCCCTGCCATGGGTGCCAGAGAGGGCTTTGTAGGTCACTGTTAAATCACCAGCCTGGAAAAGAACCAGGGAGGCATCTGCTTACCAGAATGGGAAAGTGGCTGGAAAAGGAGTCTCGTATTTGGTCTGGAGATTTCAGGATAGTGAAGCAAAGGCACACATCTGTAGTTATGCAGCAGAGAGAAGAAAAGGAGAGTGAGACTATATAAGCCTGTGGTTCTTTGGCTGTGGGTCTGAAGGAATCCAAGAAGATGTGTGTAATCCTCCCTCTCTTTTGCTGGAATCCAGGACCTTCCCCCTGGGAGCCTGTGGGAGGGGAAGGTGCCAGGGGCTCCATGTGTCTCTTTCTTTGTGGTAACTTTCTCTCTTTGCTGGAGGGACCAGTTGTGCACGTTTCCAAGAGACTGGCCTGGGGACCTTCTGGTTTTCCAAGGCTGACTGATTTCTGCTCTTTCCTGGACTCCCCAAAGCTCTATTTGAGTCTTAGGGCCAAGCGTTGAAGTAAAGACCGTCCGGAGTCGGAATCAACTTTCTCATGACCTGTTTAAGACCTGCCTCAGGGATGTTCTGTCCTGAAGAGCTTTAGTTCATCTGGGGAAAGAGAGATAAAGCTGGGTGCTCTCAGTTTTTGAGAAGTGGCTTAGAATGGAGGAAAGAGCTCTAGACTGAGAATAGGAGCCCTAGATTCCAGTTCTGGGGTTTTGTCTGTGTGACCAAGAATATATTTGGTCCCATACATTCTGGGCTTCAGTTTCTTTTGCAAAATGAGGGTATTAGACTAGGTATTTTATACCTGTTTCCATGTTAACATTCTCAAATCTTCTCTGGCTGGTGTGTGTCTGTGTCTAACTTTTTCTAAAAAGAAAGCTTAAGGATAACATCCCCTGCACATTGTCGTCGCCATATGTGTGTGCATTCCTGACACAGCTATGGGCCGCACCCCTGCCATATGCTTCCCACACTTTGTCAGCCGGGCTGTCCTTTATGATGCATCGCAGCTCAGCATACCACATGTTCCTGTGTGCATGAGAAGCACTGACATAGGCTGACTCATGTCTCGTCCTACAGGCTGCTTCTTGAGGAATCCTGAATCCAGCCGCAACACCCCGCACTAGCCTGGCTCTGTGGAAGGGGAGGTGGAAGAGCAGGCTTCAAGTCAGCTCACACATATTTTATGAAGCGGCCCTGAGAGGGCTTCGTGAGGCTGCTGTTCTCTGCACCATACTGTAGTATTACGCCTAGACTGGGGTGTCATGACATAGTGGGGTAACCTCTGTAAACCAGGTCAGGTAAATACCGAGGCTCAGGGAGAAGCACACTAAATGCCTTTAACCATCCAAATGGTGGCATGGCCTGAGGATGAAGCATTAAATCAATATGGTGAATTCCAGAAGGCAGAACTAGGATGGAAACTTCAGAAAGGGAAGATGATGTATGGTTCTCTGAAAGTAGTTCCACAGTGACCCTTGCTGTGGAGTGGCGTGTAGTCCCTCATGAAATTAGAATCACTTTCCCTGTCCCTGTTGGGGTTCTCATGGATACATATCAAGTTTTTCAGAGATTTTAAATGAGTAATACACTTGATTCAAGTCTCAGCTCTACCATTTATATGTGACCATGGGCAAGTCCTTTAACTTCTCTGAACTTCATTGTCTCAATATTTAGAAGAGGATGTTGCCTACCTGGTTACCTCCTTCACAAGGTAGTTATGTGATTCAAAGAAGATCACGTTTTTGAAAGTAATTTGTAAACAATAAATGCTTAACCAGTGGTTATGATTTGTGGTAAGTCAAGGACCCTTTGGAGGATGTGCTCAGCACTGTGGAACCCATCAACAACAAAACAAAACAAAGTAAAAAAAACTTCATATATATACACTTTGGATACACAACTTCAAGGGGTTTACTTAGCAGATCCACGTGTCAGAGTTTAACAATCCCTGAGATAGAGATCAAATAATCATGCTAATACTTCTGCCTCTGTGATGGAGGCTACATTTCTGTTTTTACTATTCTACCCCCATCTCCCCAGCGATAAGACATGCACCCCATTGGCTTGTAGTTAGGGAATGATTGACATGGGTTATATGTGCGTGTGCGTGTGTGTTGTACTCTCCACTTGTGCCTTTCTATCATTTAGCAGTTTCAACAAAGTGATTTAGCACTATCTGTGTTGGAGGAGACACAGTGCATCTCCTGGGTCATAATGTTTCACTCACTAATGAGCGAGAAAAAGGTGATCCCATTGCTGTGTATTCTACTTGCCTGACTCCCTTCTGCAGGTTAATTTTGGTAACGTGTCATATTTTCTCTGGCTCAGAGGGATTAGCAGGGAAAGTACAGATTGCATCAACAATTCGAACTCCCTGGATACGATTTGGTATCCCTGTCTATTTCATTCGCAGCCAGGGTCACACCTGCTTGATATGTATTTTTAAACTAATTCCTCTCGAGATCATTCTTTCTGGTCAGCGCAGCGAAAATGGTGAAATTGTTCTTTCATATCTATTTTGTTAGCTTGTTTCACAGGTGCCCCTTATCCTTCCAGTGTAAAGGGAAAGAGTTCTAATCACTGGGCTGCCTGCTTTGCATTCACTGAGTAATTCATTTATTGTTAAATAAACTTCTAAAGTGAACTCTGACATACATACAGAAAATGCATAAATCATAGTGCACAACTTTATAAGTTATCATAAGCTATCACTATCCAGATAAAAAAAGTAGAATATATGCTCTCATGTTCTATCCTGGGCATTAGTCCTGCTTCCTCCTCAAAGGTAGTCAGTGTTCAGATTTCTAACACCATAGATCAGTTTTGCTTACTTTTGAATTTTATATAACAAAAGCATATAGTATATATTATTTTCTTCTTTTTGTTGTTGTTCTCATTCAACATGATGTATTCTTCCATCATATTGGAGTCCAGTGTGTTAGTCTTTCCTTTATGATTAGTCCTTTTGGAGTCTCATTTAAGCAGCTTTTGTCTACTCAGAGGTCATGAAGGTATTCTCCTATGTTATCCTTCAGAAGTCTTATATTTTACCTTTATACTTAGAGCTATAATACATTTTACATGTATTTTCCTGTATGATGTGAGGTAAGGGGTCAATAATTCATTTTTTGTGAGGATATCTGAAAAGACCTTCCATTCCTCACTGCTTTTCTCATAAATCAGATGTCTGTGAATATGTGAGTTTGTTCCTGGACTCTCTGTCCAGTTCCATTCATATACTTGCCTCTTGTGGGTCAGTGCCATGATCTCTTAAACACTACAGGTTTATAATAAGGCCTAGTACCTAGGCATGAATCAAGATTATATTGTCTATTGCAGCTCTCTACATATTTTACAATCATTTTATTGTTTCAATAACACCAATAACAATTAAAAACAATTTATGGGATTTTGATTGGGATTGCTTTGAATCTATAGACTAATTTATGGAGAATTGATATGTTTACACTATGATGTTTCTCAGTCCATGATCATGAGGATATTGTTCTACTTATTTAGATCTAGTTTATCTTGATAATATTTTATAGTTTGTATGTGTGTGTGTATGTGTGTAAAGGTCTTATACATATTTCATTGTACAAAGTTTATTCCTAGGCATATGATTTTTTTTTTTTTTTTTTTTTTTGTGGTACGCAGGCCTCTCACTGTTGTGTCCCCTCCCGTTGCGGAGCACAGGCTCCGGACGGACGCGCAGGCTCAGCGGCCATGGCTCATGGGCCCAGCCGCTCTGCGGCATGTGGGTTCTTCCCAGACCGGGGCACGAACCCGTGTCCCCTGCATCAGCAGGCAGACTCTCAACCACTGTGCCAGCAGGGAAGCCCCGATTTTTAAAATTTTATTTACTTTTCATTTCGTCATAATTTTTTTAACTTATTTTTGGTGCTGGTATGTAGAGCTGGAAATAATTTTTATGTATTGATATTGAAGCCAGCAGCCTTCATAAATTTACTTATTCATTCTAAGAATTTGTAGTCTTTGCGTGTTTTATATACAAAATCTCATCTCCTGTAAATAATTATTTCTTCCTTTCTAGTCCTTATATCTATTTTTTTCTTGCCTTATAGCATTGGTTAAGAGTCCAGTTCAATATTGAATAGAAATGGTCTTGAAAGATATCTTTGTCTCATTTTTAATCTCAACTTTTAATTTCACTGTTAGCTATATTGATTGGTATATTATTTCTGTAGCTACTCTTAATTACGAAAATCCCTTTCTATTCTTATTTTGTTAAGAGTTAACCTGAATAAGTGTTGAATTTTGTCAAATATCAAAAATTTGTGGTGTATTTATTTAGATGATTGTTTGCTGTTTCTCGTTTATTCTATTAATATAATAAATTATATTGATTTTTAATAGACTTTATTTTTAGAGCAGTTTTAGGCCCATAACAAAATTGTGTAGAAAGCACAGAGAGTTTATGTCCAATTTATTTGCATAAAATTATTCATAATATCCTCTTATCTATTTGGGGGGCACTGTATTGATGTCCCTCTTTTTATTTCTGATATTGTAATTTGATAACATCTCTATTTTTCTCTTGAAAAAACTTACCCCTACCCTCATACCAGTATACCAGTATTTCTCATTTGGTAAGCCCTCTTTAAAAAAACAAAAAACAAAAAACAAATTTTGGCATTGTTGATTATTTTAATGTATATTTTATTTTATGATTTTTAAATTTCCTTTTTTACTGTTTTCTTCAGTTTGTTGATTTTATTTGCTGTTCTTTGCTTTCTTGAGATGGATAATTTGATTAGTGATTTTTAGCTTTCTTCTAACGTAAGCATTTAAGGATAAAAATGTTCCTCTAAGCATGGCTTTAGGTTTATCCTACAAATTTTTTATGTCATATTTGCATAGTCATCAAGTTCAAGATCTGTTCTAATTTCCATTGTGATTTTCTTTTTGCCTTGGCGTTATTTGAAGTACATTGCTTAATTTCTAAGCACTTAGGCGTTCTCAGTTATTTTTGTAAATAATTTCTAGGTAGTTCCACTTTGGCCAGAGAATATGCTCTGCATTATTTCATTCTTTTCAAATTTGTTGACACTTGCTTTATAGCCTGGTGTATGTTTGATTTGAGTGAACATTTTGTGTTGTGCCGTGTCTGCAGTTTTTATGTGCACTGTTCTTCCAATATTCTTGGGTATGCATGTGCATGTATGATCAAGTTTCTTAATTGTACTATTCAAATCTTTTATACAATTCCTGAATTTTTCTTTCACTTACTGAGAGGTATGTTTAGCTTCCTACTATGATTATGAACTTGTCCTTTTTTCCCCTTTAGTTCTGTTGATTTTTGCTTCATGTGTATTTTAGACTACTTCATATACATAAATTTAGAATTTTTGCATCTTCCTGAACAACTGACTCCTTTATCATTATAAAACTTTTTCTCTTTACGCTTAGTAATGTTGCTTGCTTTTAAGTCTAATTTACTTGATATTTGTATATGTACACTTTCTCTTATGGTTAGTACTTTTATTATATTCTTTTTCTATCCCTTTACTTTCAAATTATCTGAATTTTTATATTTAATTTCTTAGTTTCTTGTAGGCAGCATAGCATATTTTTAATCCACTGTGAAATATTTCCTTTAATTGAGGTATATAGGCTGTTTAACATTTAAAATAGTGACCTTTTAATTTATATTTAATATAAGTTCCTTCTGATCTATCCTCTCTTTTCCTAATCATCTCTTCTGTTGTGTCTTCTCATCTGTTAAATACCTGAATTGAATCCTTAGTGAGAGCTATTGTATGTTTTACCCTTGAATTTCATTTGATTCTGTTTTATAGTTTTCACTTCTTTGCTAAAGTTTGGTTTTGTCCTCTAACACCTTTAAATTTATATGGTTGATATGTTCAAGACCCTGGCTAATAACTCAATATCTCGGTCTCCAGTAGCTCTGTATTTTTTTAATTGATTTTTTTCTGGACTTTGGGGCATTTGATCTTGTCTTTTGGTATGCCACATGATATTTTTTAGAATACCTTATACTGTGCAAAATTATGGAGGTCATTTGAGATCGTGAATAGTGTTATTTCCCTCCAGAGAGGATTTATTTTGTTTCTGGGAGGCAGTTAGAATAGGGAAAATTACCTTAATTCAGTTAATGATGGAGCAGATGGAAAAGTGGGTTATAAACTTGGTGAGGCAAGCTCTATTTCCAGTCACCCCTCCACCTGAGATACACTTCTCAGGTGGAGTGTATCTTCCAGAGTCCCAGCTGGGAGTCCGGGATGTCTATTTGGACCCTTCTTTTTGGCATACTTCAAATTTAATTTTATCCTTCAAGACCTATAAGACTATTTAAAGTTTAGTCCAACTTCTCAGCCTCGAAATTGCAGCTTGAGAATTGAAAATTTCCTCAAGGGAAAAAGTGGCACTGGACATTAGGGATGTGTCTCTGTACTTCCATCTTCTGTACTTCCTTTCTCTCCAGGATGTTATGCCCTCCTGTCCTCACTGCCTTAGTAGCTCTCTGAGGGCTTCAGATAAAATTTTCTATACTTATTTTTCTCACCATTCCTAGTTTTTCTCAGTAGGAGTGTTGTCCATCTATCACACTCATCAGATTATTTGATTCATACTTCATCTATCTTGAATTTGAGGCTAGATGATGAAGCTCAACAATAAGGACCGTGAAAAAAGAAATCCAGCTCCACCACTTTCTCTCCTCATAATAAGACTATGATTAGTCTTTCTAATCATAAAACTCAGCCTCTTTCTACTCAGGCCCCTATTTCATATCTCATTCTTGGCTAATTATTTAAAAAAAAATCCTGATGACAAAGTATTAATTCTTAAGGTGAAAGTCTTCCTAAGGAATATCCTCATTTTATTAATAGAGCAGATCTGAAGGCTAGCAGCCTTTGGCAGAAGTATCTATGGTGGACAAATAGAAGAGGCAAGACTGCTGATGTTTGCATGGCTCTCAGTAATACCGTGGGGACATCCATCCACACCACAGCCAACTTCAGATCTCCCCTCTCCATCTGAAACTCTTCCTTTTTTCAATGCATTTATAGCAAGTTGCTTCTTCATATGAAAAGGAGCTTACCCTCCTGCACCTCTGCAGTAAGCTGAAGAATTTAACCATCCAACTCAACGCTGCCCACCAGCTGGCTAGATTCAAGGCCCTTTTAGAAAGAGATAACCTGTTTTATCTACTAATGGTCAAGAGGAAAAAGAGATAAATTTCTTCTATTTCATGCTATAAAGCAAGTACCAAAAATTCCATGAAGATGGGGGATTTTTAAACAATGTAAAATTAAGTCATTGGTTAGCTGTCTGACCTGGAGAAATTCATTTAACTTCTCTCAGCCTTGATTTCTTCACCAACAAAATTGGGCTGGTAATAATATTCATTTCATAAAATTGTTGTGAGGCTTATAGGAAATAATGCACGTGATGATTGATTAATTGAGGGATCTTTCACATTCCACAAAGGGTTTGAAATAAATGTTTAAAAATTAAGGGGTGTGAAGAAAGGCACTGCTGAAAATTTTTGCTATTGCTTTTTAGTAGTAGATCATAGACCCCTTTGGCCTCAAATCAAAATCTCATGCCCTAACTTGACTAGAATGGTTGCTTCCATTGCTCCCGTGTTTGCTTTGCTTAGATAGTGGACTTTAATCAACTGAGGAGGTACTGTAGGAAACCATCTACTGGAACTCACTTTCCCAGATGCAGAATATGAGGCCTCAAGCAGTGAAGGGATGTGTCTAAGACCACTAGACCTGGGGAGTCTCCTGACTGCTAGGCTGGGAGGGAGGACGTTACAGCCTATGCTCTGATTCCAAAGAAGGAGGGATTATTTGCTTCTCCAAACACTTGGTCTCACATCTTCTGGATGAGTGTGAGGACAGGTATGTAGTTTCAGTAACCAAATGGGTTCCTCTGTGATCCCAGGTCCTGGCCCACCTTCTATATGGAATTGTCTTCTGGTCTTCAGTGACTCCTTTCTCTATCATATCTCTATCTGCCATCACAGCTTTAATTTCTGTTTCCTGAGACATTACCAGTGACCCTGGGTGGCCAAGGACTTTCTGATGAAAATGATTTTTGACATTGAAAATCCAAATCATATTTGAGAATGTGGTGTGGTGACACCTTGAATAACAGGCATACCTTACTCTTCCCGGTCTCTGTTTACTTATATCACTGACCTGCAAAACAGTTTAAAACAGGGTAGGACTGAAAGTGTAGCCATAACTGCCATTCACCAAGTGTATTTTGTTTACAAAGTGTCTTCACTTTCATTTCTTATCATCTAATTTTCATACTAATCCTTTGAAGTGGACACCATCATCGCCCGTTTTAAAGAAGGGCAATTGAGGCTCAGGAGGCAAAGAATTTGCTCAAGATCATGAAGCCAATAAATGATTGTGGCCAGATTTGCCACCCAGTTTGAAATCAGGCAATACCACAGTCCTTTAACATAGTCCTTACCGTCACTCTCAAGTGCTTTTTTTTAATATATAAAATGAGATTATACCTCACCTAAGGAGCTATGTCAAGTATGATGTGCGGTTGAGTCAGGAGTGGCTTTTTTTTCTTTTTTCTTTTTTTTAGGAGTAGATTTTTAAATCTCCTAAACCTTAGCTCAGCTCTCTTTCTACTGACCATACAATTTTATCACAATTAGTATCTCAACTTTTGGAAATGGGTACTTGGTGAACCTCCCTATTTCAGAAAGCCTTTTGAGATGCTAGAGGTGGAGATGCAGTGCATTAAACATTCTAATTCAAAATAACCAATCAAAACTTCTGATGTCTAAAAGAGTTATCATTTCTACTGTACATGGATCACCATCAAATTTACTTAATGTCCACATCATATTATGCACAATTTAATTTCTAACTCAGAAAAAAAAAGTCTGGGTCTCTTGGTGTCTTTGTTATCGATGTCACCATTAGTATCAGAGCCATTAGTGTCAGAAATAAAGAAGTTTGAGTTGCTAGAGTATTAAATAAGAGCGAACTGGGACAACCTCAGTTTCTTGTTCTGTTCAGTGCTTCTTATGGCTGAGCCAAGGCACTCATATTACAAGACTAAGGCAGTTTCTGGAGCTTAGATGGCTCTTTCTTCTCCCTTATTGAATTAGTTGTTTGTTGAGGGAGAGAAAATCTAGAAGCCAGCCTACGTTGGATTGTGGTGATGCTTTAAACGGCTCCTTTACTCCTCCTTAAAAGCTCGTAAACCTTTCCAGAAGTAGAACATGCGTCTAGGGCTTAAGCTCAGATGCTGGCCCAGGCGCATCCATGGAGGCTGACTTGATTTTGATTTCATAACTCATCATAGACCCATCCACCCTGGTTTTCCTCCCAGGTCCCTGTGAATTGTGGCAAGAGTGGAAAGTCCAAGGACTTGGCCCGCATCCCTCTCGCTGAGCTCCTTTCTTGCAAAATTGCCACTCAGGCTCCTCATTTTGACCCCAGATACACCTGGGATGAGTGGGGATCATATACGGGCTGAGGATACAGGGAAGAGAATGACTGCCTAGCTGTGTATCCTAGCAATACACAAAACTTCTAGCACGTGTCTGATGGTGAACGCTTCAATAACCTGGTGTGTCTGAACAAAGAAACCACCTGCAGGAAGACTAAATCTTAGCAAGATAAGGCTCTGTCAGAGAGGCCAAGAAAGAAATGGGCAAGGATCTGAGAAGGGGTTAATTGAGGGTGAGGGGAAGTTTTACTCTGTTACCAAACTGACTCATTTGTATCCCTTTACATTTTTCCCTTGCATCACTCTCATTTCACTTGCTGGGAAATGGACTGAAACTTGGTGTCAGACGGGGGGATAACCGTGCCAATCACACACACACGCACGCGCGCACACACACACACACAGCACAGGTATTCCAGCTCCCTTCCCTGAGATATGAGGAATCTACTAACCAGTTCTTTCATTGTTCACCACAACACAAATGTAAAACTATGGAGAGTTAAAAAAAAGTTACAGCCTCCAAGCCGGAGCTGCATTATTTTTCACCAAACAGTGATGTCATGGACTTACCTCACCTTTAGTGCAGCCAAGCGAATAATGCGTACTGAGCTTTCTATCATGTACCATTATAATTAGCTCTGTCAGGTCTTAGCCCTGCAACCCTCATGCAGATAATATGATAATATGTCTTCATAACCAAGTGACCTTACATGCACAATATTTCTCCCCTTATGAAGATTGCATGTCAATAAAGTAATTGAGTCTCAGAGGCTGCAGCGAGGGAAGATTTAGATGATTGGACATGCAGAGCAGTGATGTATGACCATTATTATTCCTCTTGTCAGGGAGGCGCGTACAAGCGAGGATGGCCAGAATATGACAGGGCTGACGGGTTGCGTTTCATTAAAAAAATATTGCTGTTAATCACCACTCTATTCTTTTCAAAGTCACTGAGGAAGGAAGCTCTTTTTTCATTTTAGCTTGCGACGAACATCCCAAATGGGAGCGCATCATAAGGTTTCCAGCCTCAGCCCCTCTCATGGCATCTTTCGTCCCTTGCAAAGGGGCTAAATTAAGATTTGAATGACAAGATCAGCAATGGGGATGTGGGCAGGGGCCACCCGACTTCCCTGCGTTAGGCCTTCTTGGATTTCCACGTGCAGGAGGATGCCTGCTGAGATGGAAAGTCACTTCCCCTGCTCTCCTTGAGAGAAGTGTGCTCACAAGCTCTGTAAACAGAAAGCAAATGTGAGAGAACCAAATCTGAGACAAATATTTTTACTTGAATTAATTTGTTTGGACAGTTTTAACACTTGGAACATTTATATTTCCATACTTTATAAAAGCAAACATGCTGTTTCTCTAGCTGTAAATTTATCTTATGATATCATAACAGCTGGAAAGTTGTAGCCTGGTAGGATTTTGTTTCATATTTAGACAGCTTGAGAAATATGTCGGAAACGAGGTATATTTTCCCCTATCTCTGCGTGTTTCCTCATCTCTCCTCGTATTAGGCTACCCTAGGAGTGTTGGCAGTGTCACCTGTAGGGTGTGGAGGTGCCAGGATTTCTATTAAGCTGGCTTTGTTATTGCTGCTCCCTTGCAAGCACCCTTCCTATAAATGCTGAGAACACTCTAAAGCTCCTTCCAGGGCTGGAGAATCTTTCCAAGGGGAAAGAAACGCTAATAGCAGAAGCATCTTTTGTTGGGAAAAGGGGCTTCTGAAGTCTTTAAATCTTCGTTCATCAGTAATTGACTAAGATCTAGCAGCCCTGAAGGAAAAGAAGCTGATTGTATCACTTTTTAGTCATAGTATTAGCCTTATGATTTATGGCATATAATTAGCCACTGCATCCTCTCATTACGAGTGCTGAGTGATTTCTCCAGGCCAGCAGGAGAGGGTGGTGTGGAATCGAGAGCTGGGTTTGCGTGTCTCGTGGAGCCCTACCATTTCCTCCTACAAGCCCCAGTGAATGTTTTTGGAGAAGGGGATTTTATTTTTCTTTGGTTTCACTCTACCCTGTAAAAGAAAAGACCAAACATAAATAAATACTTCGAAGGAACTTGAATTTTCAGAGGAAGTGTTAACCCGTGGGTGACCCAGGAGTAGAGGTATCGCGTAGAGTTTCAGACGGGGTCATTAAGTGATTTCAACCGTCTCATCATCCCACAACCCCTCACCCTCCCTGCAAATCCAAGGCCAAAACTTTCTGACATTTTTTTCCGGACTAGAGATGTTATCCATTTCCCCATTTGGACAGGCTTTCCCTGATGAATTCAAAACCACCTAATAGATTTCAGAAGCACTAGGAAGACTGATGATTTCAGGGGTTCATAATCCCTATTCAGATGCTGACATTGAAATTTTACAAGTGAGCTTCATCTCTTTAGTTCAAGCTTTGGTTGCTGGTAAAAAACGCAGCTCACTCTGGGAGAACAGATTAACCTGTTATTAGTTATTTTTATCTGAGTGAGAAAGAAGAATCTAAATATTTTCTGAATAATGTAAGAAGAGAATAAGCAAGATAATAACCAGGTATCTTGGAGTGTGAGTTTACCAGCTGAGGTGGGATGATTCAGAAAGAGGCATAGATGCAAAAAGGACCTGTAACGAGGAGCTTTATGCCATCGAAAAATAACCTTGCCAACTTCACAGTTTGCTTCAGCCCTACTGTAGCCCAGCTTTCTTCCTCACCCCCATCAGTCTTCTTTCCTGGAGGGCAATTCTGTCAAAAGCGGACTGCAGAATCAGACTGCATGAGTTCAAATGCCAGCTCTTCCACTTACCAACTCTGGGACTTGAGGAAGCTACTTAACTTTCTGGGTCTGGGTTTTCTCATTTTTTAAAGGCAAAATAATAGTACCTTTCTCTAGGGATGTACTAAATGTAACAGTCTTAGAATAGCACACAACAAAGTACTATAAATGTTATCTACACTATTATCATCCTGGCAATACCTGCCTTGTATTTGTGGTTGTTGGTGGTGGTCATGATGATGATAAAGAGATAACAGATCCTAAATATGTCAAATATATTGGGAAATATTTCCGGTATATAATTTACTTTCGTAAAATTTGAGTCTAGGCCGATTGTTTTTGAACTATTTTAAGTCTAATACGTATAAAAATCTGAGCTTTCCAGACTGCAGTGAGAGTAGGTCAGGGCCCTGGTCACCTCATCCACGGAGCTCTAGGGCCATTGATGACAAAAAGAAAACATAACATGGGAGAGAGAAGATAATTCTAACCGTGTGCAAATCCCCATCCTCTCCCTCCAAGTTTCCTGACTCCCATGCCTTACCCAAAACAACCTTTGGGTTAGAAGGGAACTTAGAAATGTTCTGCCCCAAGGTTTCCACACTGAGCTCTATGGAACTCTCCCGTTCTGAAAGATGTTATCAGCGGTGTAAGGGGAACACGTCGGTGACCCAGCGGGGCTGAGCTATGGCTTCCGCCGTCTCAAATGAAAATATGATTTAACTAAAAAAATGTATTGTTAACGTAACGACAAAAGGTTTTAGGATCAGTGGCCTAGTCAGTCTTGTTTGTTTATAGATGAGACCCAGGTCAGGCTTGTTACATGGCCCCTGCTAGTTACTCACAGACCCTATCTTTAGAATCCTACCCTTTCCACATCTGTGCCTCTGTAGGTGCTTCCAGGGATTGAAGGCGTTCACCTTGGCCTTCCCTTCTCCTCCACACCCTGGATGGTCTCTTAAATGATTGTAACACTAACACGTGGTTGCTGTGGCAGTTCAGCATCCATGTCCACCAACCCAGTGACAGCTCTGAGTGTAGACCCAGAGGTCCAGGAAGTGGGAATAAAAAGATGAATGAGGTGCCCGGGGACTAGAAGTGAGAGGTAAGGGGAAGAAGTTGAGCCACATTAAACTCCAAAGTGCAGGTGAACGACCCACTGTCATTTTGCATGCGGAGGGCCTTGACCACCGGAGGAAGATTGATATCTCTCAGCCCGAAGGAGCTGTGACACGAGTGATCTGACCTTTCCATCAGTAGGACCCGGGCTCCTGCTAACAGATATCCGAGCTGATGGGCACTCCTGCCTGGAGCTGCCAGCACAGCAGCTTGGATCTCCTGGCCTTTATTTCCATCTCCTCTCCCTGTTTTCTGTCACTGTGTCATGTCAAATCATTGTCAGGTGGCAGACTGCATGCCCCCCAAGTACAAAGGTATTGGGTTTCAGGACACAGGCAGAAATGAATATAATAATAGGAGCCAGAGCTCAGCACAGACCACTTATCAGGCAAGGAAACGGCTAATAAGTGTTGTTAGTGGTTTCCATGGGGGAGGCCCTGGAGTACATTTCCTGGGCAGGCAGGTGTAGCACAGCCTGTCCTGGGGTCCAGTTACAGACAGGCTTGTGCGATTCGTATTGATGCCTGTCACTTCGTGGCTGCCAAGCTGTTGATTCTGTGAAAGACCAAAGGCTCTGGTTATCTGGTAATCAACACTGCTCTCCAAGAAATTGGAGAAACAAAAATAGCCTTTCCTGAGGAGTGACCGAGGCCATGGGTCAGGTTGCTGGTTTGTGTTTTCCTTTGGCCCCAACCCTTAGATTACTCCAGCCTGTCCTTCCCCTGTATCCCCAGGTAGCCGTTGTCATTTTTCACAGCATCAGATTCTCACCCACAGGTCCACACTCCCTGTCCTGTGATAAACACAGATGTAACTAGGATGCCTTGTGTTACAGCATAGGAAATAAGAATGCTTTTGCATATCCAGGCAGAAATTCAATCCGTTACTTCTGACGAGTTCCCAAATCTAAGTGCGTGCTTGATGCTTACGCTTATTATTAATCCCTCTCCACCTCATCTGTGCTGAAGACTTAAGTCTCTTCAAAAACGTAAAAATTAAAATCCTAAAGGATTAGTAACAGAAGAATAAAAAACAATTTATTTCCTTGCATAATTCATTTTCTTGGTAGCTGTTGCCTTCTCAGCTCCTTTTCTTTTTCTCCTTCCAGAACTTTAATCTTATTTCTCCAAACCGTCAATGCCTTGATCATAGAGAACTCTGAGCAGACAGCCTCCTGCCCACTGAAAAAGACACCACTCTTGGTTCGTAGGCTGTGTTACTGTTTTAATCTCTCTCTGTCTCTCTCTGTGTCTCACTTCTCTCTCCGTCTCCCTCTCTCCCCTCTCTCCCCTTTCTTCACTCCATTCTCTTCTCCTGTATTTCTCTCACTACCACCTCTTCCCCCCCCCAAAAAAAAAACACTGGAAAAAGAAGAAGCATGCTTACTTTTTCTATTTGCACAGAATATTTCACAAAGTGCATATCACCACTTTAACTCGTCATCCCAACCATTCATCTATCCATCCATCCATCTACCCATCCACCCAATAAACTCTGTTGAGCATTCACCGTCAGTCAGCCTCTGGTTAGATGTTCAGGAAACAACAATGAATACGATGAGATCTCCTTCTGCAAAGAGCTCACCATCTAGTAGAAGAAAGAGACAACCAGTACTGGGTCCTAAGTGATATGTGATACGTAATATGGATGTATGTATTGTGTACGTGTGTGTATGACATACACAAGCACGCACACTCACATACACACACACACACACACACACACACACAGAAGGAAGTGCAGCTGCCACCCAACCTTAAGTGTCTACTTGGCTTTTGGGTTTTTCATTCATTCATGGATTAATCCAGCAGGTCTTTTTTGCATAATAATAGCAAGGTACTATGTTAGCTCTTGGGGTTATAAAGATAAAATAAGACATACACCCTTCTTGTTCTTAAGCTTCTTATGAAAAGCAGCCTGGAATGGGCCCACCCTGATATTTCTGCCCAAGGACTGGACCACTCTCTTATAGTCTGTTTAATTTTGTAGATAAATTAAGAATCTATGCTATGCATTTGTTCCCAGTTCTCAAGGAAGGGTAGATATCATCAAATATCTGCTTGCAGAGGAATGTAGAGATTATCTGGCCCAAGTCCTTGTTTTTGCAAATGAGACCACTGAAGCTCTGGTGGAGGGGAAGTGGCTTCTCCAGGTCACACGAGGAGTCATTGGCAGCACAGGAACTTGGCCCTTGGTCAGGCTAACAGATTTCTTTCCACGTGTGGTGTCTCAGTCCCCCTCAGCATCCTCACCATGAGTCCCCTTTTCATGAGGCCCTAAAGCTACGTGAATTCACTCAGGCCACTAGAGGGTGACTCAGTGAGCTGAGGATGTTGTGTGACACTTCTCAGAGCAAGAGGGAGAGGGTACCGCAGGGAAGGGGCTGAAAAGGCAACCCCAGAATTCTGGGTCAGGAGCGGTTACACAGGTCAGGCACTTGACCTTCCTGCTCTTCAGAAAGGTTCAAACAAACAAACAGAGAGGAGATTTCATGCCCTGGTCGGCTGCTGATGACATTTTCCATGTCACACTTCCTTCTGTTGGAAGGCTTTGTACCGTCACCCCTGCTCATCTTGTCTTTGTTAAACTCACTTCAGCTGTCATCAGAGCACTGTCCCAAGAGGAGTTAATCCTGGGCTCATCAGTTCATTAGGGCCACACCAGTTCTCAAAAGCTGTTACCCAGAAGCACCATTCAACAATGACAATTTCTCTCTTAGGTCCTCTAACACTTTTCTTTCTGGCAAAGGCAGAGGGTATAAAAAAGACTAAACAGATGATGAGAAGAAAGATTATACTGCAGATGGCTTGTTAGGCCTTGGGAGAAACTGGGTGGACTAAAGCAAAGGCTTTGACTCCTGGGATATTAGTTATCTGTCCAATTTTTACTTTCATTCCATCTGTTGCCTCAGAAATAAGAGAAAGTGCTAGGCTTTAGTTACACTGAAACATCAGATGGGTTCTGTACGCTGAGAGGAGCCTCAGCTGTGTTGAATCCCTATCTCTGTGGTTTCATACCACCAAATAGTGTCTCTAGCGTTCTCATTTTAGAATCAAGTGAGCTGAGCGCTGCGGTGACAGAATTGGTGAAATGGGCTCTCAGGAACACATAGGAGAACATTCATTAACACTTTGTGAAAGTGAAAAATAAGCTTGCGAAGGAAAGGCTCCCTGTCGTTGGGCTGCGAATGGTGACAAGAGAATCAAGCCAGGTTTGCGGTCCCTCCGATGACCCAGGTCACTCGGGGGTTTGGCAGAATATGAGACATGTTGACTGAAGGGCTGACCCTTCACTCTGCTACCTTCACCTTCTCTGCGTGTTTCAGAGTGGACCCTCGGGCACTGAGGGGGGATAAGCAGTGTGCTTCCACGTTTGTTTCTTGCGACACAAGCTGCTGAGTGGCAGAGACAAGACGCTGGCTCTGGAGCAGGCCCCTCGGGGCCCAGTGCAAGAGCATCTGTGTTCGGGGAAGGGAAATCCAGCCTCTGTGCTCTTTGCATCCAGACAGACACTCACAGTTTCCAGGAATAAACAGGGACATTTCTAAGTCTGTCTTGGATCTTCACTCACTTTATCTTTGGCCATGGAATGTTGACAAATAGTATGATTGAGTGACCTTCTGTAGGTCAGAGCAGGCTCCGTTCTGAGTTTAGAAATCTCATAAATCTGGCCAAACCTTCGATTTGTCAGGGGGACAGTGTTTTGTGAGGGGAGACTCCAGCCAGAACCGGAGCCTGTGTGAACCCATGTTCTTTTCTCTCTCCATATCTGCTCCCTGAGCTGCCGCTTCTTCCTGCTCCTCCAAGTGATGTCCCCTCGTTTATAAGGACATTTTCTCCTCTTTGTGGACAGAGCTTTTGGGTTAAGCCCCGTAGGATCGCCATGACACAGATCCAGTGGTGTTTTGTTTTTGTGTTTTTTTGCGGTACGCGGACCTCTCACTGTTGTGGCCTCTCCCATTGCGGGGCACAGGCTCCGGACGCGCAGGCTCAGTGGCCATGGCTCACGGGCCCGATTTCCTTTGCTGCTCCGCGGCATGTGGGGTCTTCCCGGACTGGGGCACGAACCCGTGTCCCCTGCATCGGCAGGCGGACTCTCAACCACTGCTCCACCAGGGAAGCTCCCCAGTGGTGTTTTAATCCTAGCAGTGGGCTCATTGCCTTGAACTTTCACAAGCTAAATGAAAAAATACATATAAATCCATAAATAAGACGGGTGAGAAGAGCTGAAAGGGCAAGAAGGAATTTGAGTTTTAAAACTTGAACTGGTCCAGCCTCAGCTGGTCTCATTCTTCTGCTCCAACAGCTTAGCAGACCAGATAACAAAGGATCCTTTTGCAGCTATTTTTCTTCAAGTTAGAGAATTTTAGAGCAGCAAAGGAAATCGGAGATTATCTTTACAGATGAGGAAACTGAGGTCCAAAGAAATCAAGCGACTTTCCCAAGGTTAAAGAGATGTTTATTGCCGGAGCCAAGATAAAAGTAAAGCTTCTCCTAGTACCTTAGTTGTTGTTGTTGCTGTTTTTTCTTGTAGCTCCCCACCCCACACCAGACCCACCCTGCAGGAAATGTTCATTGTGGACCTACTGTGCTCATAGTTCTGAGCAGGTTTCTTTGGGTCCGAGGGTCTAAGTAAATCATGATTCATGAACTCAAGTGATGTGTACCCAGTGAGGAAAAGAGACATGGCAATAGGTAACTGTGAAATAAGACAGAAAGATGAGAAGATGACACACAGAATTTGGTGACATGAGCACCAGGCCTCAAGGTCTAAGAGAAAATGTGAGAGCAAAGGTAGCAGGGTAAGCCTTTGGAAAAGGAGCCACAGGAGAAGCAGAGTGGGTGCCTCTTCTTTTTGCCTTCTTTATGATGCTTGTTTGATTGAATTTCTATCAGGCACGACCTCTGGGTTGAGTCCCACTTCTACCACCAACGTAAGGAATGATGATAATCACTGAGGCTTACTCTGGGCCAATCCTCCGCTAAGTGTTTTACCTGTGTACTCTCTTTGGTCCTCAGAGCAACTCTGAGGTGGGCTCTGTCACTCATCAGAGGAGGAAACAGGATCAGGAAAGTGATTTGTCCAAAGGCACCCAAGCTGTCAGAGGCAGGGATCTGTTCCTAATGGGGCTTCACTTTTCCTTAGTGCAAAACCGTGATGTCCTTGTGATCACATGTTTCCAAAGACCTGACTGAAATGCAGAATTACAGTGGAGCAGGTCTGGGCACCATTTGGCCACTCTGTGCTCTCCATGTTTAGATCTAAAGACTTCCTCACTTGAACAGGAGTAGAGTTGCAGTGGGGCAGGGCCAGGCCAGGGTTTTTGAAGCAGTGCCATGCCGAATGGGGTTCCAGAAGGCTTAGAGGACCCTTGTCAGGGGTTCTTTGTGCGTTTTATGGTTGGTTGAGCTTTATGACCCCAAAGAATCCATTCTCTGTTTTATTTATTGCAGACCTGAAACACCAGGCTTTGCTCTTTCTTCAAACTTACAATGCGTATTGCATGACAGAATTATTTTTCATTTTTCTTTTACTTTCAGAGCCTTGGAATCCTGTTAGGAAATTTCTAGTACAAGCATTTGGGGGAGATACCACTACTCAGGTTGGGCATCTGGGAGAGATAGGCAAGCTCTTATTACAGCATGGAGGATGGGGCCAAGTATCATTTCAGGTTGTGGCAGAAAGAGATTAGCTCCAATTTATCGCGGCTCAACATTTTCCTCTTTCCCCCCAGTTTTCTGAGTGTCATGGAAATGATATTTGTGAATCCCAGGGGCCTCTCACAGGGTGTCAGTTTAGAGATCTTCCCAGATACATCTAAATGGGGACATAAAATGTAATGGGAAGAAATTGAAAAAATATCTGTTTCTTGATTCTTCATTACTGTGGAGTTAAGAAAGCTGTTTCTCATGCTGTTTCATAAATTTGAATCCAAATGCGTATGTTAATTTGTATTCAGATGGTTTGGGAATGATTCAAATGTGGAGTTTTTTTTTTTTTTATAAATTTCATCAATTTTCTGGCAATTTACAGATATGTATTTAGATAGCGTATATGTGCACACTGGCCGTATGCACATCTACTGTGTTGTCAGAATTGAGCCTAACTGAACTATGATGGAAAGTTAATATAAGTGCATTAAAATAAATAAATACAAAATGAATTATTTGTATTTGAACTCAGTATTTGATTTTAAAAATATAAACATGAGTGAAATTCATTTTCGGCTGCTTACTCCATTAATATTTTGCCTAAATTAAATTTGAGTGTGGCAAAAACAAACATACACATTTTTCTCTCAGTCTGGAACTATCTCTGTGACACAAAAGCACACAGGTAGATTTCAGACTCTAAAAGGAATTACTGCAGGCCCCAAAGTGAACGTTTTTAATTTCATGGAAAATTTTGTGAGACAGGAATATTCAAAGAGAGCTATATGTGACATTTAAATGTGTGACATTACCTTGTTTCCTAATATTGCCAGTAATTTTACTAATTAGGGCCAATTATGTAATTTTTGCCTGGGCTGTGGTTGACTGGGTTTGGGGTGCATTGCTGTTCACGCATAATCTGTTGTTCTGACTCAGAAACACTGTTCTCCCCTTGCTTAGTCCTTAGCAGAGAGATGGTCCAGCTGGAAAATATGGCCTAAGCCAATAAGAAGCAAAGATCTTGTTTCTAAAGTTTGGAAGGAATCCAGTGAGCTCCCTAATTTCATTCAAGTGGGTGTAAACCATAGGACTAACCCCTGAGCAACTTCAGGATAAGACTCTTCTTGCCTGGAGGACAGGAGGGTTAGAAGTGCACCCAGATCCTCAGTGCTGAATGCAGGCTTTCAAAGTGTCCTGCTTACTCAGCACACCTGAGAGGTGCCTGCCCAGATGACCGGAGCAGTGGCTTGATGCAGGGTGTGGGAGGAGGGGTGTCTTTTGGGGCTCTCTCCAAATATCGTGTAATCTAAAAATCAGAGGCATAAGATCAGCTAGTGTCATGTCTTCTGAACGAACTCTAACCAAAAGGCAGGTTCTTTAGGGCAGAGGTCCTCAAAATATAAGGTGCAGAAGAACCCCTTGGGGAGGTCTTTAAAAATCTTGCCCACTGCCCACGAGAATTTCTGAGCCCCAAGGAGTAAAGCATATGAATACTCCTCAATATTGGGAGCTTCTCGTGAGCTGCAGTCCTCAAGCTCAAGTGATTGACTCTTAGGTAGTTAAGTTAAAGATAGAACAGTGGTTAAAGAATCCAGTATAGGGGCTTCCCTAGTGGCGCAGTGGTTGAGACTCCGCCTGCCGATGCAGGGGACACGGGTTCATGCCCGGGGCCTGGGAAGATCCCACATGCCGCAGAGCAGCTAGGCCCGTGAGCCGTGGCCGCTGAGCCTGTGCGTCCGGAGCATGTGCTCCGCAACGGGAGAGGCCACAACAGTGAGAGGCCCGCGCACCGTTAAAAAAAAAAAAAAAAAAAGAATCCAGTATGCTTCATGAGCCAGTGATACCAAGGTTGTAGTAGGCAATGTTTGTGCATACTGCAGAGGGAAAGAGAGCAGTATAGTTAGAACCTGGGAAGGTTTCTTGGAAGAGTTAGAACTTGGGCAAAGCTCATTGCACTGTAAAATTTAGATGATGTCAGCTAATATAGAATGGGGTGAACCTTATCATTTGCGGACAACTGACTAAACGATACTTATCCCTTCAAATAGCTGAATAAATCATCTTCCGTAGTCCTGGTTCAGAATGAGTAACAAATCAAGGGTGTTACTTTCACCCCAACATGGCCTCGATTTCCCTACTACCCCTTCTAGACACGAAGTAAGGTCAGCTCTCTTGTAGTTTTGCTGAGTTCAGTAGAACTGTCTTTAACTGGCTTTATGACTGATCTTGGACAAGGCAGTTAACTTCACTTAGTCTTATTTCCCTCATTTATACAATGGGAGGGTAGCAGTGGACGATTTCAGATCCCTTTTAGCTCTAACATTCCATCTGACCCAGTTAAATGCTTCTCATTATTACATGACTGGAAATAGGCCAGGTCACATGATGTCCCTTCAAGCATAACCGTCAAATACAGCTGTATGCTGTAAAGATGGATACTATATTGTTCAACTTATCATCATTAGTTCCCTAGTCTTAGAGTGGGAATGCACTGTAGTTCATATCTGTCATAGTTAGTATTTGGAAGTCTCAAAGCCTGTGAGATTATTCACATATTTATTCCTGTGTACCGCATATGCTATCCAACATCTCCCCTTCATCATGTGTCTATGACAATATGTTGAACAGAAAATCTCCATCAGCTGACTCTTACAGAATTGTATTATTTACAGTGGTGTCAAAATGTGCTACTTATAATTGAGGGGACTCATAATAAACCAACCTAAGAATCTTTTCTTCTCATGTTCCTTCCCACTGGTAAATCCTCCACTTGTGTTCCTTCCATCAACAGCATCTTCATTATTTACAGAGGAGGACCATAGCCCTGATGGTGCATGTGTTATGTTTATAGGGTGACTCTTTCATCTTGGGAAGGTCTCTCTCTCTCTCTCTCTTTCTGTGACTTAGGATTTTGCTTATGACAGTTAAAGGTGAGGGATGTCAAGTGAACTGGAATCAGTTTCTAAACCACACAAAATACACTTCTCAATTTCTCCCAACTTTGGGACACAGTGTGGAATAAAAATTAATAGTTACATGGCCGATTTCATTTTTTATCCTCATTTATCCTCTTACTATCTGTGAGACCTTGAGAAAATTACTGAACTTCTGAGCGTGGGAGTTATGTCATCTGTAAAATGGGGATACCAATAATATCTAACTCATAGGAGTGTTGGGACTGTCAATCAGGTAATGCATATATATAAAGAGCTAAATCCAAATTGAAGGAAAAAACAACAACAAACATACTCAGGCCAAAACAGCATAAAATCCTATCTTTCGTGTATTAAGCATCCACCAATAGAGAGCTCCTGAAAATCTTCCTCTGCCAGAAAGTCTTCAGAATTTAATGGGGGGAGTTGCCAGCTCCTCTAGCTCATCCAGCAGGATGGGGACCTGCACCGTATGCCTTCCACTCCTCTCCACAATTATGCACTTCCTCTTTTTAATTAATTAATTAATTAATTTTTATTTTTGGCTGCGCACAGGCTTCCTCTAGTTGTGCGGGCGGCAGCTACTCTTCGTTGCGGTGCGCGGGCTTCTCATTGCGGTGGCTTCTCTTGTTGCGGAGCACGGGCTCTAGGCGCACGGGCTTCAGTAGTTGTGGTGCACGGGCTCAGTAGTTATGGTGCGCAGACTCAGTAGTTGTGGCGCACAGGCTTGGTTGCTCCACGGCATGTGGGGTCTTCCTGGACCAGGGCTCGAACCCATGTCCCCTGCATTGGCAGGCGGATTCTTAACCACTGCGCCACCAGGGAATCCCTGTGCACTTCCTCTTGCTCCACTTCTAGAGATTCCTTAACTTTCACATACACGTGCCAGACCCGGTTCTTGCCTAACCTGAAATTGGCTTTCTGTTTTTATTTTAAGGCCAAAATGTTCACAGGTAATAAGTCTTATTCATTGATGCTCCTATATTCTAAGCTGAAAAGCCAGAGGTGATGTGGCAGTCACGCTCCTTGGTATTTACCCAAAGGAGTTGAAAACATGTTCACACAAAAACCTGCACATAGATGCTTATGGCAGGTTTGTTCAATTGTCAAAACTTGAATGCAACCAAAATGTCCTTCAATAGGGGAATGGATTATAAACTTTAGTGCATCCAGACCATGGAATATTATTCAGTGCTAAAAGGAAGTGAACTATCAAGCCATGAGAAGACATGGAGGAAACTTAAATGAGTATTGCTAAGTGAAGGAAGCCAATATGAGAAGGCTGCATACTGTATGATTCCAACTATATGACATTCTGGAAAAGGCAAAACTATGGAGACAGTTAAAAAGATCTGTGGTTGCCAGGGGTTGGGCATCCAAAGGAAGAATAGGTAGACAGAGCACAGAGGATGTTTAGGGAAGCGAAAATGCTCTATATGATACCATCATAATGGATACGTGTCATTATACATTTGCCAAAACCCACAGAATGTAGAACACCAAGAGTGAACCCTGATGTAAACTGTGAACTTTGAGTGATTATGATGTGTCAATTCAGGTTCATCCGTTATAACAAATGCACCACTCTGGTGGAGGCTGTTGTTGATGGGGGCGGCTGTGCACGTGTGAGGGCAGGCGGTTTAATGGAAATCTCCATACCTTCCCCTCAATTTTGCCGTGAATCTTAAACTGCTCTAGAAGAATTGTCTTAATTAAAAACAAACCAACAAACAGAGGTGAGGTTTGTGTGCACCATGCTTATTGAAGCAGTGTTTTCATTGTCGTGGCAGCTACATCCATATCTGCCAGCTAGTCTATCTCTGCCTTGAACATCCAGAAACATTTTGGAGTGCAATTCTCAATTTTCAATGGCCAAAGCGTTAAGGAGAAGCACTGATTTAAACAAGTATTTCTCTTTCATTCAATGGCTTGGGTGAAGATCCCCATATCCATGCATTTCCTAAAGATTAGTATAAGGCTCTTATCCCACAAGTATTTCTAGTTTGGCATACAGAGTTAATTTGTGATTGTTAGAGCTATACCTTGGTCTTATGCAAGAAAAATATCATTATCTGTCAAAGCAAAGTAACCAAAGAAAAACTGCTTGAACCTGGGGGTCTCATGACTGAGAGCTATCAGGCATTTTACATCTTTTCTCACAACCTTGCTTCCCCTTTCAGAGGCTTACGTTCTTAATCTTAAAAATGAGATGGTAAACTAAATTATATCTAAGATCTCTTTTATCTTTACCATCAGCCGATTTCTCTTTTTAGGGATTCTTAGAAATATTTCTGAATGTTTTTCTGCTGAGTTTCTGAGGCAAGCCTCACGTGATGAATAAGCTCTGTGTTTGGTATTCTGTTGTCTTCTAAGGTAGAAGACTTTACTTTTGGAAGAAAGATGCAGTCATCTCTCCGTCTTTCTTTGGATGCGTACGAGTGAAGATTTACCTCACTTAGGTCTCATAATATTGTTTGATTTTAGAGTCTGCAGAAACTCTAATGGTGAACTCATCTAACATCTTGGTATAACGGATGAGGAAACTGAGGCAAAAAGCATTGCCGAGGATTAGTTAGCTATGGAATCAATCAAAATCTTATGATTTTGGCGACTTCATCCCTAATCCAGTGTTCTTTCAACAACACCACGCCACCTTCTACTTCCTGGAATCATGAAAGGCGCAAGGCTCCTTGGACCTGACCTTAGCTCAGCCAAGACAAACAGTTGTGTACATTTGCAAATACTAAATCTGACAGGCATATGTTTGTTTGGTTTAAGGATCTTTCTGTTTTGCGTTCTCTTACAAGCTCTCTTTTCAAAATGCTTACAGCTCAAGCTGGCTAACGTGCATCCTTCCA
Source organism: Aethalodelphis obliquidens (assembly GCF_003676395.1). Lineage (NCBI taxonomy): Eukaryota > Metazoa > Chordata > Mammalia > Artiodactyla > Delphinidae > Aethalodelphis > Aethalodelphis obliquidens. The sequence continues at coordinate 8,876,990 of NW_020837981.1, read as the reverse complement.
TTGACGGTCCATTGCCTGCCACCCCAACTCCTGTATCACATCTTTGAGTGATGCTCAAAAGTGTTCTGTATGTGTAAAAAAAAAAAGAAGAGAAAAAGAAAACAAACTTACGATACCAAATGGGAAAGCGGGGGGAGGAGGGCTACATTGAGAGTTTGCAATTAACAGATATAAAATAAGCAACAAGGACCTACTGTATAGCACGGGGAACTATACTCAGAATCTTGTAATAACCTATAATGAAAGAGAATCTGAAAAAGAATAGATATACGTATAACTGAATCACTATGATGTACACCTGAAACACTGTACATTAACTATACTTCAATTTTTTTTAAAAAGTGTTTTGGGGCTTCCCTGGTGGCGCAGTGGTTGAGAGTCCGCCTGCCGATGCAGGGGACGCGGGTTCGTGCCCCGGTCCAGGAAGATCCCACATGCCGCGAAGCGGCTGGGCCCGTGAGCCATGGCCGCTGAGCCTGCGCATCTGGAGCCTGTGCTCCGCCACGGGAGGGGCCGCCGCAACAGTGAGAGGCCCGCGTACCGCAAAAAAACAAAACGAAACAAAAAAAAAAGTGTTTTGAAAGAGACCTTGATCCTTGTGTAGAATTTGCAGTTTTAGTTCCGTACTTTGCTGACTGGATTATAGTAGTTAGCTTTCCGGGATTCTGGGATGGCAGATACACAGGGTCATGATATTTGTAATAACTCGCATTATATTGAGAAAAACTAAGGGAACTTAACAGATGAAACCATCTTCAATATCACTTTGCTGGTCGTCAGTACAATATAGTGTAGCGCTTAAAGTGTTTTATCCACATTTATGTTTCAGCCACAGCTTTGCTTCTTCTAGATGTGCCGGGTGGAATTTTTCATGTACTTATCACTATCAGATATCTAGATTTTAACTTGCCACGGGTCGTAAGGTGATACGTTGGCATTTTACAGCCTTCCATTGGATGCCAGAATATTTGAAATCGTTTTAAACGGATAACTGATTGCTTCTGTGAGAGCTTGGAAATTAAAATTAACTAATTTAATCTTAGCCTTTGGGGTTTATATTGGTTTCTTCTCTTGGTTTTTATTTCATTAAACAGCTTTCTAATTCAATCATGGTTCCTAATACTCTGTAAAGCACAGGAAAATAAAAGACTGAGTTAAACGTGACTTTGGGGAAGGCAGCATAGATCCTGTTGCTGATTGAGAAAGCCCTTGCCTGTAATAGGCCTCGGTTGGATGATTTACATCACAGGGGAAGGGATGGGCTGATGGAAAATGTACATCTTCTACTTGGATGAAATAAAGCCCATGTGCAAGGCTGAGCGGATGAGTCCCTTTGTTGGCATCTGACGTGACTACAGAATGGGTAGTTCCTTACTTCTCAGGCCTCTGGTTCCCTATTCCACGAACCCAAAGCTTTGTTCAGTGTGTTCAGTGAGCAGAGTGTTTGCCTCTGCCTTTCCTCTGTGATAAAATGCCAGCTTTGTAGAAAAGGGAGTCGAGGGGTGAGGTTTTTCTCTGGCAGAGATCACCTGCATCTAATCGGAGCCCAACTGTAAGCTCCTTCTGTCTTAAAAGACAATTACTTTCATTTCTTTATTTCAAGGCCTTTCTCCAGCTCAGCCCAGCAAATGAGTACAAAGTGCTTGCTCAGAACAAAGGTGAAAGAGGAGATTATTTGTTATTTGACAGAAATTGCAAAGCCTATGGTAGAAGTGAGAAATGAGAGCTGGGCTTGGGCCCCGGATCTGAATTCGTTGTGGATGTGGAGAGGTGACAGTTCTCGAGGGCCAGGAGAATTTGAGACTAGACTCAAACCTCATTTTTTTTTAAGGGCAGCAAAAACCAGTTTTCTGAGTAGCTCACTCGGAGGCCTATAGCTCAGCATGTTTAGAAAGCCTTTCTATGCCATCTGGTACTCCTTAACCCTAAGAATCTGTATTCTGATGCTTGGGTGTGTTGACACATCTAGCCAAGCATGAGCTTAGGTTGCTTTCGACTCAGAGCTCCCCTCAGCACATGCTGAAAGAGAATGAGTCTGTTGGAGACTCAAGGTTTGGAATCCAAGATGGTGAATAATATTAACCAAAGACCAAACTCTACACGATGCAGAGGCCAAGAAGAAGGAGAAAAGATTACTGATCAGTATGTATGTATGCATGTGTGTATGTATATATACTGTATATATAATGTAAGTATATTAACATATATGCCATGTATAATGTGCTGTGTGTGAATACATACACGCATTCCCACTATGTGTATAGTGTACCTACTAAGGCCAAAGCACTGTGGGAAATTCTTGGTGGAGTAAGACACAGGTCATCCTCTCAAGGAATCTGGGAGGGGTATGATGATCTCAAGTCATTCACTATTCCAGAAGTTCTTACCTTTCTTCATGACTTCGTTGTTGAAATAGGATAATTTACTCCCGGATTTCGTGAGCAATAAAGACCAGAAAGCTGGTGTCACGACAGTTGCTGTAGTCAGTTTTTCTCCTTTCTCCTGAAAGGTGGTGGTAATATTTCTAGTTGTACTGCCTACTTTTAGAAAAGGTCTCTGCTGGTATCTAAGCAGCACAGTCCCTCTCTGCTTCAGGATCTTGGCAAGAGCAGGTTCTGATTCTGAAGCATTAACATTCTTCATGGCTCTGAGACCCCTCAGAGGTCCATTTGCTTCTGACCCTGCAGATGCAGGTCGTCACGGATGTTTATTTGTCTGTTACCCAAATTCAGGACACATGTAGAGCAGTAAATTCATCGTTTGCCAGAGTTAATCACAGCCATGTTATAGCTTATATCATTCCAACTGCCCATTGGGAAAGCCTTGAAAATATAGTTGGGATTTGTTCTCCAGGAAATAAGTTCAACAACCCAGATGGGTGAGACTACACTGAGGGAGAAGTTTGAGTCAGGTCCCTCCTTGGATAATATCTTATTCCAGTCCTGTCAAGGATCAAATTGAAGACTTGCTACATTCCCAAGGACAGACTAGTGACAACTGGAGCTGAGGGAGGCAGTAAAAAATGGTGTCTGCTTTTTCATTAAGTACTTTTAAAATAAAAAGTATGGAGAAAAATGTAAGGAACGTTAACTCATGTCCTCACCACTGATTATGAAAAAATGTTAACATTTTATCATATTTACTGCAGATCATTTTTATTATTAAGAAATAAAATATTTAGAAAAAAAAGAAATCTCTCACCTTCCTCTCCCTAATCCCATTCCCCTTACGTTGTTCCCCTAAAGCAAATACCGTCATGCTTTTTGTGTGCATTCAGTCCATTTTTATCCTTTTGCTGCATAGATATTTATATATCCACAGACAGTATGGGGCATTGTTTTAGTACCTTTAAAATGATCTGAATGGTGTTATACTGTATCTTTTGACACCTTGTTTTTATTTGATCAGCATTGTGTTTTTTGAGATCTATTCAATTGATGTATACATAGAGTTCATTCATTTTAATTGCTGTACAGTATTCCGTAATATCCACATAATGCAGTTTAGTCATTCCTGTACAGGTGGTCATTTCTAAATCTTTGCTATTGCGGCAAAGCTGCAATGCACATTCATCTATATTCTTCCTGTAGCACAGATTGTGAGGTTTTTTGTTTGTTTTTGTTTTTTAAGGCTATATACCTAAAAGTGGTCTTTTTAGATATATCATATTTTATATTTCCAAATGGCTTTCCAAAGTGGCTGCAATAATATCTGATCTAGAGGATTTTGAAAGTTCTTGTTATTCTTCTATCATTTCCAACGTGTAGTCTATCCATACTTTTTTGGGGGGGGGCATTATGGGTATCTTCTATTATTTTCAATCTTATTCCTATTTATTTCTGTGTTCTTGATTTCTTAATCATGTTAGAAGTTGGTATATTTCATTATTCTTCTGAAAAATGTCTTATTGATTTATATTTTTCTAGTTTATTAATTTTGGTTCTTTCTCATTTCTTTCCTTTTCCATTCTGTGGGTTTACTCAGTTCTTTTATCTTGCTGATTTATAGCTTAACTTATTTACTTTGATTCTTTTTAATTTAAAATAAATTCATTTATGTCTATATATTTCTCTCTAAGTACTGCTTTAACTGCATCCTAAAGGTTTTGTAGCAACTCTTTTACATTTGTAAATCTAAATATTTTGTAATTTTCATAACAGTTTTCTCTCTGACCCATAAATCATTTTTGAACAAGTTTTTTTTTTTCCATAAATCATTTTTAAAGTTTGCTTTTCTTGTCTGTAAATCATGATGTTTTTCCTACCCTTTTAATTTCTGATTTAGTTGCATGTAGTCACGGACATCTGTTTGATATTCTTTGAAAACTTTGGAGGGTTCGTTTGTACCCTAGCATATGGCAGACTTTTGTAACTATATGATGTGCTTGAAAATAATGTATGTTTTTCATTTGCTTCACCTCCCAAACTTTCTCCTTCCTCATCTCAGAAAATGGCAATACTGTTTTGTTTTGTTTTGTTTTCCTGTCCATTAGGCCCCAAACTGCCAAATTATCTTTACTCAGTTTTTTTCACACAATGTGTAATATATCTGTATAACCACTTGGCTTTGCCTTCAAAGTATAGCCTGAATCTGGCTATTGGAACCACTTCCACAGCCAATACCACAAGATTGCCTGACTATTGTAGTGGCCTCTGAACTGCTTCCACTCAGGTAAACACATCTGTCTATAGCCAACAGCAGCTGGAATGGTCCTTGAAATATATAAATCAAATCGTGTTACTTCTCTGCTCAAAGCCCTCCAAAGGCTTCCCATTTTTTCCAGAGTAAAATCCACAGTTTTTGCCTTGGCCCTCAAGATACCCCATGATCTAGTTCCCTGTAATCTCTGATCCTTTTTTATGGCAGTCTTTTCCTTCCTTTCTCTGAGTCACGTATTGCTGCCTCAGGGCCTTTACACGTCGGCTGCAGGCTCATCTGTCTGACATTTACATGTGTTGCTCTCCTACTTCATTCAGGTCTCTATTCAAGGTCTTATGAGAAATGCCTTTTCTGAGTACCCTATTTCATACAGCACTCCGAAATACCCCACTCTCTCATCACTTTTTTTTCCTTTTATATCACTTATTTTCTTCCCTTACTAGAATGGGAACTCCATAAACGCAGGGGTTTTGACTCTTGCATGCACTGCTATACCTCAGGACGTAGACTAGTATAGAGGCTCAGTAGACATCAGCTGAATAACTGGGAAAAAAATCTCTGTTACTTGGGATGAGAGTTCTATAGGTCCCTTTTATTTGAAGATTGCTAATTGTGCTGCTCAAGCTTCTAAATTTAAGTTCTTCCTCATGTTGTATAACCATATCTATGTGCTTCCCATAAAGCTGTTCTATCAGGTTAAGTGGGTGAGAAGCACTACCAAACTGTCAGCAAGCTGACACAAGAAAAGTCTTCTGCAAAGTCAGCTATGTCTTGTGTGGCTCTCCAGGCACCTGCCATCCATATGGTAACTCACAGATCCAGGCTGTTTTCATCTCCAAAAAAGGTATCTTGGAGCTTCACGGTAAAGAGTTCATGGACAACTCATACCCATCTTTTTATACTTACCTGGGAAGTGACACATGTTACTTCCACTCACAGCCCATTGACCAGACTTGTTTTGCTCTTTTATTGCAATATGTCCAGGTGCATGTTTGTCTTTATTTATTCTACCCAGCAGTTGATGTGTGCCTTAAGTCTGAGAATGTAAGACTTTCTTCAGCCTAGGAAAAGTTTTCCATTGTTATCTCTTGAAATAGTTTTCCGGTATTTTCTCTGTTACCTAATTCTGGAAATATTATTAAGTATAAGCTGAAGACTCTGTGCCTCTTAATCTCTTTTTTCTGTTTTTTACCTCATTTTGTCTCAGTGCTGTACTCAGAATGATTTCCTCAGTACTGTCTTCTGGTTCACCAATTTTCCCTTTAACTGTAGAAACTCTCCCATTTATTCCATCTATAGAGTTTTGAGATATCAGCTACGTTGTTTCTATCTTCTAATTTCTAACTGATTATTTTGTTACTCATTTTTTTTCTCAATTTTTATCTGCTTCATTTTGTTTAATTCTTATTTAAAAAGATACTGTTTCTTTGCATCATTATTTTAAGGTTATTCAGAGACACCTATGTGCTTCCCCCCCCCCGCCCCAGGAATCAAAGCACCCTCTAGTTATTGATTTTGTTGAATATCTTCTTGGTCCTGTTTTTCCTTATTGGTTTTGAAATTTAGTTTACTGGCCGATCTAGAGTGAAAGTTTTCTTAAAGAAAAAAAAAATACTTTAAATATCTACTGCACAGATGTGCAGTAGGTTCCACATGGCTTCTCGGGCCAGAATCAGGTTTTATGTTAGTGGGCTGGGATTCCTGTCCCATTGTGGTATTGGGGATATTGCTGATGCAGTAATTAGCAGCTTGTCACAAATCTGATTTGCATGACACGCTCTGTTCCTTCCTGTATCACATGTACATGGTTTAATGCAATCCACAGGCCTGTCTTTTCTCAGTCCTCTCCCACCCCCCACAGGTTGGAAGACCCTACCAGCTCCCAGTTGCATGATGTGAGTCTGGCTGGGGACCCTGACCTTGAACCTTCTCATTGCCTCTATTTCTAGATACAGAGTTCAACAGTATCCTAGTACTGGCATTTGCTCCCTGCTGTCTGTTTCAATACTTTTCTTGTATATGGAGACTTTTATCTTGTATTGGGTACGATATACTTTTTTTAAAAAATCATGTTTCTTTATTACTTTTTTTATATGGGAGCATAGGGACAATATTGTCTTAGTTTCAGGTGTACAGCAAAGTGATTCAGTTATACATATACATGTATCTATTCTTTTTCAAATTCTTTTCCCATTTAGGTTATTACAGAATATTTAGTGGCATTCCCTGTGCTATACAGTAGGTCCTTATTGGTTATGTATTTTAAATATAGCAGTGTGTACATGTCAATCCCAAATTCCCAATCTATCCGTCACCCCCACCCTTCCCCGCTGGTAACCATAAGTTCATTCCCTAAGTCTGTGAGTCTCTTTCTGTTTCGTAAGTAAGTTCATTTGTTTTGTTTTGTTTTTCTTAGATTCCGCATATAAGCGGAATCATATGATATTTGTCTTTCTCTGTCTGATTTACTTCACTTGGTATGATAAGGTCCATCCATGTTGCTGCAGATGGCATTATTTCATTCTTCTTTATGGTTGAGTAGGATCCCATTGTATGTTTATGTATGTGCATATATATATACCACATCTTCTTTATCCATTCATCTGTCGATGGACATTTGGGTTGCTTCTGTGTCTTGGCTATTATAAATAGCACTGCAATAAACATTGGGGTGCCTGTATCCTTTTGAATCATGTTTTCTTCCAAATGTATGCCCAGGAGTGGGATTGCTGGATCCTATGGTAGCTCTATTTTAAGTTTGTTAAGGAACCTCCATACTGTTCTCTATAGTGGCTGTACCAATTTACATTCCCACCAACAGTGCAAGAGGGTTCCCTTTTCTCCACACCCTCTCCAGCATTTATTGTTTGTAGAATTTTTGATGATGGCCATTCTGACTGGTGTGAGGTGATATCACATTGTAGTTTTGATTTGCATTTCTCTCATAACTAGCGATGTTGAGCATCTTTTCATGTGCCTCCTGGCCATCCATTTGTCTTCTTTGGAGAAATATCTGTTTAGGTCTTCTGCCCATTTTTGGATTGGGTTGTTTGGTTTTTTTGATACTGAGCCACATGAGCTGTTAGTAAATTTGGGAGACTAATCTCTTGTCCGTCACATCATTTGCAAATATTTTCTCCCATTCTGTGGGTTGCCTTTTCACTTTGTTTATGGTTTCCTTTGCTGTGCAAAATTAAAAGACAAATGCAGGTACAGATATGTTTTTAATATTTGAAATTTCAGCTAAAATTTTATTTTTAATGGTATTTTGAGGAAGAAGAATTGAACATGTAAAATCACAGTGCCATCTTGGCCAGAAATCTTTTCAATTAAATTTAAAGAATTTATTTTGATTGTAAAAGAATTTATTCTCATTTTCATAGACTTGGAAACTATAGAAAAGCATGTAGAAAATATTTAAGTAACCAATAATAAAACTACACAGAAATAATTATAGTTAACATTTCAGTGTGTTGTCATCTATGTTTTGCTTTTCACTAAATGGGATTCACGCTGCATATTTAGTTTTATATCCTTCTCTTTTGCTCCAGACATTATAGGGTGGATTTACCATGCCATTAAATAATCTTCAAAAGCAGGGTTTTTTTTAACAGCTCCTTAATGTTCCAACATATGGAGGTACTATAAAAACATAAATCATCCAAATTTTTAATATCTCTCATAGCATAAATTAACATGTAATTACTGTGTAGAAAAGTATGAATATTTTTAAGGTACTTGATATATAACGAAACACTTCTATCCAAACATGGTATTTCCACTTTACATTTCAATGGTAATATAACCATTCTCTAGCCAATTCTAAGAATTATTTTTCCAACTCTACTAGTTGGATGGATGAAAAATGCTATTTATGTGTTTGTCCTTTGAAAAATTCTTACATCTGTTTGGATATTTCTATTTTCATTTCTAATTATAAAATGTTATTTATTCTAAATAAAGGCTCTTTTTAACATCTTTATTAGAGTATAATTGCTTTACAATGTTGTGTTAGTTTCTGCTGTATAGCAAAATGAATCAGCTATACGTATACATATATCCCCATATCCTCTCCCTCCCACCCTCCCTATCCCACCCCTCTAGGTGGTCACAAACCACCGAGCTGATCTCCCTGTGCTATGCGGCTGCTTCCCACTAGCTATCTGTTTTACATTTGGTAGTATATATATGTCAGTGCTACCTTCTCACTTTGTCCCAGCTTACCCTTCCCCCTCCCCGTGTCCTCAAGTCCATTCTCTACGTCTGTGTCTTTATTCCTGTCCTGCTCCCAGGTTCATCAGAACCATTTTTTTTTTTGGTTTAGTTTCCATATATATGTGTTAGCATTCTAAGTTCCTCTCATTTTTTGGTTTAGCTGGAGAACTAATTTTAATATTTTCTTTTTTCATTATTTCTACTTAATATGCTTTTCCTCCTTCAGCCTTTTGTTGTATATGTTATTTTACTTTATGACTCCTCAGGCTGATTGCTTAATTCATTTTAGTTATCTCCTGTTTATTTACAGCCTTACATGTTTTATTACTGCTGTGTCTATATTCTGTTAGTGTTGATATGAATATACTTACTCTCATTATTTCAAAAGTGGGTTGTCATTGACTTTTATTTACTCTCTGATCCAATTTTTTTAAGGAAATTTCCAGTTTTGTTTCAATTTTGCTTAAACTTTTATATTAATAATTCTAGTTTTATTGCACTGAGGTGGAGAATATAATTTTTTTCTTTAAAACTTTATCAAACATATTGAATAAGTGGTCAAAATTTAAAATGCCCCATGGTGTTTGAAAAGAACCTATATTTTCTTTACAAAGGGTATAAGGACATGTATGTATATGTAAGTTTCTGCATTTTTTCATATTTATATTATTCGAAGGTCTTATTCCTTTTAATATTTATTCAATCTGTCATAGATTGACAATTGTATGATGTTTCAGAACTCATTATTGTTAGTGTATATATTTTGGTGTTTGATGATTATGTAATCTACCACACAAGTTATATGTCTGTTATATCATCATTGCACTGGATTCCTTTCATCAGCACAAAATATTATCTTCTTTTCCCAGGTTATTGCTTTCTGCCTTGAACATTGTTGTTCTTATTGCTTTTTACAAGATTTTCTCATACACCATTTTTCAATTTTTAAATCATCTTGAAATTTTATCTGTCTTTATATATCAGAATATATTTAATTTTCTAACACAAATTATTAGGAAAAATTATAGCAATTAAATCTATTGCTATGACATATTTATGCTTAATTTCATCATGTTATCTAATGTTTTTTGCTTTTTTCTTTCATTGTAGATTTGTTTGCTTTTATCTTGTGTAGAGGTTTGTAGGATTGAAATTCTTTCATTAATTCTACTAGTGGTAATTCATTTGTTTATCAAATGCATATTAAAACTATATTTCTCTGTTAAATTCGGGAGCACATTTCTAATGAGGAATTTAAATTATCTGGGCTTAACCTCACTTTCTCCTTCTCTGTATTTACTAGTTTTTACTCCTTTTATCTGGTGTTGTGATATCAACTTCTTATTACAAAATTCTGACTTGTTTTTCATATACAACATATTTTCAGATTTTGAATTTAATTGTGTGCCCATTTGACAGTTCTTCATATTTGATCCTAAAAAATTAATTGGTTTGAAAGTTCTTTGCCATTTCTTTTATACTTAACTGTTACAGTTTTGAGTTCTTGATTTCTCTTTCTCTTTATCAGTTGACAGGTATTCTTTTTGTGTGTGTGCTTTCTCAGGAAGGGATCATGAATGATTTGCCTTTCATGATGTTAAGCTTAGCAAAATGTCTTCCTGCCACCTTTTCACATGAACAACTTGGATATAAATCTCTCAGGTTACAAACTTTTCCCGTCACTACTCTGTACAAATTGTTTCATTGTCTTCTGATGTTTGATGTTGCAAAGTAGGGTAAGGCCAGCCTTATTTTTGCTACTTTACAGATAAGCTTTGATTTTTTTAAGATTTTAAATTTACCATTGTGATTTAAAATAAAATGAAACTTCCTTTATATTTCTAGTCATTTAAAATTTTCTTATTTGTTTTCCACTAAGCTCTTTCACTTATAACTATTTATATTAGACCGTTGATGACAAAAGTATCTGTTGTTCTGATTTCTGTTTCAGTAACAACTCTCTTCAGTTACATCTAAGTTGTCTTCTGTGTCATTCATCTTTTCTTCTATTTCTTTTTCTCTTCTGAATGTTGAGAAATTTTCCTGTTCATTATTTACTTAAACTTTTACAAGGTCACTTCTGTTTTACTGCCTCCAGTATGGATTTTCATTTTCCCCACTGAGTTTGGGCTTCCTTAGCTATTCCCTTAATTCAGCCAGTTCCCTCATTATCTCCGCATTCATCTCAGAAAAATTTCTCTTTTGACACTCTGATCCTCTTTTATAGTCAGTGTATTCTTATATATTTTTGAGGATAGCAAATAGATGTGTTCTAAATCTTTCTTCTGTTTCATGTAGAAATTAATTTTCAAATATATATCCTCTTTACCCAAATCAATAGGGAAGATTTCTTTTCCTGGGTGTTACTATTGTCTTTTTATTCATACAATCCTTAGCTGCAGATGTATTTATGTGTTTCCATCTGCTCACATTTGAATAGGACTAGTTCTATCCTAGTACCAACGGTCAGGCTTTATGGATTGTTCTTTGCCTCTGTCCCACTCTGATTTGGTAGAGGTCTAATCTTGAAATTTGAAGTGATGTAACTTAATTTGGAATGTTTTGATATACTTTTGCTGACAATTGAATAATCTTGAACAAGCTTGAGAATCAGATGGACTTTTCAGGTGTTTTCTGAACTGTACTATACATAAAGACTGTGTTCTTCAAGAGATACTTCTCCCAGTGCTCTGTCCGTCTTTACCATTTGTAGAGCTTTCCTTCAGAGGACTAGTCTGTCTCTAAAATTCACCTTTATTTTCTTTATGGTTTGATTGAGGAGGTAGAATGTGAATGGATATAACATAAAGAGGGAAACTGAAGAGTTTAGAAGTAGGGATTAAAATTATAACCTTGTATGGCTCAGAGGTCACTTGTCAGATGGATCATCAAAGTGGTGAGGGAGAGGGTGGTGTCTTATGATGTGGCTTAAACCAACTGGTTTTCCTTATGTCCTACACTCTCTTTAAAAAAAATTTTTTATTGAGGTATAATATATATATATATATATGTATATATATACACACACACATATATTTACATATATATATAAAACATTGTATTAGTTTCAGATGTGCAATGTAACAACTCACTGTTTGTATATATTGTGAAATGATCACGAAAATAAGTCTTATCAACATCCATCACATACATAGCTACAAAATTTTTTTTCTTGTGATGAGGACTTTTAAGTTCTACTCTCTTTAGTAACTTCCAAATATGCAATAAAATATTATTAACTACAGTCACCATGCTGTACATTACATCCCCATGACTTATTTACTTTATAACTGGAAGTGTGTACCTTTTGACCTCCTTCACCCATTTTGCCCACCTCCCCACCCCCTGCCTCAGGCAACAACCAGTCTGTTCTCTGAATCTATGAGCTTGGGATTTTGGAGGGGGGGGTTGTTGTTGCTGTTGTTGTTGTTTAGATTCCACATATAAGTGAGATCGACAGTATTTGTCTTTCTCTGTTTGACATATTTCACTTAGCATAGTGTACTCAAGGTCCATCTATGTTGTTGCAAATGGCAAGGTTTCATTCTTTTTATGGCTGAATAATATTCCATTATATATATACATTTATAATGTTTTCTTCATCCATTCACCCACTGAGGGACACTTACGTTGTTTCCATATCTTGGTTATTATAAATAATGCTGCAATGAACAAATGAACACAGAGATACATCCTTTTGAGTTAATGTCTTCGTTTTCTTTGGATAAATACCCAAAAGTAGAATTGCTGGATCATGTAGTAATTCTCTTTTTAATTTTTTTGTAAATGTCCTACATTCTTATTCCACTTCTTAAAATATACATAAGTGTGGGGACCATTCAGCTTGGATGTAGAATATAATAAGTGGTAAGAAGCTCTGAGGTTCTGGGTCAGGACCTCAAGGCCATCAGATTGTAGAGAGGATGTGGGAGGGTCATATGTGCTCCACACCACTTAACTTTCTTTTAAACAAGAGAGCTAATCACTTTCCTGTTTCTGCTGCCCCCAAAATGTTTGAAAGTCACTGAAATATTATAAAGTTAGAACTTATCTATTCCAGCTCCTTTAAGAGCCATATAGTATGAAATGTAAGATGAGCACTAACCAGGCAAGAGATGTCAGCCAGGCAAAGATGAGAACAGTGAGCGTAAAAGGCAGGAGAGCTGGTGCATAGGTGTTAAGTAGAGGATCTAAAAGAAAGCCAGTATAACTGGAGCATAGTAGCCTAGTGAGAAAATGGTATGAGACCAGGACGGAGAGGGATGCAGGGTTCAGAGAAGAAAAGATTTTTTTAAGCTAGGGGAAAAAGTTTAGATTTAATTAAAATTTTATGAGAAGGTTCAGGGAGAAGGGGTTTAAAAATAACATTATTTTATGAGTTAGCAGCAAAGGTTTCATGTTTTCTTTCATTCATGATGCATATATTTCATTTATCAAGTAAACACATGTCTATCAAATAACCATTAGGTTGTAGAGACTGTAGTGAGGTTATCTTAGGGTTATGGGATATTTCCATTATTTCATGTAACTTCTCTACGAGACAGTAAATTCTCTGTGAACAGGGTCTGCACCTATATATTTGAATCTCCTTTTCCTTACACAATGCCTGGCTTATGGTAATCTTTGAATAAATATGTGTTAAATGAATGATAAGCACTATTCCATATATACATACTTAAAGGTCTGTGGAATAGAAGAGGAATGTTTCTAAAGAACAGTTAAAAGTTCGTCATCATCCACAATGACCAGGCTTCCCCATCAGTCAGAGGCCCATAATATTCATGTAGGACTGATCAATGGGTTAATTTGGATTAAACACATTGAATCCTTTAATCAGTTAAATCTGCTGCCCTTTCTATGCAAGATTTGTTGGGACCCTACCACGTCAGATTTCGCCATGCTGACATGGAATAGTTAGATTTGTCTCTTTAGTTGTCAACTAATGCTTAGTGAAGTCTCATGGCTAAAGTATATATGAATTCAAACAGAGCCCCAAGCCTTCCACCCCTGCTGTGGCTTCTACAACATATACAGTCTTATAACATGTATTCCCAAGATTTTCAATGGTGAAACATCTGTTTTACTTTGAGGTAGCTGTGATAAGCATCTGCTTGGAGGAATGAGCTTATCAAAACCAGGACACATTTGTTTGCCATGTTATGGATTATATAGTCTTGCATTGTTTATGAATAAATCATACAGGGTGGATAAACTGGTAATCACGACAGCATGTTTTGTTCTGGGTTTAAAACATAAATTTATCCATTTGTATTCTTTTTCTTTTAGAAATTTAAAAATTTATGGTTTAGGTAGAAGATAGCATGGATTTTGAATGTAGCTTAGCAGTTGGGCACACAGATTCCAGAAACTTCTTCAGTAAATTAGAATTCAGTTGGCTGATTGAGGGTCCTCGTGTTCAAAACTGTACCATTCAGTGCATTAAGCATAAGTGAGTCAAAGATAAAAAACAGTATTTCACGAGAAGGAAGTTATATATATATACATATGTTTACATTCCATATTTGTTTAATACTTTACATTTCATCCTCAAAGCTCATTTTAAAGATAAAAATTGCAGTGAAGGTTCACAAAGGTTCAAGGACTTCTTAAAGTCACACAGGCAATTAGAACTGAAAAAATCACATCTTTCCATTATAGTCTAGTGTTCTTGGCTTATGCAACAACTGTTCCATTGATAAGTTATTTTGAAACCACATTCAGGGGCCATCAATGACATTTAGTATGATGCTAAATCCATGATAATATCCACTTTGATTTCTTCCTTGATTCGGTGTACATAACAGTTCTTAGGACGAATCAGGTACAAGATGGAGGAGAAGGATGTACAAAAGGTTGATCGTGGGGTTACTGCATGAAGGAATCTGATCTCCATTGGCCTAGTGAATGACACGATTGTTCCACAGAAGAGTCATTCACTGTATTACTTCCATTGTTAAAGTGGCAGTGACTGTACTGGATATTATCCTGTTGTTCAATGCACGCCCCCACAAAAGGCAGATTTTGGTCGCTCTGAGGCTACATTATTCTTTGTCCCAGCCTGGCCATTGTAAAACAAGTATATCAACTGAAAACCTAGGAATAGTGAATAATTACTTTAAAAACCCATGTGTTCCTTTAAGCATAAAGAAAAAAATGACCCAGTGAGACTTGAGGGTGGTTTTGGTCAGCATTCACTCAGCTAGAGGTGAGCTGTCCTCATCTCTCATGACTTTGGCATCTCTTTAATATGTATTTTCCATTTCCTTTTTCTGGGCCAGATGTGTGGATTTCCGTGTTGTGCCCAATGACGGAGAAGGCTTCCGTAGAACCTGCCAGGACTATTTGTAATCTCCTGGCTTTGCAGAGGGCTCAAGTGCTGAGAAGAACAAATTCTGATGTTTGATATTTCACAGCTACAGGGTTAGAGATGTTGAGAGAAGGACAATTTGGGTGGAGTTTACATGTGTTTCTCCTTGATGGAGAATTCAGGGTGGGGCTCTGGTACAACCGAGACCAAATTGTATTTCTGCCCTCTTTTTTTCCTTGTGGCTTGGGAGAGCAGCCACAGTGAGTGTGGAGTTGCTTGGAGCACGACTTCCTCATTCTAGAATGCCAGGGTTGGGAAGGCTATTAAAGGTCATGTTGCCACATCTCCCATCAAAACCATTTTTGGATGAAGCCTGCAAGAGAGAGCAAGAGATTCTGTGTGTACAAAAAATTGGCTCCTAGAATCTAAAAGTGCTTGTTGCCCTTTGAAACGACGTCTCTGGCCATCTAGAATTGGTGAATTTTATAGAAATGGGGAGAGGGATGGTGTTTAAGGACATTAGTCCAGTTTCTCAAACAATGTGAAAAATCACTTGGTTGGAAGTGGAAAACGTAAGATATATTGTTGATATTGGATTGGTATGAAATTCTGATGGTCTTAAAAAGATGTTTTAAGGACCTTAACAGGTGAATCCTGCACTCTCCTACTTATATCTTCTTGCAGGGTCACGAGATAGATGTATGCACAGAGGCTGAAACAAGAAGAGATAAAACTTTAATACTAGCCGGGGGCTTCAGGAATATACCCCAATAAAACACTGATGGGCTAGGATGGATTCCACAGAGGACTCCTCTATTTTAGTCATCCTAGGCTGAGTTAAGGGTCTATTCTAGAACAAAAGGAGGACAGAAGGTCAATTTTGTCTATGTCCACTGTAAATTCAAAATCAAGATGTAAATCTTACCACTTTGCTGTGAGAAAAGGCCTCTCACGTCAGATAGCAGTCAATGAAGAAATAAGAATGGAAATGTGTGGTTCATTGTCTGGCATGGGTGCTTGGGGAGATGAGAAGGTAAGCATATCTTCTGGATCCATCCTCCCTAGTTATGTGGGAGAGGAGAAAGTCCCTGAAGAATGGAAAGAAATGTCCCAAGTTCTATACCCTGTTACTCTGGCTGTGCAGAAGAGTTTGGTGGAAAGTAATCTGGAAGGACCACATTAACTCGTACAGGCCCAGTGACTCCAACTGCAGAGAAAGTTTTCTAATCTGGCCGATCCTACTGATGTCCCTCCTCTTTCTCCTCCAGGTATAGGCTGAAGGGGTCAAGGAAAGGGTATTAGTGTCCTGCAGAGATCATCCCCTTGTACAGCATCCCTACCTAGAAGTATCCATCCAGTCTTCACTTTGTTCCTGTTACCATTTTAAATAAGGGACAGTAGCCAGTTTCAGTCCCAGCGTTGTGGTTTGCACATGGATCTGGCTTCTATAGTGGGATGTGTTGAGGCCATTTCCCTATTATTTTTATTTAACCCACCAAATATATTCTATAACTGATCCTGTCCCAGCTGACTGACTCACTCTAAAGTGTTATCATGGAGGCCAAAGAGCGTGCTCAGTGTATGCCAGCTTCTCAAAGGAAAGGGAAGTCAGGTCCTGCTATGAAAGCAATCATGCAGGACACGTATGATGTAGCACCAGAGCTAGATACTCAGATGTCCATTGAAAAGATGTATTCGTTTAGGCCAATGGCTGAGTAAAATGTCTGTTCTCTTTAAAGAGGAGTGTCTTGCTTCAAGGTGAGGTGGTCCTCCCTCTTGAGTAAGGTAAATACTTTTTTTTTTTTTTCAATTTTTATTGGAGTATAGTCCATTTACAGTGTTGTGTTAGTTTCAGGTGTACAGCAAAGTGACTCACTTATACATATACATATATCCACTCTTGTTTAGATTCTTTTCCCATGTAGGTCATTACAGAGCGTTGTGTAGAGTTCGCTCTGCTATACAGCACGTCCTTATTAGTTATCTATTTTATATGGAGTAGTGTGTGTATGTCATTCCCAATCTCCCAATTTAAAGGTAGCTACTTTTCAAAAGTATTTGGTTTCTTTGAGCCCAGTGAAGACCAAGGAGTAGGTCTTTGAAGAAAGTTGCACTAATACCAAAAAAGCAGCATTTCCAGTGAGACTCTGACATCTTGAGACTCTAAATAAAATACAGTGATCTGATGTACCAACTTCTCTTTTCCACCTTCCTGTTGTTGAGAGACTGTTTTCTAGCTCTTGAAGGCTTTCATTCTTGCCTTATCACCTCTTTTTCCCTTATTTTTGATTTTTTGGGGGGTCTGAAATATTAATCCTGCCAAACAGGACTTGGATGAAATTGTTGTTGTTGTGGTCCTTGCCTTTAATTTACTGAGGGACATAAAGGTTAAGTTGAAGCTATGAAGCTGAGTTGTTGTTGTTGTTTTAATTGTGGTCTTAGCCATAACTCTGACCTTGAATGTTTCCTGCGGTTCCTTGGATATCTGGGGATGGTCAGAGTCACATTTCACTGTCTCCAAGAATTGTCATGGCCCTGTCCTTAGCATTCCTTCAGGCTTCTCTTCACTGCAGACCGAGACAGTAGTTGGTGCCAGTCTCCCACTGGGAGGGAGCATTCAGGGTTTTAGTTTTGACTCTTCGAAGTTAAATGATTTTCCATTTGTGTCAGCTTCGGTTCAAATCAGGTACTGTTGATCCTCATTATACAGTTGATTCCGTGTTTGTAAATTTGCCTAAAATTTGTCTGTAACCCCAAAATCAATCCTCACAGCACACTTGCACAGTCATTCACAGACACACACAAAGTGGCAAAAAATATGAGTTGCCCAGTGTGCATTTTTTCAGCTGAGGTCAAACTAAAGCCACACTCTGCCTTCTTGTTTCACCTCTCATACCATAAACAAATATCTTTTTCATGGTCTATTTAGTGCTGTGCTTTTCACATTTTTGTGCTTTTGTTGGTGATTGCCTCCAAGTGCACTGCTCAGGTGCTGTCTAGTGTTCCTAGATCAAGAAGGCTGTGGACGTATGTGCCTTTTGGAGGAATTACATGTGTTTGGTAAGCTTTGTTCAGGCATGCATTAATGCATTATAGTGTACTTGGCTGTGAGTTCAATGTTAATGAATTAACTATATATTAAATAAGTTGTCTTGAAACAGATCACACATAAAACAAAGTTATGTATTGATTGGTTGATGAAAATGTTGCGACCAGAGGCTTTCAGGAACATAAGCCCATATTTACCCTAGGAGCAATGGTTCAGTGTTTGCTAATTCAGTATTTGCTGCAGCTTTATGGAATGTAACTACCATAAATAATAAGAATCAACTGTAATTGTTTAATAAGTGTTTGCTGTAATGACAGAGATAATTATTACAGACACAGTATGCCGGGGAAGGATGTGGGCATGTAATATACTGTGTAAGCAACATGTTACAGGGAGGGACCCGAGAGAACTCTCCCTCGGCCTGGAACTTGTCTAACAAGCCAGACAGAAATGCATCATTTGCTAGGCCATTTCACTTGGATCATAGCTTGTTTTCTTTCACATCCTTAGCGCTTTCCCGAAAAAAATGGCTGTTTAATTGGTCTTACTGTGTGTCTGTGTACATTTGCAGTCTGAGGACCCATGGTGGGGAACCACCCTAATCTTTCAGACAACACTGGATTGTTGAATTTTACGTTACCTCTTGACATTGCCATAAATCTCTGATTCTGCACCAGCCTGTGTTGCGTATTTAATACTGTTTTTGTTTTCAATATTAATCAGTCATGGAAGAATGTGCTGTTATTTTTTTTTTTACATGTAAACATTTAGATGAGCAAAAACAGCGTATTGATAGTTTATGCACAGATGAGTAATTGATAATTCTATCAAAATCTGTTCGTCCATTGATTTGGCAATTGCATTGCTGTGGATGTGGAATAAAAATGACATGACATTTTCATTTCCTGACAGTCATACCTGCGCATGACTAGATGGGATATGGGGAAACTTGAGCTCCATTGATTGGATGGAAGTATAAAAGGGCCTAATCAGCTGAGTACTTATCTTGAAGGAATGCCCTCAACTCTACTTCACATCAGACCCAGTGCGGAAGACCCCCTCAGACCACCGCACTGTTGAATCACTCCTGTTGGAAACCCGGCTGCTCAGGGGCCATAGATATCTTGATTGTGTAACTTCTTTGGCTGCAGTTTGTTTTTATTTCTATTTTTTGTTTGTTTTGTAAAAGGAGGTCCTTAGTAGGCACTTTATAGAGCTTTCGAGATGTATTCATAACATTTGTCACTTAATGCACAGATACCAGGAAGGCCTGAGAAGCCTGCTAACCCAGTCTGAAACTTTGCAGCCTCCACTCTTCTGATTGTGAATTCCAGGTGTCAAGACAAAACAGCAATAAGAAGTCAGTAAAATGTGAAGGTTTTCTCAGGCCCTTACTAAGACCCTAGCCAGATGCACATTTCTTATTCCTTTTGGTAAACAGATTAAGATTCGGTATGATTCAACGAACTAAAACACATTCCCTGCTTAGAGCTCGTTTCTGCCTGCTAATTGCTTGAAGCTTAGCAGATCTTCCTCACACAACACCAAATAAGGGCTGACTGGAAATCAAAACCGCCTTGCCAAGCACTTCGGATTTTCCAAAGGAACTGTAATATTCCTGGAGCTGTTGATTAATGGAAATGGGGAACTGTGTGGACTGGGGGTTAAGCCCCACAGGTTGATAGCCTGTTCTAGCGTTTATTATTTTTGACGCCAGGTTTTGAAATTTTTCCCCGCATACTCCCTGAAAGGAACTTCCTCCACCATGTGGGATGGATAATGGGAGTGGGGTTCGATAACTCATGGAGAAATCCAAAAGGGAAACACAGAATGTTAATATGCCCAGGATTTTGCCTTCTGTTCTGTATCGCTGTGCCCCAAAATACAGAACCTAATTAGTGCATCCAGAGAAGCGTTAAATGGATTTCATGCTGTTTAATAAATGCTTTACGTGCTTTGGTGCCACTGTAAAATGTGCGGTTGAGTGAGGGTGGGAATCGGGAGAGGAAGTCGTTGCTATTAATGCTTGTGTACTTGAGCATCAGAGATGTGTGCTTGTAACTCAGGCAGTTCTTGTTTTCACCCAAGTTCTCCTCCCTTTGGCTAGCCTATCATTTTCATGGGCTTTTTCCCAGAGGCCCATTTTCCAAAGACTCAACTCACAAAATTGTTCCCACTCTGAGTAATCAGAAATTGCTAGTGACTGGTATGCACTGAGCACCCGCTGTGTAATAAGTACAGGGACACTGGAGTTAGAAGGGATGACCTTTGTCTCTGGGGAGCTTATGCCCTTTGGGGCAGAGAGAACACATGATATCTGATTTGCAGAGCAGAGCTTTGGTCTGACATTCAAAGTCCTCCATAATTTGTTCCTTCTTTAGTTAGTGGTCTGTCACATGGATCTTCTCTCTTAAAGGCTAATCTTCATTGGCTTCTGCATTCGTGGTTGCCCGACTTTGCTACACACTAGAATCACCTGGAGAGCTTTTGAAAAATATTCAAGCTTCCTCCTCCATCAAGTGCTTGGAGACCATTAGCCGACATCCGAATCATCCAGAATGCATGTTAAAACACACCTTCCAGGGCTTCCCTGGTGGCGCAGTGGTTGAGAGTCCGCCTGCCGATGCAGGGGACATGGGTTCGTGCCCTGGTCCGGGAAGATCCCACATGCCGTGGAGCGGCTGGGCCCGTGAGCCATGGCTGCTGAGCCTGCACGTCCGGAGCCTGTGCTCCGCAACGGGAGAGGCCACAGCAGTGAGAGGCCCGCGTACCGCAAAAAAAAAAACAAAACAAGAAAACCCCACACCTTCCTGGGCTTCTCACCCAGAGTTTCAGAGTCAGTAGGGCCAGAACTTGATCATTTGTATTTCTAAAAGTTATTGCTAATGCTCTAGTCCGAAAGCAAACTTGAGGATATTTGCCCTTTGTCAGTGAAATCAGAATCTCTGTGGCCTCAGTATTTTTGTCAATTCTGCTGATAATTCCTGTGTGTGCCAAAATGGAGATCCATGTTGTTGCCAATTCCTTGCCAATTAATGCACACTGTAGAGGTGAACTATCATCCACCATGAATTTCTTTGGATGTTTCCCGTGATTTGGTTATTTTTCTCTAAGTAGACCATAAAAGTCTTCATGGTGGGAACTGTGTATTTTCTACTTTTCTTGAATCTTCCAGGGTACCCGACACAGGTGGTCCCAGAGAAGTGTAATTTGAAAGGTGTTAACCAAATAAATTTGGGAGGATGTATGAGAACAGTGGGAGGTATCACCAGCACCATCTTGGTCTCCCCGTTCTTCAGAACTCCAGTGGAAAGTTCTTCCCTTCTATTTGTGGACTCATAAATGCATTAGAGCTACCTCCTCCCCCCTACTCTACCCTCCCATTGAGGAGGGTGCATTTTTAATGTTTACTTTTTTTTTTTTTTTTTTGGTACACGGGCCTCTAACTGTTGAGGCCTCTCCCGTTGCGGAGCACAGGCTCCGGACGCACGGGCTCAGTGGCCATGGCTCACGGGCCCAGCCGCTCTGCAGCATGTGGGATCTTCCCGGACCGGGGCACGAACCCGTGTTCCCTGCATCGGCAGGCGGACTCTCAACCACTGTGCCACCAGGGAAGCCCCAATGTTTACTTTTAAAGAAAGCAACTGTAGAGAGTACTATATTCTCAGTGATAAATCCTGCATCACACATCCTGGCTGTGATATTCTTACTTACGTGATTTTGGGGATATTACTTAACATTTTCAAGCTTCCATTTATTCATTTATAAAATAGGGATAACAACATCTTCACAGACTTATGAGGATTAAATGAGTGTGCTTAAAACAGCTCTAAGCATAATACAAAACACAAAAGGCACAGCAGGCCATTTTTTTAATAGTGAAATTGGAGCAAACACACCTTTTTCTGGACAGATCGTTGAGATGCTCATGGATTGTACGGAACAGCAAGGGGAGATTAACACATGTTTTAGCTTCATTCCATCATCACAGTGCATGGTTTGGAAGTGTTTAGTTCTTCCTGTCATGAACCAAGAGCCTGGGGAACGGAAAATCTCGAGAAACTCCATAATTAAGACAAAGACAAGCCCTTGCTGAACTCCACTGACAGTGAACGCTACTGAAACATCAGATTTGTGTTCACAAATTTGTGAACTTGGTCAGCTTCTTGACTTATTTCTGAGTCAAGAAGCTGACCATGAGCACCTAGAATTCCACACCAACCTTTGGTGCCTTTAGTACTTTGTTTGCAGAATGATTCATATGAAATAAAGGGACCTGGGTTTTTAGCAAATGTTCTTCCCGGCAGATAGGTAGTATGCCTTAATTCTAGAATCGTAAGCATGTTTTGAGAAAGCAATGAGGTTGCATAGTGATGAAATCAAGTCCTGATTAGAGAGGGAGATGGTGAACCAGGGGAGCCAAGAATCTTTATCAAACTATTAAGGAGGGCCCCTGCCCTCTGAGACGTCTTGTCAGGAGCTTTTGTGCTACTCCAAGTGTGGTCCGCATAGAATCACTTGGACTCTTGTTAAGAACGCAGACACTCAGGCAGCATTCTAGGCCCCCTGAACCAGCATCGGAAGTTTTGCAAAAATCTCAGGTGATTCATGTACACATTAAAGTTTGAGGAGAAAGAAGAGTCTCTTAAAACTAGACTTGGAATTAGGAGACGTGACTTGGAATTGTTTTAATTCCTTCTGCACCTCAGTTTCTCCATATTAAAAAGAAAAAAAATGAGTAGAATAAGCCCTGTTCTTTCAGTTGATGGGAATAGTTAGTAAAAGGATACCAGTAGAAAAGGTGTACTGATCCAGTGGCCAGAAGATCCATCATCTTCCTCCTTACCCACCTCCTCTTTGGCAACTTTCTTGGGTGCCCATCTCACTTGAAGCTGCTTTGGGGTTTGGCAGATAAGATGTCCCAGCCGTATCCAGTTCCAGTTAGGAGGCGTTGAGAGTCTCCCATGGATGCCCAGATCTCCTGGCTTCCTGCACCATCTGTGCCTGAGCCAAGAGGAGTGGAGAATCCCCTCCTCAGACCCGCCTTCAAGGCAGCCTGTGCTTCAGGGGAGCAGATGAGGACAGGCTCTGTCTCTAGGCCCCCAGGAAGCACTTCAGCCCAACAACAGCCCTCGCCAGTTACTCAGCACGTCCCGCCTTGGGCAACTGGGAAAGCACAGTGGGGACAGTGGAGGCTGTTGAGCTCAGCCCCTTTCCCGATAGGGCATAATTAAGGAAAACACCTGTGTGGCTGCTAAAGCACTTCCCACTGTTCCCCCGTGCGAACGCTGTGCTCCGCAACCCTACAGGTGCCTCATTCCTTCCACCCAAGTGAGGCAGCACACGGCCGCAATGCGGAGAGCTGACAGGTTATTAGTCCAGGACTCCTTGAAGGATCTCTTAAGATTGATCTCTTACCAGTCCTCTGGTCGGGCCCCTCAGTCAGTGTGGCTTCCGTTTGCCTGACTGCAGCCTTAGGAAGGCTCACGCGTGAGGAGTAGACCGTCTCTTCCCAAATGCTCTTCTTTGGTCAGCAGTCTCTGTATCCCAAGCAGGCTCACGGAAGAGCTCTGGAGCTGCAGGAACCAGAAAACCTTGGACCACAACTGAAATACTGTAACCGTGGGCCGGATGCCACCCCAGGGGAAAACAACCAACCACAGTGAAATGAGATACAAGTGGGACGTATGGATTTTGTTGGAAACGTAGGAAAGGGAAATGATAGTAAATCAAAGGGCAAGCCTATCATTCTGAAAAGGCCTCTTCCTGCCGCTGAAGTTTATGGGATGCTTTGGTTACCACCAGGATCTTGTGGGGCCCCAGCTGCCCAGAGCAGAGGAGATAGACTCCCCTCTACCAGCAGCTGGATTGGTAACAGGATTCAGTGTGATGACAGGCCAGCTTTGTAATTTACTTCTTCCAGGGCAAAGCAACACTGCTTTCACTGTGAGCTTTAGAATATTTGAACAGATGAGTGAGTGAGCCTCAGAGACCCAGTAAAGAGAACTGCTGGATGTCAGAGGGGAGGGGAGGACTTCGAAGGAGCAGAACTGTATTCTGAAAGGACAGCTGTTTATTCACCCCACCGACTCCGAGCTACATCACTGCTTTAGTCTCTTCATAGCTTTTACCACTAACTGAAATTACCTTGTTTATGTTTGCTTACTTATTTATTATCATCTTACCAACTAAGACGTGACCTCTGCGAGAGCTGGACTCTTGTCTATCTTGTTCACAACTGTATCTTTAGAACCAGCCCACTGTCTGGCACATAGTAGGTATATAATAAATGTTTTGAATGAGGAAATGAATTTTTATTATTTGGGGACTGTTACCTTGAATAATTCTGCTTGGGCAACTTTCAGAGCTGGCATAGATCATCTTTATATTTTGGTGAACGGTAGGTGTGAGGGTTGTTTTCCTTCATGGAGAAGAGAGCATAGAAAATAATTCAAGGGCATTTTCTGCCTCCCAAAGGAGCTCTGTGGATCCTGTTTTTCTCCTGCAGTCTGTCAGGACTTTTGGAAAAGGTACGTTAGATGTTCTGGCATAAAGTTTATAACAAACGTTTATTAAGCACAGTGTACTTGCACTCTACGAAGAGTAGGGAGATAGAAGATGAGTATCAGAATTTCACGCTCTTAAGGGTTTCATAGTGTGCTGGAAAGTGAGAGATGTGCAAACAGACCGAGTCCATTTGTGCATAAGAGCTAGAATGGAGATGTGCATAGGTTACACCTGAGGGAAATACTTTGAACTTGGGAGAAAGATGGATAAAACGTTAATAGCTTCCTGGAAGAAATTAAGTCTATTCTGAGTATTGAAGGAGGAATAGGAATTCGCTCCAGGTTAGATGATAGGGAAGGGTATTCCAGTTACTCAGGTAGACATATGAGCATTATGATGCTTCAGAGACAAAAGAACCTGGTGTGTTGGGAACTGCAAGTGTAAGGTATGAGTGGACAAGTGGTGAGAGACTGGATTGGCTTGGTACCCATCCGTCATGCCTACAATAGACAGAGGACTTAAGAAAAGCTCTCTGAGGTAGAGAGGGGTTCCCAGATGACAGATGGCTAGGGGAGTTGGGTGAACTCCAGTGACTGAATGGACAGTTGAACTGAGGATCATTCATTTGTGCTTATATACCTGCATCGTCTTTCCAACTGTGAGTTCTTGCTCTTCAAGTTCGTCTGTTGGCCATCATGTCATTTACACTTTGAGCAAAAATAAGGGAAGAACCAGAAGAATGAAGTAAACTCAAATACCTCCATAATTTCTCAGTGAGCAGCCCTGTCTGAAATAGTAATTGAGTTAGAAATTGGCAATAAAATAAGGCTTCCAAATGATCCGTGGGTTTCCATTATACAGGTTTCCTTCATATCTTTATTACCATAGTAGGTACTGAGATGTGAGTCTTTGTGTGTCCATATCCATGTGCATATTTATATGATCATCTCTTGGAGGACATGTAGCACAAAAAAGACAGTATGACACATAACATGCTCCTTACCCAAGGGACAGAGTAGCTCTTCCCTCCTCCCTGTTTCAACATGGCTTTGTGGACATACAGAAGAAGCAGATAGCAGTGCGGAGGTCTACCTACAGAACTGCTTCCCAAGGTCAAAGATGAGAAGCTGTACAGGGTTGATTTAAGTCTGTATTTTGTCAGGCACATCCCCTTGGTGGCCCGTCAGTCAGTGCTAGAATACTTTCACTTCTACACTAATTATTGATAAATTTATATCGTGCAAATACTTATTATCTGGTATTACCATTTCTCAGAAAGATATGTAGGAAAAGAAATCAAGCTTCTGGCATGTCGGTGACCTTGAGCTAAGGGTCCCAGAACATAAATAACATTTATAGATGAACGTATTTTCCTGAATGGCCTCTGACTGACTTTTTGGATTTTTGAATGCAGTTGGCAATTTGAATCCAGTGTAATTTTTGTCTCCTGGGTAATGGGCAGTGTCTGTCTCCATTGTTGTTCTGGGATCTCAAGCACTCAAGTAGTTAACTCCTATGATACCACTCTTGTGATACCAAGGCTTTGGGGTCACCAGGAACATTTGCAGCTATGGGCATATGAGTCCCCCCAAATAAAATATTCACTAAGTGCTGCCATAGAGGCTTTCTGGTTTCCTTGTGACTTGAGCTGAAATTTTAAGACCTGAGCATGTCGTTTTCTTCCTATAATTACTCTGGTGCACATAGGAGCAGCATCCTGGTCCATGGTCCTTGCAGCATCACTACTGCCTTAACAGCTAAGTGCTACAGCCATTTGTTCACCCAAGACACTTGGTGCAGGAGGCACAGTCAACCACGATAATTTGATTAACCTGATGCAGCTGTTTACAAAGGAGACAAAATAAGGATATGTCCAGAATTACCCCAGAATCCCATCTTTGAGGGTCTGTTTCATAGGACCACTTCTGAGCACTGGCAT
This sequence comes from Aethalodelphis obliquidens, assembly GCF_003676395.1. NCBI lineage: Eukaryota > Metazoa > Chordata > Mammalia > Artiodactyla > Delphinidae > Aethalodelphis > Aethalodelphis obliquidens. The sequence continues at coordinate 8,850,314 of NW_020837981.1, read as the reverse complement.
ACCGGTTACTTTGAAAGAGAGAATTTAATATAGGAATTGGTTAAACAGTGTAATAGTTTGCCAGGGCTGCTTTAACAAATACCACATACTGAATCACTTTAACAAGCAAAATTTATTTTCTCACAGTTCTGGAGACAACAAGTCCAGGGTCAAAGGTGTTGGCAGGGTTGCTTTCTTCTGAGACCTCTCTCTTTGGCTTGCTGATGGCTGCCTTCTGGCTATGTCTTCACATGGTCACCCCTAGGTTTATGTGTTGGTGTCCTAATCTTCTTTTCTTATAAGGAGACCAGTCATATTGGATGAGGGCCTACCCTTATGAACTCTTTCTACCTTAATCACCACTTCTAAGGCCCTGTTTCCATATAGTCATATTTTAGGTACTAGGAGTTAGGTCTTCAACATATGAATTTTAAGGGGATCCAGTGCAACCCATAGCAAATGATTATTGGAGGACTTGAAAAGGCAAGGTGGGAACATTGAAAAACACAGAGACAGTAACTGTAAGAAGTAGCTATCCTGCCCTTAGGGCTAGAGGAATTAAAGCAAGAGATTTAAGAGAACCTGGATGCTTAGATAAGGGGTCTTGCAGAACTGGTGTACAGACCTCTGAGGATCAGGTGCTAGTGACTGGTGCTGGCATCTGTTGGGGGCACAATGCAACTGGTATTTGGGAGCATATAAAAAACTGGAAGGAATATGTCCTTCCTCCATCCCAAAGCCTTCCAGTCTCCCTTTAGTGCCCTCTATAGGTAGATCCTAACAGGTGTCCGCGGGTAAAGGACAAATGTAACCCCCAATTCACAGCCCCAGCAATTATACAGCATACTATTGAAGGATAGATTTGAGCTGAAAGACAATAACTTAATAACCAGTATAAGTTCCTTTAGCTTCTTTTTAAAAAATCATGTCCTGCTCTGTAATCTTGCTTTTATTACTTAGTAACATGCGAAAACATTTCCAATGTCCATACTCTTCTAGAGCATGAATTCTAATGGCTGCATTATGTATTCCGTCATAGGGATGTACCATAATTTACTTAACCAACTTCCTATTCTTAGCCATTAGGTGTTTTGAAATCTTATTGTTTTTATCAACAGTAATGCAGCCCACTAAATCTAAGCACATATCCTTAAATAATCCCTTAAGATAGATTTTTGAAGTGTAATTACTAAACTAAAAAACAAAAATATTTCTAAAGTAAAATCTCACTTTTTCTAAGCTACAGAAAACATGAAATATGTATGGTTCCTTCTGTTCTGGAATATAATGGGGTGAGATTATACTGTCCTGAAACATTGGATACAGGGGAGGGTTTAAATAGTGTCTGATGAATGCAAGCAAAAAGAAGTGGGATATAATTATTTCAGAGTGAAACAAAACCTTTCCTTTAAGAAAACATTTACAGGCAAGGGGACTGTTAATAGTAGCATCTGCATCAATTGGTAGAGACCATGTTGTTACTGACTTTTTTCTTTTTCTTAAAGAAGATGTTGGGGGTAGGAGTTTATTAATTAATTTATTTTTGCTGTGTTGTGTCCTCGTTTCTGTGCGAGGGCTTTCTCTAGTTGTGGCAAGTGGGGGCCACTCTTCATCGCAGTGCACGGGCCTCTCACTATCGCAGCCTCTCTTGTTGCAGAGCACAGGCTCCAGACGCGCAGGCTCAGTAGTTGTGGCTCATAGGCCTAGTTGCTCCGCGGCATGTGGGATCCTCCTAGACCAGGGCTCGAACCCAAGTCCCCTGCATTAGCAGGCAGATTCTCAACCACTGCGCCACCAGGGAAGCCCCTGATTTTAATACAGTTGCATTCTTAGCAGAACTAATTTTTTAAAGCATTTCCCTAAACAATCCAATTTTGCTTGGTGCTTATGGTTTGGACAAAGGAGCAGGCAGGGTTTGTATTAGTATTTATGGAGTGTAGCCTTGTACAGATCACACTGGCTGGAGGCTATTGCTATAAATCTATAGCGATGGTTGTTTTTGATTCCATTTTTAGTTTCTGAATTTTAGCCTTCATAATTAAAATTACATCTCATAAAATGTTGGCCCATGACAATTTTAGCTTTCTCCTGGGAGGCCCTGATTTTCTGAGATATGACACACTCGGCCCTCTGTGAAGGATAAAAGTCTTGATGGTTGTGAGCCAGATGTTTGAAGCCCACCTTCCTGATGGAGATTTGGTATGAAAATTTGGGTGCTCCCTTCAGAAACTCTGAGTCCAAGCCTTTGTCACCTCCCTGAGGACAATTCCAAGAAAGTTACTGCCCCTTGTGCTGGTTTCCTGGTGCCTGGGTATGCTCAGTTTCATAAGGCTAAATAAATTGATAAATTCAGCTGATTCAGAGCGTTTACATAATCTTTCCAATGTCAACAGTCATTTCAATTATCCTAACTTTATACTGAATCTCCAGAATCCAATTACTAGCTAATAATAATTGTCAGTTTTACTTTAAATCTCTAATGATAGGTCACCAGAGATGTGTAGAAGTAGGATTAAATCGCTGTACACTGTAGCTATGCCCAGCCTTAAATTACTCGCCTCTTATCTCTGGCTAACAGAGCTACTATATGTTTTGTCACCATTTTTTGCTAAATAGAATAAAGGTCACCAAAATTAATTTCATCTCCCTTAAATTAGCTTCTTAGTGTGATTTCTCACTTCAGTCAAAATTTATTTTTTAAAGAGCTTAACTTCATCTCTTTTATTTGAGACAGTGAGACTGTTCCAGAGCAAATGTCTTTTAATCACTGGCTGGCAAGTTTTGAGTCTTTCTTTTTATTAATAATTGCTGACCCTAAATTTAGGGAGAGTGTTGGAGGATATTTCTGTTTTATTTAAGCCATTGTATTCTTTTAAGCAGAGTAGACTGGGATCTTTCTGAGGAGTCTCAGAATAAGTTCTGAACCTTGCATAGACCAGGAAAGATAAAGTTACCACACACACAAAAAATTTTTCCCACATAAGAGATGATTTAGCAGGGAGTTTGTAATTAGGTAGTTTAGTTGCTTTTACTACTTTTTTTTTTTTTTTTTTTTTTTTTGCGTTACGCGGGCCTCTCACTGTTGTGGCCTCTCCCATTGCGGAGCACAGGCTCCAGTCGCGCAGCCTCAGCGGCCATGGCTCACAGGCCCAGCCACTCTGCGGCATGTAGGATCTTCCAGGACAGGGGACCGGGGCACGAACCCGTGTCCCCTGCATCGGCAGGCGGACTCCCAACCACTGTGCCACCAGGGAAGCCCTTTTACTACTTTTTAAATCATTTTCCAGTATATATCTCTGGCAATAGCTATCCTTTAACTGAAGCATATGTTTGGAAAGACTGGAGGGAGTGTAAAGTTAAACTTCTCGTAAAACAAGAAAAACACAGAAGGGCCACCTAAGTCAGAAACATATCCTAAAGACAGGATGATAGCACCTGTAACAAATTCTCTTTGCTCATCAAGGGAAATCCCAAGGCATCAAGAGTTGGGGGAGGGGAATGGTTAAAAAAAAGGACTGAAAGAGAGGGATCCATTTCCAGAAAGGCAGTGTGAGGAGCTCTGTGACCTGCTCCCCAGTGAAACAAGCATAACTAGTGACAATTATGAAAGAAAAAACCCCAACCATTTAACATCTCTGCATACTATCTTAGGGGTATACGGCAAATAAAGAAACATTTATTTGAGAAAGCCCAGTAAAACTCAAAAGAAATGATGAGATTCTGTGCCACTTGAATCATGACCCATTCCTTCCCTCCCCTCCCTAGCTTAGTATGATGAAAACTCTACACTGAGCATGTGTGCCAAGAAGGTGGGGATACCTAACCCTCAGCTCCCGGTCAAGAGGTATGGTATATTACTAAGAGAGACAGCCTGCTAGCACTTATTATTGCCTTCAACTCTGAGTTGTAGATGTTAAATTCCTGGTAAGTGCAACCATAATTTGGGGGTCTCCTTTCTCTACTTAACCCCCAATTATGGGGTAGAAGCTTTCTTCCAAGTGAAGCAAGCTAAGAATACTGGGGCCTTAATCACTCTTTCCCCAGTCTAATGATAAGGTACAGATTCCACACTGAGAGAGGCAAGCTGAGAACACCAGACACTACTGCCCCCTATCCAGTGGCTTAGGGGGAGAGGCAGTCCGTACGAACAGAGAGCTTTGAAATGTTCTCCAGTGGAACTGACCTTGTTTGGAACAGAATATGGAGAAGTTCAAGGCTAAGGGCACTTTGATAAAGAGTGGAGATTTTGTAGTAAGCAAATATGAAGAGTCCAATAACTCTATGAGAGCAGAAATCTAAACCAGGGCTAGTGAATTTACCATAGAGAACGACAGGAAAAAGACAGCTAAGAACTCTCCTGGGTTCACTATATAACTTAAAGACTACACTCAAAACTACCCCTGCCCATGTACAATTCAGTGGCATTAATTATATTCACAATATTGTACAAGCATCACTACCATATATTTCCTAAACTTTTTCATTACCCTGAGAAGAAAATCTATAATCATTAAGCAATAACTCTTCACTCCCTCCCCACCATGGACAGAGATTAACCACTAATTTATTAGAAACAAGAGGCCAAAAACCCAGTAGTATGACATATTCAAAGTGCTGGAAAAAAATACCTGTCAAACAAGAATCTAATATCCAGCAAAACTATCTTTCAAATATGAAGATGAAATAAGACATTCATTTTGTTTACAAATTAATACATTTTGTTTACCAAACAAAAGCTCGGTTTTCATTGCTAACAGACATGCCTTACAAAAAATACTAAGTGAAATTCTTCAGGCTGAAAGCAAAAGGACCACACACATTAATTCAGAACCACATTAAAAAGCAAAGATCCATTTACAATGCTTGGTGTCAGTCTATTTATCTCTTGTAAAAATAAAATGCAGTGTGTGTGTGAAAAAAACCCAAAAAAACAAAAAAAACACAAAGAAAACCAGCAAAGATAATTATATAATAAAACAAGATAATATAGATGTGTAATATTTCTCCTTTCTTCTCTAAATGGTTTTAAAAATAGGATATAGGATCAATGTAGAAAAAACCCAATTGAGTTTCTACACACTTGCACTGAACTATCTGAAAGTAAAATTGAGAACACAATTACATTTTTTTAACATCTTTATTGGAGTATAATTGCTTTACAATGGTGTGTTAGTTTCTGCTTTATAACAAAGTGAATCAGCTATACATATATCCCCATATCTCCTCTCTCTTCTGTCTCCCTCCCTCACCCCTCTAGGTGGTCACAAACCACTGAGCTGATCTCCCTGTGCTATGCGGCTGCTTCCCACTAGCTATCTATTTTACATTTGGTAGTGTATATATGTCCATGCCACTCTCTCACTTTGTCCCAGCTTACCCTTCCTCCTCCCCATGTCCTCAAGTCCATTCTCTACTAGGTCTGTGTCTTTATTCCCGTCCTACCCCTAGGTTCTTCATCACCATTTTTTTCCTTTACATTCCATATATATGTGTTAGCATACGGAATTTGTTTTTCCTTTCTGTCTTATTTCACTCTGTATGACAGACTCTAGGTCCATCTCCCTCACTACAAATAACTCAGTTTCGTTTCTTTTTATGGCTGAGTAATATTCCATTGTATATATGTGCCACATCTTTTTTATCCACTCATCTGTTGATGGACACTTAGGTTGTTTCCGTGTCTTGGCTATTGTAAATAGAGCTGCAATGATCATTGTGCTACATGACTCTTTTTGAATTATGGTTTTCTCAGGGTATATGCCCAGAAGAGGGGTCATATGCTGGGTCATATGGTAGTTTTATATTTAGTTTTTTTTTTTTTTTTTTTTTTTTTTTATATTTAGTTTTTTAAGGAACTGCCATACTGTTCTCCATAGTAGCTGTATCAATTTACATTCCCACCAACAGTGCAAGAGGGTTCCCTTTTCCGCACTCACTCCAGCATTTATTGTTAGTAGATATTTAATGATGGCCATTCTGACCTGTGTGAGGTGATACCTAATTGTAGTTTTGATTTCCATTTCTCTAATGATTAGTGATGTTGAGCATCCTTTCATGTGTTTGTTGGCAAACTGTATATCTTCTTTGGAGAAATGTCTGGGTTTTTGGTTTTTTTGATATTGAGCTGCATGAGCTGCTTGTAAATTTTGGAGATTAATCCTTTGTCAGTTGCTTCATTTGCAAATATTTTCTCCCATTCTGAGGGTGGTCTTTTCGTCTTGTTTATGGTTTCCTTTGCTGTGCAGAAACTTTAAAGTTTCATTAGATCCCATTTGTTTACTTTTATTTTTAATTCCATTTCTCTAGAAGGTGGGTCAAAAATGATCTTGCTGTGATGTATGTCATAGAGTGTTCTGCCTATATTTTCCTCATAAAGTTTTATAGTGTCTGGCCTTACATTTAGATCTTTAATCCATTTTGAGTTTATTTTTGTGTATGGTGTTAGGGAGTGTTCTCATTTCATTCTTTTACACGTAGCTGTCCAGTTTTCCCAGCACCACTTATTGAAGAGGCTTTCTTTTCTCCATTGTATATTCTTGCCTCCTTTATCAAAGATAAGGTAACTGTATGTGTGTGGGTTTATCCCTGGGCTTTCTATACTGTTCTATTGATCTATATTTCTGTTTTTGTGCCAGTACCATACTGTCTTGATTACTGTAGCTTTGTAGTATAGTCTGAAGTCAGGGAGCCTGATTCCTCCAGCTCCGTTTTTCGTTCTCAAGATTGCTTTTGCTATTCGGGGTCTTTTGGGTTTCCGTACAAATTGTGAAATATTTTGTTCTAGTTCTGTGAAAAATGCCATTGGAAGTTGGCTAGGGATTGCAGCATTGAATCTGTAGATTGCTTTGGGTAGTAGAGTCATTTTCACAATGTTGATTCTTCCAATCCAAGAACATGGTATTTGTATCATCTATTTGTATCCATCTATTTGTATCATCTTTAATTTCTTTCATCAGTGTCTTATAGTTCTCTGCATGCAGGTCTTTTGTCTCCTTAGGTAGGTTTATTCCTGGGTATTTTATTCTTTTTGTTGCAATGGTAAATGGGAGTGTTTCCTTAAATTCTTTTTCAGATTTTTCATCAGTATTGTATAGGAATGCAAGAGATTTCTGTGCATTAATTTTGTATCCTGCTACTTTACCAAATTCATTGATTAGCTCTAGTAGTTTTCTGGTAGCATCTTTAGGATTCTCTATGTATAGTATCATTTCAACTGCAAACAGTGACAGCTTTACTTCTTCATTTTCGATTTGGATTCCTTTATTTTTCTTTTTCTTCTCTGATGGCTGTGACTAAAACTTCCAAAACTATGTTGAATAATAGTTGTGAGTGTGGACAACCTTGTCTTGTTCGTGATCTTAGAGGAAATGGTTTCAATTTTTCACCATTGAGAATGATGTAGGCTGTGGTTTTGTCATATATGGCCTTTATTATGTTGAGGTAAGTTCCCTCTATCCCTACTTTCTAGGGCGTTTTTATCATACATGGGTGTTGAATTTTGTCAGAAGCTCTTTCTGCATCTATTGAGATGACCATATGGATTTTCTCCTTCAATTTGTTAATGTGGCGTATCAAATTGATTGATTTGCATATATTGAAGAATCCTTTCATTCCTTGAATAAGCCCCACTTGATCATGGTATAGGATCCCTTTAATGTGCTGTTGGATTCTGTTAGCTAGTATTGTGTGGAGGATTTTTGCATCTTGTTCATCAGTGATATTGGCCTGTAGTTTTCTTTCTTTGTGACATCTTTGTCTGGTTTTGGTATCAGGGTGATGGTGGCCTCGTAGAATGAGTTTGGGAGTGTTCCTCACTCTGCTATATTTTGGAAGAGTTTGAGAAGGATAGGCGTTAGCTCTTCTCTAAATCTTTGATAGAATTCGCCTGTGAAGCCATCTGGTCCTGGGCTTTTGTTTGTTGGAGGATTTTTACTCGCAGTCTCAATTTCAGTGCTTGAGATTGGTCATTTATATTTTCGATCTCTTCCTGGTTCAGTCTGAGAAGGCTGTGCTTTTCTAAGAATTTGTCCATTTCTTCCAGGTTGTCCATTTTATTGACATATAGCTGCTTGTAGTAATCTCTCATGATCCTTTGTATTTCTGCAGTGTCAGTTGTTACTTCTCCTTTTTCATTTCTAATACTATTTTTCTGAGTCTTCTCTCTTTTTTTCTTGATGAGTCTGGCTAATGGTTTATCAATTTTGTTTATCTTCTCAAAGAACCAGCTTTTAGTTTTATTGATCTTTGCTATTGTTTCCTTCATTTCTTTTACATTTATTTCTGATCTGATCTTTATGATTTCTTTCCTTCTGCTGACTTTGGGTTGTGTTTGTTCTTCTTTCTCTAACTGCTTTAGGTTTAAGGTTACATTGTTTATTTGAGATGTTTCTTGTGTCTTGAGGTAGGATTGTACTGCTATAGACTTCCCTCTTAGAACTGCTTTTGCTGCACCCCAAAGGTTTTGGGTCGTCATGTTTTCATTGTCATTTGTTTCTAGGTATTTTTAATTTCCTTTTTGATTTCTTTAGTGATCTCTTGGTTATTAAGTAGTGTCTTGTTTAGCCTCCATGTGTTTGTATTTTTTACAGATTTTTTTCCTGTAACTGATATCTAGTGTCATAGCATTGTGGTCAGATAAGATACTTGATATGATTTCAATTTTATTAAGTTTACCAAGGCTTGATTTGTGATCCAAGGTATGATCTATCCTGGAGAATGTTCCATGAGCACTTGAGAAGAAAGTGTATTCTGTTGTTTTTGGGTGGAATGTCCTATAAATATCAGTTAAATCCATTTTGTTTAATGTATCATTTAAAGCTTGTGTTTCCTTATTTATTTTCATTTTGGATGATCTGTCCATTGGTGATAGTGAGATGTTAAAGTCCCCTACTATGATTGTGTTATTGTCGATTTCCCCTTTTATGGCTGTTAGCATTTTCCTTAAATATTGAGGTACTCCTATGTTGGGTGCATAAATATTTACAATTGTTATATCTTCTTCTTGGATCGATCCCTTGATCATTATGTAGTGTCCTTCTTTGTCTCGTGTAACAGTCTTTATTTTAAAGTCTATTTTGTCTGATATGAGAATTGCTCCTCCAGGTTTCTTTTGATTTCCATTTGCATGGAATATCTTTTTCCATCCCCTCACTTTCCGTCTGTATGTGACCCTAGGTATGAAGTGGGTCTCTTGTAGACAGCATATATACGGGTCTTGTTTTTGTATGCATTCAGCCAGTCTCTGCCTTTGCTTGGAGCATTTAATCCATTTACATTTTAGGTAATTATTGATAAGTATGTTCGTATTACCATTGTCTTAATTGTTTGGGGTTTGTTATTGTAGGTCTTTTCCTTCTCTTGTATTTCCTGCCTAGAGAAGTTCCTTTAGCATTTGTTATAAAGCTGGTTTGGTAGTGCTAAATTCTCTTAGCTTTTGCTTGTCTCTAAAGGTTTTAATTTCCCTCTCGAATCTGAATGAGATCCTTGCTGGGTATAGTAATATTGGTTGTAGGTTTTTCCCTTTCATCACTTTAAATATGTCTTGCCAGTCCCTTCTGGCTTGCAGAGTTTCTGCTGAAAGATCAGCTCTTAACCTTATGGGGATTCCCTTGTGTGTATTTGTTGTTTTTCCCTTGCTGCTTTTAATACTTTTTCTTTGTATTTAATTTCTGATAGTTTAATTAATTTGTGTCTTTGCATGTTTCTCCTTAGATTTATCCTGTATGGGACTCTCTGAGCTTCCTGAACTCATTGACTATTTCCTTTCCCATATTAGGGAAGTTTTCAACTATAATCTCTTCACATATTTCCTCCGACCCTTTCTTTCTCTCTTCTTCTGGGACCACTATAATTCGAATGTTGGTGCATTTAATGTTGTCCCAGAGGTCTCTAAGACTGTCCTCAATTCTTTTCATTCTTTTTTCTTTATTCTGCTCTACGGTAGTTATTTCTACTATTTTATCTTCCAGGTCACTTATGCATTCTTCTGCCTCAGTTTTTCTGCTATTGACTCCTTGTAGAGAATTTTTAATTACATTTTTTGTGCTGTTCATTATTTGTTTGCTCTTTAGTTCTTCTAGGTCCTTGTTAAACGTTTCTTGTATTTTCTGCATTCTGTATCCAAGATTTTGTATCATCTTTACTCTCAATACTCTGAATTCTTTTTCAGGTAGACTGCCTATTTCCTCTTCATTTGTTTGATCTGGTAGGTTTTTACCTTGCTCCTTCATCTGCTGTGTGTTTCTCTGTATTCCCATATTGCTTAACTTACAGTGTCTGGGCTGTCCTTTTCACAGTTTTGTAGTTCCCGTTGTTTTTGGTGTCTGCCCCCAGTGTCTAAGGTTAGTTCAGTGGGTTGTGTAGGCTTCCTGATGGAGGGGACTGGTGCCTGTGTTCTGATGGGTGAGGCTGGATGTTGTCTTTCTGGTGGGCAGGACCACGTCCGGTGGTGTGTTTTGAGGTGTTTGTGACCTTATTATTATTTTAGGCAGCCTGTGTGCTAATGGATCATGTTGTGTTCCTGTCCTGCTAGTTGTTTGGTATAGGGTGTCCCACATTGTAGCTTGCTGGTCATTGAATGGAGCTGGATCTTAGCATTGAGATGGAGATGTCTGGGAGAGTTTTCACTGTTTGATATTTTGTGGAGCCAGGAGGTCTCTGGTGGACCAATGTCCTTAACTCAGCTCTCCCACCTCAGGGGCATAGTCCTGACACCCGGCCAGAGCACCAAGACCCTGTTAGCCTCGCAGCTCAGAAGAAAAGGGAGAAGGAAAGAAAGGAAGGAAGGAAGGATGGAAGGGAAAATTATTAAAATAAAAAATAAATAATTATTAAAAATTAAAAGGTAATAAAAAAAAGAAAGAAAGAGGAGAGCAACCAAACCACAAAACAAATCCACGAATGATAACAAGCGCTATAAACTATATTAAAAAAATAAAACAAAAGAAAAAAATGGACAGACAAAACCCTAGGACAAATAGTAAAAGCAAAGCTGTACAGGCAAAATCACACAAAGAAGCATACACACTCAGAAAAAGAAAAAAAGGAAAAATATATATATATCTATATATAAAAGAAAAAAAGGGAGGAACTGAGCAACCAAATCAATAAACAAATCTACCAATGATAAGAGACTCTAAATACTAAACTAAGATAAACATAAAACCAGAAACAAATTAGATGCAGAAAGCAAACCACAAGTCTACAGTTGCTCCCAAAGTCCACTGCCTCAATTTTGGGATAATTCATTGTCCATTCATGTATTCCACAGATGCAGGGTACATCAAGCTGATTGTGGAGAGTTAATCCGCTGCTCCTGAGGCTGCTGGGAGAGATTTCCCTTTCTCTTCTTTGTTCGCACAGTTCCTGCGGATCAGCTTTGGATTTGGACCCGCCTCTGCGTATAGGTTGCCTGAGGGCATCTTTTCCCACCCTGACAGGGCAGGGTTAAAGTAGCGGCTGATTCTGGGGCTCTGGCTCACTCAGGCTGGGGGGAGGGAGTGGTACGGAATAAGGGGTGAGCCTGCGGCAGCCGAGGCCGGCATGACATGACAACAGCCTGAGGCGCGCTGTGTGTTCTCCTGGGGAAGTTGTCCCTGGATCATGGGACCCTGGCAGTGGTGGGCTGCATAGGCTCCTGGGAGGGGATGTGTGCATAGTGACCTGTGCTTGCACACAGGCTTCTTAGTGGCTGCAGCAGCAGCCTTAGCATTTCATGCCTATATGTGATGTCCACGCTGATAGCCATGGCTTGCGCCCGTCTCTGGGGCTCGTTTAGGTGGTGCTCTGAATCCCCTCTCCTCGCACACCCTGAAACAATGGTCTCTTGTTTCTTAGGCCGTTCCAGACTTTTTCCCGGACTCCTTCCCGGCTAGCTGTGGTGCACTAGCCCCTTTCAGTCTGTGTTCACGCAGCCAACCCCAGTCCTCTCCCTGGGATCTGACCTCTGAAGCTCGAGCCTCAGCTCCCAGCCCCCACTCACCCCAGCAGGTGAGCACACAAGCCTCTTGGGCTGGTGAGTGCTGGTTGGCACTGATCCTCTGTGTGAGAATCTTTCCGCTTTGCCCTCTGCACCCCCGTTGCTGCACTCTCCTCCATGACTCTGAAGCTTCCCCCTTGCCACGCCCCATCTCTACCAGTGAAGGAACTTCCTAGTGTGTGGGAACTTTTCCTCCTTCACAGCTCCCTCCCAGAGGTGCAGGTCCCGTCCCTATTCTTTTGTCTCTGTTTTTTCTTTTTCCTTTTGCCCTACCCAGGTACGTGGGGAGTTTCTTGCCTTTTGGGAAGTCTGAGGTCTTCTGCCAGCATTCATTAGATGTTCTGTAGGAGTTGTTCCACATGTAGATATATTTCCGATCTATTTGTGTGGGTAGGAAGGTGATCTCCATGTCTTAACTCCTCCACCATCTTGAATGTCTCCTCCACAATTACATTTAAAATAGCATGGATGTGAGAATGGCACTATTCCCCCAAATTGATCTTACAGATTCAATGCAATTGACTTTCTTTCTAATTTCAAAATTTACACAACGCTGTAGTAATCAAGACAGTGTGATACTGGCACAAGGACAGACATAAAGATCAATGGAATAGAACTGAGAGTCTGGAAAGGAGCCATCACATTTACAGTCAACTGATTTTTGATGAGGGTACCAAGACAATTCAATGGGGAAAAGTAGTCACTGCAATAAGTGGCACTGGGGTAATTAAATAAGTCACATCAAATAAGTGGCACTGGGGTAATTGAATAAGTCACATCAAATAGCATGAAGTTGGGACCCTTAGCACGATTTACTCAAAATGAATCGAAGGCCTAAGGGTAAGATCTAAAAGTATAAAACTCTTAGAAGCAAACATGGGTATAAATCTTTGTAGCCTTGGGTTAGGTAGCAGTTTCTTAGATACGACACCAAAATCACAAGGGCCAAAATTAAATTAAATAAATAAACAAACAAACAAATAAATAAATAAATTGAACTTCATCAAAATTAAAATCCTGTATTCTTCAAAGAACACCATCAACAGTGTGGAAAGACAAGCCATAGAATGGTGGAAGACTTGCAAATTATATATCTGATAAAGGGTTTGTATTCAGAATACATAAAGAACACTTAAAACTCAATAATAAAAAGGCAATTATCCCATTTTAAAAATGGGCAAAAGATCTGAATAGATATGTGATCAAAGAAGATACACAGATAATCAATAAACACACAACCAGATGCTCAACATTATTAGTCATCAGGGAACTGCAAATCAATATGTCAGAGATACCACTTCATACCCACTAAATTGGCTTTCATTTTTTAGAAAAGACAGACAATAGCCAGTGTAGGCAAGGTTGTAGAGGAATGGGAACCCACGTGTGCTGTCGCTCGGAATATAGAGTGGTGACGACACTTTGGAAAACAATTTATGTTAGTTTCTCAAAGGTTAAACATAGACTTACCATGTAATCTAAGCAATTCTACTCCTAGGTATATACTCAGGAAAACCGAAAACATATGCCCACTCAGAAAAACTTGTACATGAATGTTCATAGATTCATAACTCATGACAGCCCCTCTCCAAAATGGAAAAAACTCAAATGATGAATTGGATAAAAAAAAATATCCACACAGTAGAATATTTGGCAGTTAAAGAAAGGAAGTACTGATGTATGCTGTAACCTGGATGAACCTTTAAAACTTTATGCTAAGTGAAAGAACCCAGTTACAAAAGACCACATATAGTGTAATCTATATTATCTATATGGAATCTGTAGAGATGGAAAGATTAGTGGTTGCCCAGGGCTGAGAGGGTTGGGGGGGAAAATGAGGAATGACTACTAATCGGCATGAGATTTCCTTTTGGTTGAAAATGTTCTCAAATTGTGGTGACGATTGCTTAACTGTGAATATATAAAAGAGCGTGAATATACACTTTAAAATAGTAAATTTTATGCCATGTTTATTGTGTTTCAATAAAGCTTTTATTTAAATAAACTATACTATAGTCAGAAAACATGGATTTAATCCCCGTTTTGCATTTTTCTGCCAATAAGATTTTAGACAGTTTGCATATTTGTGGGCCTTGGTGTGATTATCTCTAAGACAATAGCTTGGACTAAGAAGTTCTTAAAGGAAGCAGTTGACAAGGGAGAGAGGGGCTTAGTTAGGGATTACAGTGACCAAGAAGGCATCTCCCACACAGAGCCAGCTTCATGGGTGCAACCTATGTAGTCACACTGGGCCCCCTACTCAGAATGTCCAATGCTTGGTTTAATTCTCTGCTGTTTCAGTCTTGAATTTCTTAAGTTTTGAGCAAAGAGTCATGCATTTTCATGAAGCACTGGGCCCCATGAATTATGTCACCAGTTCCGATCCTACAGGTAGCGGGAAGGGGCTGGGGATCCTTTAACATCCTGCAGTGCACAGGGCAGCCCTGTACGGTGAATTAATTGCCCTGCCCAAAATGCCATGATGAGAAACACTGATTGCTAAGGAATGGTTGAACTCTGAAGTCCCGTGGTTTTTAACTACCTACTAGAAAACGAATCTGAAACTTTCAAACATAGTATGTGTCCCTCAGGAAAGTCACTTTGATGTATGTACTCTACCTAAAAGAAAAGTGTAGAGGTTACAAGGCATTTGGGGGTTTTGTACCTCATTTTGTTTCCTGAGCCTGATGATATACTGTATATGAAACATCTACGCTTAGCCCTTCTTCTCTTCCATTAACTGGCCTGTCAAAATTTAGACAATTACAGCATCAACTTGTTTTGTTGCTGGTATTCGGAGATTCCTTAAGAAATTGCCAACGAGGTAGGCACTGTGGCAAAAGCAATTATGATTCCTAGAGAATTTCTGATGAATAATAAAGTTCTAAGCTGATGGCTTTACTTAGGTTGTTTCATCTAGTTTTCCCATCAGTCTTTAAGGTTGATTTTGATTATCCCAACTTTACAGGGGAAGAAACTGAATCTCAGAAAGGTTAACAGAGAAAGATCAGAAGAAAATAGGATGTCTTCTTTGTTAACTTCTCAGTGACTGTTAGATGAAATCTGAAATCCATAGGTAGCTCTTTCCTTCATTGCCCGTTTTCCCAAACATACTAGGTCTTACTAGAAGAATTAGTGTTGGAATCCACTGATATACGATATTGTTATACAATTATAAAAACATATGGTGGTGTTATTTTCGTGTTACACCGAGATTTATTAAATGCCCAGGTTAAGTATTTATTACTCTACCTGAGACAAAAATACTGAATTGGAAAGTGAAAGACACAATCATTTCTAGAGTCATAGAATGTTAGATCTGGAAGAAATCTTAAAGAACTCCTGTGCCAACCCACACATTTTATTGGTGTCGTATGTGAAATCTGGGTAGGTTTAATATCTTACCTGTGTTGACATAACTGATGCATGACATTAGTGACAAAGCCAGGGATATAATTTGTGAAATAAAGTCAATTCTAGGTTAATAAGTCTTTCTAAACATTACCTTGTCTCTCTGGTCAGTTTTGTTTACTTGAAATAGAAAAACCGATTTGATGGTTTGATAGATTTCTTCTTCAATAGAAACAATTTATGTGAGGTTTAGACAGGCTGTGGATATCCGGTATGTGTGAGGAATAGGTTTTGAGCCTTCTTTATCTCAACATAGAGTTGTCCTCTTCGAAAAGGACTTCAACTTATATAGTAGAACCCAGTAAAAATAATTTCTCCACAAGTTCAAAGAACAGATTACAGACAATTCACGTATGTTGAAGGAAAAAGAAATTCTATCACTGGGGCAGTGAGTCAGTGGTAGGAATAATGGGGATGAAATTGAAAGTGAAGTATTTAGAAAGGTTAGAAAAAATGTTCTAATTCATACTTCCGGAGCACTTTAGAGTTAACCTTATTTGTCGCTTACCGATCTCTTATTTTTGGAGGCATCAAGATGTGAAGCTGGGCAGTTTAGTAAATTAATATGGATTGTGAACCCTTCTCGATATCTCCCTTTTCTTCTACAACTTAATTAAATGATATTAAAACCAGGTGGTCCAAACTTTTTTTTAACATCTTTATTGGAGTATAATTGCTTTACAATGGTGTGTTAGTTTCTGCTTTATAACAAAGTGAATCAGTTATACATATACATATGTTCCCATATCTCTTCCCTCTTGCATCTCCCTCCCTCCCACCCTCCCTATCTCACCCCTCTAGGTGGTCACAAAGCACCGAGCTGATCTCCTTGTGCTATGTGGCTGCTTCCCACTAGCTATCTATTTTACGTTTGGTAGTGTATATATGTCCATGCCACTCTCTCTCTTTGTCACAACTTACCCTTCCCCCTCCCCATATCCTCAAGTCCATGCTCTAGTAGGTCTGTGTCTTTATTCCCATCTTACCCCTAGGTTCTTCATGACATTTTTTTTTTTTCTTAGATTCCATATATATGTGTTAGCATATGGTATTTGTCTTTTCTATCTGATTTACTTCACTCTGTATGACAGACTCTAGGTCCATCCACCTCATTACAAATAACTCAATTTCGTTTCTTTTTATGACTAATACTCCATTGTATATATGTGCCATATCTTTATCCATTCATCCGATGATGCACACTTAGGTTGCTTCCATCTCCTGGCTATTGTACATAGAGCTGCAATGAGCATTTTGGTACATGACTCTTTTTGAATTATGGTTTTCTCAGGGAATATGCCCAGTAGTGGGATTCCTGGGTCATATGGTAGTGCTATTCCTAGTTTTTTAACGAACCTCCATACTGTTCTCTATAGTGGCTGTACCAATTCACATTCTCACCAGCAGTACAAGAGTGTTCCCATTTCTCCACACCCCTCCAGCATTTATTGTTTTTAGATTTTTTGATGATGGTCATTCTGACTGGTGTGAGATGATATCTCATTGTAGTTTTGATTTGCATTCCTCTAATGATTAATGATGTTGAGCATTCTTTCATGTGTTTGTTGGCAGTCTGTATATCTTCTTTGGAGAAATGTCTATTTAGGTCTTCTGCCCATTTTTGGATTGTGTTGTTTGTTTTTTGTTATTGACCTGCATGAGCTGCTTGTAAATTTTAGAGATTAATCCTTTGTCAGTTGCTTCATTTGCAAATATTTTCTCCCATTCAGAGGGTTGTCTTTTGGTCTTGTTTATGATTTCCTTTGCTGTGTAAAAGCTTTTAAGTTTCATTAGGTCCCATTTGTTTATTTTTGTTTTTAATTCCATTTCTCTAGGAGGTGGGTCAAAAAGGATCTTTCTGTGATTTATGTCATAGAGTGTTCTGCCTATGGCTTCCTCTATCAGTTTGATAGTTTCTGACCTTACATTTAGGTCTTTAATCCATTTTGAGTTTATTTTTGTGTATGGTGTTAGGGACTGTTCTAAACTCATATTTTTACATATACCTGTAAAGTTTTCCCAGCACCACTTACTAAAGAGGCTGTCCTTTCTCCACTGTACATTCCTGCCTCCTTTATCAAAGATAAGGTGACCATATGTGCGTGGGTTTATCGCTGGGCTTTCTGTCCTGTTCCATTGATCTATCTTTCTGTTTTTGTGTCAGTACCATACTGTCTTGATTACTGTAGCTTTGTAGTATAGTCTGAAATCAGGGAGCCTGATTCCTCCAGCTCTGTTTTTCGTTCTCAAGATTGCTTTTGCTATTCGGGGTCTTTTGTGTTTCCATACAAATTGTGAAAGCTTTTGTTCTAGTTCTGTGAAAACTGCCGGTGGTAGTTTCATAGGGATTGCATTGAATCTGTAGAATGCTTTGGGTAGTAGAGTCATTTTCACAATGTTGATTCTTCCAATCCAAGAACATGGTATATCTCTCCATCTATTTGTATCATCTTTAATTTCTTTCATCAGTATCTTATAATTTTCTGCATACAGGTCTTTTGTCTCCTTAGGTAGGTTTATTCCTAGATATTTTATTCTTTTTGTTGCAATGGTAAATGGGAGTGTTTTCTTGATTTCTCTTTCAGATTTTTCATCATTAGTGTATAGGAATGCAAGAGATTTCTGTGAATTAATTGTGTATCCTGCTACTTTACCAAATTCATTGATTAGCTCTAGTAGTTTTCTGGTAGCATCTTTAGGATTCTCAATGTATAGTATCATGTCATCTGCAAACAGTAACAGCTTTACTTCTTCTTTTCGATTTGGATTCCTTTTATGTCCTGTTCTTCTCTGATGGCTGTGGCTAAAACTTGGAAAACTATGTGAATAAGAGTGGTGAGAGTGGGCAACCTTGCCTTGTTCCTGATCTTAGTGAAAATGGTTTCAGTTTTTAGCCATTGAGGACAATGTTGGCTGTGGGTTTGTCATGTATGGCCTTTATTATGTTGAGAAAAGTTCCCTCTATGCCTACTTTCTGCACGGTTTTTATCATAAATGGGTGTTGAATTTTGTTGGAAGCTTTCTTTGCATCTATTGAGAGGATCATATGATTTTCCTCCTTCAATTTGTTAATAGGGTGTATCACGTTGATTGATTTGCATATATTGAAGAATCCTTGCATTCCTGGAATAAACCCCACTTGATCATGCTGTATGATCCTTTTAATGTGCTGTTGGATTCTGTTTGCTAGTATTTTGTTGAGGATTATTGCATCTATGTTCATCAGTGATATTGGCCTGTAGTTTTCTTTCTTCGGGACATCCTTGTCTGGTTTTGGTATCAGGGTGACGGTGGTTTCGTAGAATGGCTTTGGGAGTGTTCCTCCCTCTGCCATATTTTGGAAGAGTTTGAGAAGGATAGGTGTTAGCTCTTCTCTAAATGTTTGATAGAATTCACTGTGGAGCCATCTGGTGCTGGGCTTTTGTTTGTTGGAAGATTTTTAATCACAGTTTCAATTACAGTGCTTGTGATTGGTCTGTTCATATTTTCTCTTCCTTCCTTATGCAGTCTTGGCAGGTTGTGCATTTCTAAGACTTTGTCCATTTCTTCCAGGTTGTCCATTTTATTGGCATAGAGTTGCTTGTAGTAATCTCTCAAGATCTTTTTATTTCTGCAGTGTCAGTTGTTACTTCTCCTTTTGCATTTCTAATTCTATTGATTTGAGTCTTCTCCCTTTTTTTCTTGATGAGTCTGGCTAATGGTTTATCAATTTTGTTTATCTTCTCAAAGAACAAGCTTTTAGTTTTATTGACTTTGCTATCGTTTCCTTCATTTCTTTTTCATTTATTTCTGATCTGATCTTTATGATTTCTTTCCTTCTGCTAACTTCGGGGTGTTTTTGTTCTTCTTTCTCTAATTGCTTTAGGTGGAAGGTTAGTTTGTTTATTCGAGATGTTTCCTGTTTCTTAAGGTAGGATTGTATTGCTATAAACTTCCCTCTTAGAACTGCTTTTGCTGCACCCCATAGGTTTTGGGTCATCGGGTCTCCATTGTCATTTGTTTCTAGGTATTTTTTGATTTCCTCTTTGATTTCTTCAGTGTTCACTTCGTTAGTAAGTAGTGTATTATTTAGCCTCCATGTGTTTGTATTTTTTACAGATCTCTTCCTGTAATTGATATCTAGTCTCATAGCATTGTGGTTGGAAATGATACTTGATACAATTTCAATTTTCTTAAATTTACCAAGGCTTGATTTGTGACCCAAGATATGATTTATCCTGGAGAATGTTCCATGAGCACTTGATAAAAATGTGTATTCTGTTGTTTTTGGATGGAATGTCCTATAAGTATTAATTAAGTCCATCTTGTTTAATATATCATTTAAAGCTTGTGTTTCCTTATTTATTTTCATTTTGAATGATCTGTCCGTTGGTGAAAGTGGAGTGTGAAAGTCCCCTACTATGATTGTGTTACTGTCGATTTCCCCTTTTATGGCTGTTAGTATTTGCCTTATGTATTGAGGTTCACCTATGTTGGGTGCATAAATATTTACAATTGTTATATCTTCTTCTTGGATCGATCCCTTTATCATTATGTAGTGTCCTTCTTTGTCTCTTGGAATAGTCTTTATTTTAAAGTCTATTTTGTGTGATATGAGAATTGCTCCTCCAGGTTTCTTTTGATTTTCATTTGCATGGAATATCTTTTTCCATCCCCTCACTTTCAGTCTGTATGTGTCCCTAGGTCTGAAGTGGGTCTCTTGTAGACAGCATATATATGGGTCTTGTTTGTGTATCCATTCAGCCAGTCTGTGTCTTTTGGTGGGAGCATTTAATCCATTTACATTTAAGGTAATTATCAATAGGTATGTTCCTATTCCCATTTTCTCAATTGTTTTAGGTTTGTTATTGTAGGTCTTTTCTGTCTCTTGTGTATCTTGCCTAGAGAAGTTCCTTTAGCATTTTTTGTAAAGCTGGTTTGGTGGTGCTGAACTCTCTCAGCTTTTGCTTGTCTGTAAAGGTTTTAATATCCCCATCAAATCTGAATGAGATCCTTGCTGGGCAGAGTAATCTTGGTTGTAGGTTTTTCTCCTTCATCACTTTAAATATGTCCTGCCAGTCCCTTCTGGCTTGCAGAGTTTCTGCTGAAAGATCAGCTCTTAACCTTATGGGGATTCCCCTGCGTGTTATTTGTTGTTTTTCCCTTGCTGCTTTTAATATGTTTTCTTTGTATTTAATTTTTGACAGTTTGATTAACATGTGTCTTGGCCTGTTTCTCCTTGGATTTATCCTGTATGGGACTCTCTGTGCTTCCTGGACTTGATTAACTATTTCCTTTCCCATATTAGGGACGTTTTCAACTATAATCTCTTCAAATATTTTCTCAGTCCCTTTCTTTTTCTCTTCTTCTGGGACCCCTATAATTCAAATGTTGGTGCGTTTAATATTGTCCCAGAGGTCTCTGAGACTGTCCTCAGTTCTTTTCATTCTTTTTTCTTTATTCTGCTCTGCAGTAGTTTTTTCCACTATTTTATCTTCCAGGTCACTTATCCGTTCTTCTACCTCAGTTATTCTGCTATTGATCCCTTCTAGAGTATTTTTAATTTCATTTATTGTGTTGTTCATCGTTGCTTGTTTCCTCTTTAGTTCTTCTAGGTCCTTGTTAAATGTTTATTTCATTTTCTCCCTTCTATTTCCAAGGTTTTGGATCATCTTTACCATCATTATTCTGAATTCTTTTTCAGGTAGACTGCCTATTTCCTCTTCATTCGTTAGGTCTGGTGGGTTTTTATCTTGCTCCTTCATCTGCTGTGTGTTTTTCTGTCTTCTCATTTTGCTTATCTTACTGTGTTTGCAGTCTCATTTTTGCAGGCTGCAGGTTCGTAGTTCCCTTTGTTTTTGGTGTCTGTCCCCAGTGGCTAAAGTTGGTTCAGTGGGTTGTGTAGGCTTCCTGGTGGAGGGGACTCTTGCCTGTGTTCTGGTGGATGATGCTGGATCTTTCTGGTGGGCAGGTCCACGTCTGGTGGTGTGTTTTGGGGTGTCTGTGGCCTTAGTATGATTTTAGGCAGCGTCTCTGCTAATGGGTGGGGTTGTGTTCCTGTCTTGCTAGTTGTTTGGCATAGGGTGTCCAGCACTGTAGCTTGCTGGTCGTTGAGTGAAGCTGGGTCTTGGTGTTGAGATGGAGATCTCTGGGAGATTTTCGCCATTTGGTATTACGTGGAGCTGGGAGGTCTCTTGTGGACCAGTGTCCTGAAGTTGGCTCTCCCACCTCAGAGGCACAGCACTGACTCCTGGCTGTAGCACCAAGAGCCTTTCATCCACACGGCTCAGAATAAATGGGAGAAAAAGTAGAAGGAAGGAAGGAAGGAAGGGTGGGAGGGAGGGAGGGAGGGAGGAAAGAAGGAAGGAAGGAAGGAACGGAGGGTGAGAGGAAGAAGATAAAATAAAGTAAGAGAAAATAAAATAGAGTTATTAAAATAAAAAATGAAAAATAATTATGAAGAATAAATTTTTTAAAAAAAGAGAAGCAAAAAACGGATGGACAGAGCCCTAGGACAAATGGTGAAAAGCAAAGCTATACAGACAAAATCTCACACAGAAGCATACACATACCCACTCACAAAAAGAGGAAAAGGGGAAAAAATAATAAATCTTGCTCTCAAAGTCCACCTCCTCAATTTGGGATGATTCGTTGTCTATTTAGGTATTTCACCGATGCAGGGTACATCAGGTTGGTTGTGGAGATTTAATCCACTGCTCCTGAGGCTGCTGGGAGAGATTTCCCTTTCTCTTCTTTGTTCCTACAGCTCCCGGGGTTCAGCTTTGGATTTGGTCCTGCCTCTCTGCGTGTAGGTCGCCTGAGGGCGCCTCTTCTTCGCTCAGACAAGATGGGGTTAGAGGAGCAGCTGATTCTGGGGCTCTGGCTCACTCAGGCTGGGGGAGGGAGGGGCACAGAGTGCGGGGTGAGCCTGCGGCTGCAGAGGCCACCGTGACATTGCACCAGCCTAAGGCGCACTGTGCGTTCTCCCGGGGAGGTTGTCCCTAGATCCCGGGACCCTGGCAGTGGTGGACTGCACAGGGGAGGTGTGGATAGTGACCTGTGCTTGCACACAGGCTTCTTGGTGGCGGCAGCAGCAGCCTTAGCGTCTCATGCCCGTCTCTGGGGTCCACGCTGTTAGCTGCAGCTCGCGCCGTCTCTGGAGCTCCTTTAAGCAGCGCTCTTAATCCCCTCTCCTCGCGCACCAGGAAACAAAGAGGGAAGAAAAAGTCTCTTGCCTCTTCGGCAGGTCCAGACTTTTCCTCGGACTCCCTCCCGGCTAGCCGTGGTGCACTAACCCTTTCAGGCTGTGTTCACACTGCCAGTCCTCTCCCTGTGATCCGAACAAGCCCGAGCTTCAGCTCCCAGCCCCCGCCCATCCCGGCGGGTGAGCAGACAAGCCTCTCGGGCTGGTGAGTGCCGGTCGGCACCGATCCTCTGTGTGGGAATCTCTCCGCTTTGCCCTCCGCACCCCTGTTGCTGTGCTCTCCTATGCGGCTCCGAAGCTTCCCCCTCTGCTACCCGCAGTCTCCGCCCGCGAAGGGGCTTCCTAGTGTGTGGAAACCTTTCCAACTTCACAGCTCCCTCCCAATGGTGCAGGTCCCGTCCCTATCCTTTTGTCTCTGTTTATTCTTTTTTCTTTTGCTCTACCCAGGTACGTGGAGGAGTTTCTTGCCTTTTGGGAGGTCTGAGGGTGTTCTTTAGGAGTTGTTCCACGTGTAAATGTATTTCTGATGTATCTGTGAGGAGGAAGGTGATCTCCGCGTCCTACTCTTCTGCCATCTTCTCCTGTCTCCCTGGTCCAAACTTTTTGATGTTTTATTTCGTTATACACTTTTTCCCCTTTAATTCTACAGGACACATCTCTGATTCTGTGTTTGATTCTAAGACAGTAGCCCTGATAAGATCAACCTCAGGGATTCCTTCTCAAGCTTTGGCACAGGGCCTGAAATAACCTTTCCTTGGCCTGACTCCTCTGATGAGCGATCTTAGTACATTTATGACAGAAATGAAGACTGGGCTATAAGTACTGAGATATAATGAGCATATTACATTGTACTAGTTTAAGACATAATGAGTTGATATATGTATATATTGTGAAATGATTACCACCACAAGTTTAGTTAACATCCATCACTTGTATAGTTACCATAGTTTTTCTTGTGATGAGAACTTTTAAGATCTACTGTCCTAGCCACTTTCAAATGTACAGTGCGGTATTGTTAACCATAGTCACCATGCTATGTATTATATCACCAGAACTTATTCATCATATAACTGGAATTTTGTCCCCTTTGACCAGCTTTACTCATTTGGCCCATCCCCCACACCCCCTCCCCCACCACCACCTTTGGCAACTACCAATCTATTCTTTGTTTCTATGAGTTCAGTTTTGTTAGATTCCACATATAAGTGAAATCATACAGTATTCGTCTTTCTCTTTCTGGCTTATTTCACTTAGCATGATGCCCACAAGGTCCATCCATGTTGTTGCAAATGGAAGAATTTCCTTCTTTGTTATGGCTGTATAATATTCCATTGTATATACAGTATACCATTTATGTCGATATATACCACATTTTCTTTATCCATTCGTCCATTGATAGACAGGTTGTTTCCACAACTTGGTTGTTGTAAATAATGCTGCAGTGAACATGGGTGGAGGTACAGGTATCTCTTCAACATAGTCATTTTGTTTCCTTTGGATATATACCTAGAAGTGGAATTGCTGAATCATATGGTAGTTCTGTTTTTAATTTTCTGAGGCACCTCCGTACTGTTCTCCATAGTGGCTGTATCAATTTACATTCCCACCAACAGTGCAAGAGGGTTCCCTTTTCTCCACGCTCTCCCCAACACTTGTTATCTCTTGTCTTTTTATGATAGCCATTCTAACAGGTGTGAGGTGATATCTCACTGTGGTTTTGATTTGCATTTCCCTGGTGATTGGTGATACTGAGCACCTGTTCATCTATCTGTTGACCAACTTGTATGTCTTCTTTGGAAAAATACCTATTTAGTTCCTCTGCCCAATTTTAATCAGGTTGTGTGCTTTTGTTGTTGTTGTTATTTCTGATTTATGTGAGTTCTTCATATATTTTGGATATTAACACCTTTTCAGATATATGGTTTGTAAATATTCCATTCAGTAGGTTACCTTTTCGTTTTATCATTTCCTTTGCTGTGCAGAAGTCTTTTAGTTTGATGTAGTCCCACTCATTTATTTTTACCTTTGTTGCTTGTGCTTTGGTATCATATAAAAAAAAATCTTTACCGAGACCTGTGTCAAAGAGTTTCCCCTTATGTTTTCTTCCAGGAATTTTATGATTTCAAATCTTACTTTTAAGTCTTTAACCCATTTCAGGTTAATTTTTGTGAATGGTGTAAGATAGGAGTCCAGTTTCATTATTCTGCTTGTAGTTGTCCAGTTTTCTCAACAACATTTATTGACAAGAGTATCATTTCCCCCTTGAGTATTATTGGCTCCCTTATCTAATATTAGTTGATCATATATGGAGGGATTTATCTGTGGGGTCTTGACTCTGTTCCATAGGTCTATGCCTATTTTTTATGCTAGTCCCAATACAGAATATGAATAGCATGGTTACATAATAACAGGATATTTATAATCATTCCTACCTGTCCCCTGTGAACTTGCTGTCATTTATTTCACTGATCTGTATGCTATAATCATCTTATACAGTGTTACTATTATTACTTTAAAGAAGCAGTCACCTTTTCGATCAATTAAGAATAGAACTATTTTATTGCACCTTTATTTATTCCTTCTCCATTCCTTTTCCTTTCTTCATGTAGATCTGAATTTATGACTACATCATTTTATTTTTCCTTGAAGAACTCCTTTAACATTTCTTACAGAGCATGGTTACTGACAACGAATCATCTCACATTTGTTTGTCCAAGAAAGTGTTTCTCCCTCACATTTGAAGGATAATTTCACTAAATGTAGAAATCTATTTTTCTGAAGTGTACTGCAGTTCTTTTCCTTGTTCGTCCACAGGGGCTTTTTATGTCTGTATTTATTGGAAGTTGGGGGGCTGCTATTGTTCCCAGGCTGGTATATAAAGGAGGCAAAACCAAGACAAACAGAAAAAGCAAAACAGGGAGCTTATCACTGAGCTATCTTTTGAGTACTGAGATTCTCACCCACTTCTCCTACTGTGATTCCCCTTTCCGAATCTTCTGGTGGATACTGTATCATTTTTTATTCTAGAGGTTTTAGTTACAGTTATGACAGGCATAGGATGAAGTGTCTTTACTCCATCTTGTTTGGAACCAGAAGCGAGCTTTTCAGTATTATGTACATGAAACTATGGTCCTTGTTAAAATTCTCTGGAATGTGTTGATTTTTCTTTTTTTAAGTAGGCACTCGATCCACTTAGGTTCACACTACAAATTCTGTCTTGCTTTCTGTACATGGTGATTCTGATGTTAGTTAAGATTCATAGTGTTTGCTGTACTTTTTGAGGTTACCCAATGTATGCATCAGCCAGAGTTTGTCCAGAACTCAGCTCGTGGTTTATATCGTAATTAGTTCTCAAAGCCTTACTATTTTAGTTTAGTTTAGTTTAGTTTAGTTTGTTTTGCACATTCCCAGCTCAAGGTTGATTCTGCAACTTGTGTCATATCATACACAGAATCAGGGGATTTCCTTATCCAGCTCTCTTCAAGATTCCCCTCACATTTTATGACTCCCAGGAGCCCCCTTTCCTGGTTTCTTTGCCTAGAAAATCAGGTTTCTGTCAGAGTCTAAGTCCCTGCACTGTCACACAATTCTGTGTGACTAGGACCATTTTGGGGAAGAAGCATTGGGAGAAAAGAAATAAGAAATGGGCATTCCCTCTGTACTCTTTAGACAACAGAGGCTTCTTTTTCCAGTAACTCTGGCTAGGGAGACAGGTCTTCTCTCAGGGTTTTAGGTGATTATACTGCTGTTTCCATGCAGTTCAGATCCACCTTGGGCACTGGCCTTGGGACAGGGCTGATAGGGAAAAAAGACAAGGGAAAATGCTTATGCATATAAGCATATAAGAGCATATAAGCAATGCAAAATGCTTATATGCTCTGGTTTGTAGGGGCTCCCAGATACAGTTTCAACTACTTCTATTTGGACAACTAATAAAGATGTTGAAGCTAGGTATCTGAATAAAGGCCAATTTACTCTAACTGAGATGGAAATTTCTTCCCCAGGCAATAATAATGTGCAGGACAGTGATTATCTAAGTATGGTTCACGGTTCAGCTGCATTAAGTCCCCTTGTGAAGGATGTTAAATGTGCACGTCTCTAGACCTTAGTAGTGGCCTCTTTAATCTTGGTTTCTAGATTTGCATCCTGTATTCCTATGCATACCAACACTTTCAGACATTACTTATAGGTGATAGTGGATCAGCAAGACATCAAAGTTAAAGAGACTGACCGGTAGATGATTATAATATTGTAAGCATAAAATATTAAAGGCTTGAAGTTGGGCCAAGGCCATAGAAAATATGGGGGGAAATAAGAGGGATATTTTGGAGGTAACGTCGAGGGTACTTGGGAGTTGACTTTTCCTGGAAATGAAGAAGAGGTACATCAAAAGATGATGCCGAGGAAGGATTTTGGATGTACGTGAGGATGATGATACCATTATTAGTTGAGAGAATTCCAACGTAAAGTCTAGGAAATAGAATGAGACTGTATTAGATATAAATCTAGCATGTCTGTGTGAAGCTCTTGAGAGCCTATTATGTTTTTGGTGGCGGGTATAAGATACATCTTCCAAGAATTTACAGTCTGTTAGTGGGAATGAGAAATAGGAAAAAATATCACCTAAAACTAGCATTTGTTGAGCTCTTTCTATATGCCATAGCCTTATAAAGTAGGTACTGTGATAACCTTACCTTTTCAGATGAGGGAACTAACACTTGGATGGTTTGAGCAACTTGCCCAAGATCACACAACTACTAAGGGATAGAGCAGGGATTCAAAACACTCTGTGCTTTTAATCTGTTTAAGATTACCACATTCAAGGTAACTTAACCTCGCTAGCCATCAGCTTCCTCCTTTCTAAGCTAAGCATAGTAATGTAGTAGAATTTGTGAGATAACAATGACATCATATATTGAAAGCCTAGAAATAGTACTCAAATTACGTAAGTTTTTTTTTCTTTTTCCAAGAGATTCAGATAAAAAATGGTATAAGAAAGCACTGTAGCTACAGGTCCTAGTTTCTAACCTTTCCCTTTTTTGTTTTTGTTTTTGTTTTGCGGTACGTGGGCCTCTCACTGTTGTGGCCTCTTCCATTGCGGAGCACAGGCTCCGGACGCACAGGCTCAGCGGCCATGGCTCATGGGCCTAGCCACTCCACGGCATGTGGGATCTTCCCGGACCGGGGCACGAACCCATGTCCCCTTCATCGGCAGGCGGACTCTCAACCACTGCACCACCAGGGAAGCCCTGTGATTAGCTTTTAAAGAAACTGCTGAACTATTTTCCAAAGTAATTGTACCATTCTACATTTCCACCAGCACTGTGGAAGCGTTCTAGTTGCGTCAAATCCTTAACCAACACTTGGTATAATCCGTCTTTTAATCATAGCCATTCTATGGGTGTATAGTGGTGTTCCACTGTGGTTTTAATTTACATTCCCTTAACAGCAAATGATATTGAACAATTTTTTCATGTGCTTATTTGCCACCCATATATCTACTTTGGTGTAATGTTTATTTCTCATCGTTAGTTTTTTTTTTCTATCGGGTTGTTTTCTCAAATAATGAGTTGTAACAGTGCTCTATATGTTCTGGATATAAGTACCTAATCAGACATGCATTTTGCAGATATTTTCTCCTAGTCTATAGTTTATTATTTTTAAAATTTTCATAGGTGTCTTTTGAAAAGTAAATATTTTTAATTTTTATAAAGTCTAGTTTATTGATTTTCTCTTATATAGTTCTTGCTTTTGGAGTCATAGTTAAGATATCTCTGCCAAACCCAAGGTTACTTTTCCTGTTTTTTAGGGGGTGTTTTTTGTCTAGAATTTTTATAGTACTACTTATTACATTTAGATTTATGGTCTCTTTCCAGTTAAATTTTAAATTTTGTATAAAGTGTGAGGTAATGAGCAAGGTGTTTTGTGGGGTTTTTTTATGAAAGTTGTTTTTTAAATTTTTATTAGATTATAGTTGATTTAAATTATTGTGTTAGTTTCAGGTGTACGGCAAATTGAGTCAGTTATACATATACATATATCTACTCTTTTTTTTTTTGATTCTTTTCCCATATAGGCCATTACAGAATATTGAGTAGAGTTCCCTATGCTATACAGCAGGTTCTTATTAGTTATATATGTTATCTATAGTAGTGTGTGTATATCAATCCCAGTCTCCCAATTTACTCCTCCCCCGCCTTATACCCTGGTAACCTTAAGTTGGTTTTCTACATCCGTGACTCTACTTCTGTTTTGTAAATAAGTTCATCTGTACCCTGTTTTTAGATTCCACCTGTAAGCGGTACCATATATTAGTTTTTCTGTATCTGACTTACTTCACTCAGTATGACGGTCTCTAGGTCCATCCATGTTGCTGCAAATGGCATTATTTTGTTCTTTTTAATGGCTAATATTCCACTGTATATATGTACCACTTCTTCTTTATCCATTCCTCTGTTGATGGACATTTAGGTAATGGGTAGAATACCTAAACAGACACTTCTCCAAAGAAGACATACAGATGGCCAACAGGCACATGAAAAGCTGCTCAACATCACTAATTATCACAGAAATGCAAATCAAAGCTACAATGAGGTATCACCTCACACTAGTCAGAATGGCCATCATCAAAAAAAAAATCTACAAACAATAAATGCTGGAGAGGGTGTGGAGAAAAGGGAAGCCTCCTACCTTGTTGGTGGGAATGTAAATTGGTACATCCACTATGGAGACAGTATGGAGGTTCCTTAAAAAACTGAAAATAGAACTACCATAAGACCCAGCAATCCCAGTCCTGGGCATATACCATAATTCGAAAAGATACATGCACCCCAGTGTTCATGGCAGCACTATTTACAATAGCCAGGACATGTAAGCAACATAAATGTTTTGTGTTTTTTTGGCATGACTAGCTAATTGTGTCAGCACTAACACCGTTTGTTTAAACGATTATTAATTGCTCATTGAATAGCCTTGACATATTTGTAAAAATGAATTAATTATATACGTGTGGGTATATTTCTGAACTCTCTCTTTTGTTTCACTGATCTGTTGATTTCAGTGCCAATACTATACAATCTTGATTTCTGTAGCTTTATATTAAGTCTTAAATATGGATCAGGTAGGGTAAGTTCTCTAAAGTTCTCCAACTTTTTCAAAGGCATTTTATCTATTTTAGGTCTTTTGCATTTATGTATAAATCTTAGAATTAGTTTGGCAAATTCTAAAAGAAAATCTTGCTGGGATGTTCATTGAAGTCTTGTAGATCAATTTGGGTAGCATTGAAATATTAATGATATTGACTCTTTCAATCCAATTGCACATTTCATATTTCCAGTTTATTTAGATGTTATTTAATTTCATTCAGCAATGTTTTCTGGTTTTCAATTTACAGATTGATCCCTTAGGATTTCGTTGTTGTTGTTGTTTTTTAACATGTGTATTGGAGTATAATTGCATTACAATGGTGTGTTAGTTTCTGCTTTATAGCACAGTGAATCAGCTATACGTATACATATATCCCCATATCTCCTCCCTCCTGTGTCTCCCTCCCACCCTCCCTATCCCACCCCTCTAGGTAGTCACAAAACACCAAGCTCATCTCCCGGTGCTATGCAGCTGCTTCCTTCTATCTATCTGTTTTACATTTGGTAGTGTATATATGTCCATGCCACTCTCTCACTTCGTCCCAGCTTACCCTTCCCCCTCCCCTCGTCCTCAAGTCCATTCTGTATGTCTGCATCTTTATTCCTGTCCTGCCCCTAGGTTTATCAGAACTATTTTTTTCTTAGATTCCATGTATATGTGATAGCATACAGTATTTATTTTTCTCTTTCTGACTTACTTCACTCTGTATGACAGACTCTAGGTCCATCCACCTCACTACAAAGAACTCAATTTTATTTCCTTTAATGGCTGGGTAATATTCCATTGTATATATGTGCCACATCTTCTTTATCCATTCATCTGTCGTTGGACACTTAGGTTGCTTCCATGTCCTGGCTATTGTAAATAGAGCTGCAGTGAACATTGTGGTCCATGACTCTTTTTGAATAATGGTTTTCTCAGGGTATATACCCAGTAGTGGGATTGCTGAGTTAATGGTAGTTCTATTTTTAGTTTTTTAAGGAACCTCCATACTGATCTCCATAGTGGTTGTATCAATTTACATTCCCACCAACAGTGCAAGAGGTTCCCTTTTCTCCACACCCACTCCAGCATATATTGTTAGTAGATTTTTTGATGATGGCCATTCTGACCAGTGTGAGGTGATACCTAATTGTAGTTTTGACTTGCATTTCTCTAATGATTAGTGACGTTGAGCATCCTTTCATGTGTTTGTTGGCAATCTGTATATCTTCTTTGGAGAAATGTCTATTTAGGTCTTCTGCCCATTTTTGGATTGGCTTGTTTGTTTTTTTGATATTGAGCTGCATGAGCTGCTTGTAAATTTTGGAGATTAATCCTTTATCAGTTGCTTCATTTGCAAATATTTTCTCCCATTCTGAGGGTGGTCTTTTCATCTTGTTTAAGGTTTCCTTTGCTGTGCAAAAACTTTTAAGTTTCATTAGGTCCCATTTGTTTACTTTTGTTTTTAATTCCATTTTTCGAGAAGGTGGGTCAAAAAGGATCTTGTATATATGGCATGGACATATATACAGTACCAAACGTAAAATAGATAGCTAGTGGGAAGCAGCCGCATAGCACAGGGAGATCAGCTCGGTGCTTTGTGACCATCTAGAGGGGTGGGATAGGGAGGGTGGGAGGGAGGGAGACGTAAGAGGGAAGAGATATGGGAACATATGTATATGTGTAACTGTTTCACTTTGTT